>NC_089839.1:66016624-66354749 GCF_035609145.1 Eleutherodactylus coqui
GGAAAAGTAGTGGCAACTGGGAACCGAGTAGCGCGGGGCCGCCGCCGCCATCATGCTTTTGAAAGCCTCCGTTTCCACAAGCCTATACGGCAGCATCTCCAGGCTGATCAATTTGGCAATGTGCACGTTTAACACTTGAGCGTGCGGGTGTGTGGCGGCGTATTTGCGCTTGCGCTCAAACAGTGGCGCTAGCGACGTCTGGACGCTGCGCTGAGAGACATTGCTGGATGGGGCCGAGGACAGCGGAGGTGAGGGTGTGGGTGCAGGCCAGGAGACGGTAGTGCCTGTGTCCTCAGAGGGGGGTTGGATCTCAGTGGCAGGTGTGGGCACAGGGGGAGAGGCAGTGGTGCAAACCGGAGGCGGTGAGCGGCCTTCGTCCCACCTTGTGGGGTGCTTGGCTATCATATGCCTGCGCATGCTAGTGGTGGTGGCTCCCCAGCTGATCTTGGCGCGACAAAGGTTGCACACCACTGTTCGTCGGTCGTCAGGCGTCTCTGTGAAAAACTGCCACACCGTAGAGCACCTTGGCCTCTGCAGGGTGGCATGGCGCGAGGGGGCGCTTTGGGAAACAGTTGGTGGATTATTCGGTCTGGCCCTGCCTCTACCCCTGGCCACCGCACTGGCTCGGCCTGTGCCCACACCCTGACTTGGGCCTCCGCATCCTCACCCGCGTCCACGTCCTCTAGGCCTACCCCTACCCCTCAGCATGCTGTATTACCAGTAGTGCAGAAACAGAACGCTGTAATTAAATGTGCCACTTATTGGCCTGTGGTTGGAGGCTGACTTCGCTTACGGAACGCACAGCAGAGCCAGGAAATAATTTTGCACAAGCCTGCTGTAACACTTAGCTGGCTGCGTATGAATTAGGAGGACAACTACCCCCAGTACAGACCCAGTACACTGAGGACGGTCACAGGCAGCCCAAATAGATGTTTTTTCCCAAATGTTTTTGGAAAGGCCCACTGCCTATATTCTATAAATATGTCTTCTCTCTCTGCGTCACCACTTCTGGCCCTGGAGTATGTAAAATAACTGCAAACTGTTGCACTGTGGACTGCAATACAGCGGTGATGTAACAGCCAACACAGAGCCAGGAAATAATTTTGCGCAAGCCTGCTGTAACACTTAGCTGGCTGCGTATGAATTAGGAGGACAACTACCCCCAGCAGAGACCCAGTACACTGAGGATGGTCACAGGCAGCCCAAATAGATGTTTTTTCCCAAATGTTTTTGGAAAGGCCCACTGCCTATATTCTATAAATATGTCTTCTGTCCCTGCCTCACCACTACTGGCCCTGGAGTATGTAAAATAACTGCAGACTGTTGCACTGTGGACTGCAATACAGCGGTGATGTAACAGCCAACACAGAGCCAGGAAATAATTTTGCGCAAGCCTGCTGTAACACTTAGCTGGCTGCGTATGAATTAGGAAGACAACTACCCCCAGCAGAGACCCAGTACACAGAGGACGGTCACAGGCAGCCCAAATAGATGTTTTTTCCCAAATGTTTTTGGAAAGGCCCACTGCCTATATTCTATAAATATGTCTTCTGTCCCTGCCTCACCACCACTACTGGCCCTGGACTATGTATAATTACTGCAGGGCGCAATGCTCTGCACGGCCGATATACAAAAAAAAAAAAGTGCAACACTGCAAAAAGCAGCCTCCACACTACTGCACACGGTTAGATGTGGCCCTAAGAAGTACCGTTGGGGTTCTTGAAGCCTAAAATACTCCTAACACTCTCCCTATAGCAACTCCAGCAAGACAGCACTTTCCCTGATCTCTGTCAGAACGCATCTGTGGCGAGCCGCGGGAGGGGGCGATTTATATACTCGGGTGACACCTGATCTCGCCAGCCACTCACTGCAGGGGGGTGGTATAGGGCTTGAACGTCGCAGGGGGAAGTTGTAATGCCTTCCCTGTCTTTCTATTGGCCAGAAAAGCGCGCTAACGTCTCAGAGATGAAAGTGAAAGTAACTCGAACATCGCGTGGTACTCGTTACGAGTAACGAGCATCCCGAACACGCTAATACTCGAACAAGCATCAAGCTCGGACGAGTACGTTCGCTCATCTCTAATTATCATTGATCTATTTACATTTGTGTATATACATTGCTTATAATATACGTGTAAAAAAGAATGCAGCATGTTGTCTTTTACTGCGTATTAAGCACGATAGAGCCCTATTGTTCTCTATGGGTGCGTACTAAAATATTGCACATATGCAATTACATTGCATCTCTCTGGCATTTATATGCAAGAGACAATAGAAGAAAGTTGAAAAAAAGAAGAAACCAAGAAGCCAGTGTTACCATGAGGCTGGTCCGGAACCCTGGGTGGCAGTAGCGTGGGTCGTTGCGGCATCCTGGGATGATGTTGCGCCTTCGTTTTGGTCGGCTAGCGGCGGCACCGTGCTCCGGTGTGCGTGCACGGCATGTGGCACACGCGGCCATGCACTTGTGCATGCTGTAAGAGGCGTGCACGCTCTATCCCTGTGAGTTATAGTGGCTGGCTGGGAGCTCCTGTCAGCCGGCCTGATTGGTCTCCACCCAAGGGGCGGAGATTCTTGAGTATAGTCTGGCAGCTACTGCATAGCAGTTGCCAGTTATTGGTTCTGTCCTCTGTGTGTTTGACCTCGATCATGCTCCAGTGGAAGTTACCCTGTCCCGATCCAGCTCTGCCTGTGGTTTTCTTTCCTGTTGGTTATTCCATCTGCCTAGCCTGTCAGTACTAGTGAGTAGTCATCTGCATAGGTATGGCGGTTTCTTCCAGTCCTGCCACTAGGCAGCGTAGGGTCAGAGTTGGTGGCCTGGAGGTGTCCACCTTCGGGGCTATCTCCAGGAAAGGACATTGGCATGGATGAGAGTCAGGGAGCCCGGCTCCGTGCGTATTTATGCACCCCACTAGTACTGTAACAGCCAGTGCATGACAGCACTGGCATATGCGATCACAAATACAGTGATACGAAGCTCCAGATTCACACAAAGGTATTATGGGCACATTTATGCGTTATAGACCTATGATGCTGTGAGCTCAGGTCAGTGGAGCTGAAGCACACACCTGTATTACAGGCACATGCACCAGTAATTCAACCATAATTGCTGTATTGTAATACCTACTACACTATTACAATATAGCAGCCAGTATAGAACAAATATCCAAATGTTGCACCAGTCAGTAATTACAACCTTATCCCTAAGCCAGGGGGCCCAGAGGCTCCCCTTGCTGCTGTTGTGCTGTCATCACTGCTCCCCCCACCTGTGCCACAACTCTGACTAGTATCTTTTCTCACACTGTTGCTGCCTGAATGACCCAACTCTTCTCCCGATGCATCCTCCACAGAGAACAGGAGGTTGGGAAAGGAGTGTTACTGGGAATAAAGATACTGGCTGGAGTTGAGCTGTAAGTGTGGGTGGAGGCACAATTACTTTAGAGCCAATATGACCATTTGTGGGGGCAGAATTACTTTGGCACGGCTTTAATAGTGTGGGTACATGTACGAGCCACTATTACATTGTGGGAGCGCCGAGGGGTCACTATAACAGTTTGGGAATGACAAAGGGCCACTATATCAATGTGGGGGTGTGGAGGAGCCGCTATAACAATAACAGTGTGGGATCTCAGAGGGGCCACATTAACAGTGTCATGGTGCAGAGGGGCATTATTATTTTTCAGAATGTGATCATTATTACCTTGTGTGTGGGGCACTATTAATGTTTAGGCGCATTGAGAGCAGTTGGTAGGATTGGAACAGTATGTAGAGACAGGTTGTGGCTGGAAGAAGCTGTTATGATTCTCTGGACCCGGTTAGAGAAGGAAACTTAAATTCGACATCAACGATCCGAGATATCACTTGCGATTCATGGAGGTGATGGCACTGATATCACTATCACTGTGAAAAGCTAGTTTCTTACTTTAGTATGGTGACTGCAATATTTAAAACTGTAATAGAGCTGAGCTGCTCTATCTAAGCCATCATGTTATACCCTGTCTTCTATGTATCCTTAAAAGCAGAAGACACTATAAGTCTCTGGGGCTACAACATGGTAGGTAACTGGAAGATGGGCCTATAACACAGAAATATAAAGGGTTTATGAGGGTGCAGGCTGGCACTTGGCTTTGAAAAGTATAGGGGTTATAGTTATGTGAGGTATAAAAGGACACAAGCTGGTAATAGTCTATAAGGATATATAAGGGACCTAGTGGTCACAGAGCATCTGCTTAGAAGTCTGGAGTTATTTGTGCTGATGTGGAGGCTGCAAAATGGCTATAGAGGTCAGGGGCCAAAGATGTCCTGGCAGTAAACTCTGCAGTTGTCAGTAGAAGTCATGATTGTGGTCTGGGATGGATGGCGAAGAAAAGGAAAATGGACGGACTTCAATCAGAGACAATATCAACAATAAGACACTGTAGAATATCCGTAAAGGGATTCTGTCATCAGGTTCATGTTACTCAAACAATGGATAGCATGAACCTAGGACAAGTACTATATGGCTAGTGTGTAAGTTTTATTATTAAACTCCTGTAGCATTTTAGAAAAAATATACTCTGAAGTTTGACTTCAAACTAAGATCTGAGTCATGGAGGCGACCGCGTCAGCCTCTTCCCACCTGCAGCATGTAAACTGACAACCCTCTCTCCTTTTGTGTATGGGAAGAGATCTGTCAGTCTACATACTGCAGCCAAGGAGAGGTCGGTGCAGCTCACTTCTGTAACTCAGATCTCAGCTCCGAGTCAAACGTCAGTGTATGTTTATTTCTGGAACACTGAAACATTTCTGAATAAAGTATGCATGTGGACAGTAGGCATATCTCTCCCGGGTTCATGTTGCCCGTGATTCAGGTAGCACGACCCTCATGACAGAGTCCCTTCAAGATTCCTTCTTACCCTGGCTGTCACAGG
The DNA here is from genome assembly GCF_035609145.1 of Eleutherodactylus coqui. Lineage (NCBI taxonomy): Eukaryota > Metazoa > Chordata > Amphibia > Anura > Eleutherodactylidae > Eleutherodactylus > Eleutherodactylus coqui. The sequence continues at coordinate 66,021,531 of NC_089839.1, forward strand.
TGGGTTTGTTGAAAAAAAATTGTAGCCCATGTGGGTTCTGCAATTAAAATGCCCCAATGTTCTTCATGGAGTTTTTTTCCTCAAATCCCACTGGGTATTGAAGATCACATTAAACCTACCTGCCCTTAGATACCTACATTTAACTATCCTACACCACCTTATTGAAAAGCAGGATCTTTTTAAAGTCCTCCGATTGTTTCTCAAATATCATTTCAGAAAATAAACTTCTCCTCATGCAAAACTATTGACCTTCTGGAATAGCTACATTATAACTATTAATGGTATATGGGAAGATGATGAATCCAATAAATCATTCACCAAGGTCTCTTTCCTATGGACATAGGTAATTAGACATTGAAACATATGAGCTTAGTGTGGCTGTAATTAACCCATTAAGGACCAAGCACCATAAATTTGTTAAAATACAACAATATTAAATCTGCACAGTGGAATTCCATTAGAAAAAATGTGCAATGCCAAAATTGCACTTTTTTGGCAAAAATTGAGTAAAAAACTATCAAAAAGCCACATGTATCCCAAAATGATACCAGTAATTTTTTTAAGTAGTACAACTTAAGGCAATATATATATCAAACTACTGACGACCACTTGTCTTAATGTATGTGTGTGAGTGCTTCTCATGCTCCGCCCCTGCTGATGTCATTGCTCCACCCCCTGGTGACACCATCAAAGGTCCTACAACATATATAAAACACAGAGTCTGACCGACAGAAGAACAACACAGTTAGGGCTCTTGGAAGGGGAGGACAAAAATAACACACTGAGAATACAAGTAAGCCATTATTATTTAAGAAGACACAACTCAGCAGTCCTGACAGAAAACAACAACCTACCACCACAGAGATCTGGTGGGCTAAAGGACCTGTGATGATGCCACTGCTGTGGGAGGAGCCAAGCTGTGTGAGTGATGTGTGGGGTGTAGTAGAGCTGTGTGTTAATGTACTATGTAGCAGAGCTGTGTGGCGCATTGCGCCACCAGAAACACTGGTATTATAATTTCCTACACAACTCAGCAGTCCTGACAGAACACACTGACCTACCTCCACCACAGAGATCTGGTGGGCTGAAGGACCTGCGGTGATGTCACTGCTGTGGAAGGAGCCAAGCTGTGTTTGTCTTTTGTGGTAATCAAGCTACTGTGAGTGTGATGTCCCACCAGAAACACTGCTACTATAATGTCCTAATAAATGCGTACGTGAGTGAGTTACATGCTCCGCCCCTAATCGCATGGAAAAATATTCGAGCGGTTTCTGAGAGACTCCATCCTAGAATACCTCAAGGAGAACAATGGAATAACTACTCACCAGCACGGGTTCATGAAGGGTCGATCATGTCAGACCAATCTGATCAGCTTCTACGATGAAGTATGTTGTAAGCTAGACCTGGGAGAGTCTATTGATCTTGTATATCTGGACTTCTCTAAAGCATTTGACACCGTGCCGCATAATAGGGTGAAAACGTGTGTATCTGGGTAAAGAACTGGCTCAGAAGTAGAAAGCAGGGGGTTGTAATAAATGGTTCGTACTCTGATTGGCAAATGGCAAATGAAGTTCAATGTTGATAAATGTAAGGTTATGCACATGGGCAGGAGAAACAGATGTCACCAATATACACTAAATGGGGTACTGCTAGGGAAAAGTGATATGGAAACCTGGGGGTACTAGTGGATTGTAGACTAAACTGGAGTAACCAATGCCAGTCAGCTGCTGCAAAAGCAAATAAAGTCTTGGGGTGCATTAAAAGAGGTAAGGAGTGAGGGACGAGAACATTATTCTTACATTATATAAGGCACTTGTCAGGCCCCACATGGAATACTGTGCACAGTTCTGCACACTGGTGCTCAGGAAGGATGTTGCAGTGCTTGAGGGGGTTCAAAGAAGGGTGACTAAATTAATAAACAGAATGAGAGGACTGGAATACCCAGAGAGGATAACAAAATTGGGATTATTTACCCTGGAAAAAAGACGGCTAAGGGTCGATCAAATAACTATGTATAAATACATGAGGGGACGATACAAGGAGCTCTCCCATGTTTTGTTTATACACAGGACTGTGACGGTAACAAGAGGACATCCTCTATGTCTAGAAGAAAGCAGGTTTCATCACCAACACAGAGAAGGGTTGTTTACTGTAAGAGCAGTGAGACTGTGGAACTCTCTGCCTGAGGACGTGCTGATGGTAAAATCCATTGAGGGGTTTAACCCCTTGAGTGGCACGCCCGGAAATTTTCCGGGACGAGCTCCACTGCTCATAGTGACATAGCCCGGAAGATTTCCGGGCTATGTATCACTATGGGAGCTGCAGAGCACACTGCCCCAAGCTGTGGCAGTGTGCTCTGCCTGCACAGACCCACACAGAACAGTGCAAGGGCTTTGAGAAACCAGCAGAAGATATTGCCGATATGTCGGCAACCTCCTGCTTTGTTTACAGGTTGCCATAGAGACCATCGGCTTGTCAGAAGCAAGCCGATGGTCTCTGTGGCAGGGAGAGCTTGGTGCTTGGCTGTCAGAGGACAGCTAGGTACCAGCTCTTACAGCAGAGATCAGAGAAAACCTCCGATCTCTGCTGTGTTAACCCTTTACATGCTGCAGTCTATGTGACTGCAGCATGTAAAGGGCTGTCACTGCAGCATGTAAAGGGCTGTCTCCATCGGACCCCTGGAATGTGATCAGGGGTCCTGATGGGTCCCTGTGGAAGTCCCCTAAAGGGAAAAAAAAAAATTAAAAAAAAAAAAAAAAAAGGTTAAAAAATTATTTTAAAAAATTATAAAAACACTTGTCTCCCTTTACTTTGTAAAAAATCAAAAATACAATCACGCATGTGGTATCCATGCGTCGTAATGACCCAGAGAAGGAAGTTAATACATTATTTAACCCCTTAATGACATGGCCCCTTTTTTTCTTTTTTCCCCATTTCTTTTTTTCCTCCCCCCTGTTTAAAAAAATCACAACTTGTCCCGCAAAAAACAAGCCCTTATATGGCCATGTCAATGGAAAAATGAAAAAGTTATGGCTCTTGAGACGCAACTGCAAAATTAGTTGAAATTCAATGATTAGACCATTTTAAAAAACCTGCCCTGGTGGGCACGACAGGGTGGTAGGAAACCCGCCACTCAAGGGGTTAAGAGGGGACTAGACAGCTTTCTAGAGTGCTGGGATATTACAGGATATAGACATTAGGTGACCAGTGGGGTTGTTGATCCGGGTCTTACATTTAGGTAGGAAAGGGATTATTCTGACTGCCATTATGGAGTCGGGAAGGAATTTATTTCCCTGAATAGGCTAATTGGCTTCTGCCCCTTGAGGTTTTCTGCCTTCCTCTGGATCAACAACTTAGGAGGATAAACAGGCTGGACATTGTCTTCATTCAGCCTAACATATTATGTTACTATCACAGGTCCTGTAAGCACACGGCTGCTGTCTGGCTAGGTGTTCGTTATCATTCCATAACATCTGAGGCCACTGGGGTTTGTAGGGGATGGAATACTAACGAACACCTACAGCAGCCATGTGCTTACAGAACCTCTTATGATGTCACCATCATGTGATCAGTCGCCTGTGTGGGAGGATTCCGGGGGCACATGACCAGGGGGTGTGCAGTGTGTTCAGGACTCAGCTGTGCTGCTTTTGATCTCTGTTGTATGAAGAATGTATGTAGCAGAGATGTATGTGATGTACATGTAGCAGAGCCATGTGTGTGACAAGCATGAAGCAGAGCCATGTCATTGTGCCACCAGAAACACTGGTACTATACAATTTCCTAATAATTACTAGTGTATATATATATATTTGGTATCGCCCCAGTCATACTGACACACATAATACACATACCATGGCATTTTGATGGCACTGTGAATTATGTAAAAACACCCCACACACACCCTCAAAAGGCAGATTCACATTTTTTTTTTCATTTTGCCCCACTTAGAAATTCTTAGAAGTTTTCTAATACATTATATGGTATCTTAAATAGTACCATTGAAAAGCACAAAAAAGCAGCCCTTATCTGGTTATATCACTAGAAAAAGAAAAAAGGTATGATTTTTTGAAAGTGAAAAGGAAAAAATTAAAATCATTTTTAAAAAAGACAGCAACAGGAAGGGGTTAATGGGTTTGTGGCGAGAGGGCAACCACTGTTCATATGCCCTATTAGAGCATATGAATGTGATAGAGTCAGGTTCCCCTGCTGAAGACTCCCCATATGATGCAGAACAAAGATTTGCCATTGTGCTGGCCTTTGAGCTATCCCTGTCTTATAGGATGGCCATCCAACTGAATGCCCATCCTGTAGTACTACATTTCCTGTCTGGACAACGCTTTCCTCAGATGTTTGCAAGCACCAGGACTGATCAACTGTTCCCCATAGGAAAAGTATTTTAAAAGGGGCTGTGTCTGATGACTCCGTAGGCCTTAGTCACACGGGCGTTTTTTGCCGCGATTTGCGCATGCGCATGCGTCGTCCGATTTTATAAAACCATTGCTTTGCAATGGTATCGGACACATGAGCACTTTTTATGCGCTTGTCCGATAAATTATAGAACAGAAATCGCAGATCGCACCTATCTGCGATTCCTGTTCTCTTCTCTATATGCGCTCAATGGGGCCGGCGGAAGCAGCGCCGACCCCATTGAGAACATATAGTAGACAAATCATTCTTCTCTGCCACAGCTGTAACAGCTGTGGCAGAGAAGAACGATGTTTGCCCATTGAATTCAATGGAGCCGGCAATACAGCAGGTTCCATTGAAAGCAATGCGCTGCGGGCGATCGCGGGATGAATTGTCGGGAAGGGCTTAAATATATAAGCCCTTCCCTGCAATTCATCCAGAAATGTGTAAAAATAAAAAAATATATATACTCACCTGGTCCCGGCAGACGGAGTTCAGCCGCGGCCGGCGGCAGTTCTCCTGAACTGCTCTCTCTAGTATTCAGCAGCCGGGGATTTAAAATCCCCGCCTGCTGAATGAGCTGCCTCTGATTGGTCACAGCCTGACCAATCAGAGGCAGCTCTCACTCACACCCATTCATGAATTCATGAATGGATGAGTGAATGCTGCCTCTGATTGGCTCAACGCAGGGACCAATCAGGGGCAGCTCTCACTCACACCCATTCATGAATTCCACGAATGGGTGTGAGTGAGAGCTGCCTCTGATTGGTCAGGCTGTGACCAATCAGAGGCAGCTCATTCAGCACGCAGGGATTTTAAATCCCCGGCTGCTGAATACTAGAGAGAGCAGTTCAAGAGAACTGCCGCCGGCCGCGGCTGAACTCCGTCTGCCGGGACAAGGTGAGTATATATATTATTTTTATTTTTACACATTTCTGGATGAATTGCAGGGAAGGGCTTATATATTTAAGCCCTTCCCGACAATTCATCCCGCGATCGCCCGCAGCGCATTGCTTTCAATGGAGCCGGCTGTATTGCCGGCTCCATTGAATTCAATGCGTTGGACAACTCCGGCCCATTTCTATTGAAACGCGGCTAGGAGCAGTATTTTTGGGCGATTTTTCGGCCCCTGTCACGCGATTTGCGGATGCGCATCCGTCATGCGATCCGCAAATCGCGGGAAAAAACGCCCGTGTGACTAAGGCCGTAAAGGGGTTTTGTCAATACAATCTGTATTTTTATTTTTCAATTCCTCTGCCCTGCCCAGCATACGCTGTTGTAAACAACACAGGCAAAACTTTTTTTTCACAGGTAATACTTACCTATGTTCTATTTTTCAGCTTCATGATCTTGTTTAGATCTTCAGCTTGTCTTCTTTTCCCAGCATCACTTGCACTGGAGAGCTATGTCTGCCCTCACAGTGCTACTTCCGCCCATTTCTAATATATGAACACTCGTGGCGATATTCCGCACCTGCGCACTAAAACAGGCTGCCGAGGATTTGGCATTTCATGCTGGGTAGTGAATGCTACGTCACTAGTGATGTAGCGTACATTGCCTTGTAGAATGTAAAATGTAGCGATTGGACGTTACGTCACCATAAAAAGAAGAATCGGACAGCTTGCAGTGAGGTGACCCGGGGGACTGGAGGAGCAAGGAGAAGATCGGAAAGGAGAAGATGTGATTAGAAGACTGACAGGGGAGGAATAGGCAAGTATAGAACTTCTTTATTCTAATGACAGAACAACTTGTTCTTCTGCCGTGTGATCCTTTACTAGTTTTTTTCTGAGTTGTCAATGTGTTTGAATTCTATCATTCTGTCTTCCATGAAATAAGCAAATTTACTATAGAAAGTTGTCTTCTGAATCTCCTTGCTAAGTATGGAAGCACCTTTTAAATATAAACCTCTTGAATGTTCTTAATTGTACTTTATACCTGATTCTCTCATAGTAAGGACACATTCAGGACACATTCCTTTCATTCCTACATGATCTTCACCTCTAAGAACCAGTGTAATGTCTGCAGAGAGATTAACACTGTCCATTCCGCATTGAAGAGAACGGGCAAGTGGCGTGCCTCTATGTTACCTCTAAATAATAGTATTCTGCATTATGTTGTAATGACTTGTATCTGTTTTTCTATAGTTAGTTACCCTAATCTTATGTAGTATTATTCATACTGTTTGATGAGCAGTTCTGATGAATGAGTTACTCACACATCCTCAGTGGCTACAACACTCTCATTTTCCGGGTTTTTACTCATTAGACATAGCAGTTAAGGGTGTGAATACACAACAGAGTAGTAGTAAAACATTGACATCATCGTTCCACCCCACGCAGCACATCCCAGGATGTTGATATTGGTTTGACACACCATATTCAAGTTAGTAATTGGAGACACAATACGCAAAATAATTTTAATTATGACTCAGTTAATCCTGTCTGCAACACATTGCTCATGTCTGAATTGTGTTAACCACAAAAACAAGTTCTGGAAAGTCCTTACTACTACACAGTAGACTAAGGATACATTTTACATGCCATTCAGCCTCCTTGTCCAACATTCCACCATCCTGGGGTTCCATATGAAATGCCGAAAACTTCATTCAGGACAGCTCCATAGGATATCGTTACCAAACAGAGACCAAAGCTGCAGAAGGTACACTATTCCGTCCAGCGAAAATGCCAGGTTTGCAGCTTGGGTGTCTATTTCAGTAATGACAATCTATGGAGCTGTCCAGGGTTCCATCTGAATGACATTCTTAGCTGCAACAGCTCCGATAAGCAGCGCGGTTAATCGGAGCTGTAAACCCTTTAAATGCCACAGTCAATTCTTACAGCACCATTTAAATGCCCTGATCGATGTTCAAGGGTCCCGTGATAAGATCGTGGATTGCTGTGCAGTTGCCAGGGCAGTCGGGGGGCTTCTGGGGTGGCTTGATATATTGCCTCTCAGGTCATGGTATAATGTAATACTATGGCATTACATCATACTGCAGGAGTGATCAAAGTATCACAAGTTCTTGTTCCCTCTGGCAACTAAAAAAATGTAAAAAATTAGTTTTAAAAAGTTCATTAAATGTTAAAAAAAATGAAATGTAATAAAAAGGTAAAAAAAAACTTTGTCATATTTGTAATTAAAGAATCTAAATAATAAAACAAAAATACATTTTTGATATTGCTGTGGCTGTAAAAGTCTGATCTATTAAAGTAACGCATTATTTACCCTGCATGGTGAACGCCATCAGAAAAGCAAAACAAAATGCAGAATTGCACTGTTTCGGTACCCTCGTCTCCAAAAAAAAAAATGTAACAAAAAGCGATCTAAAAGTTGTACATACTCCAAAATGGTACCAATAGAAGCTACAGAACGTCTCGCAAAAAATGTGCCCTCACACAACTATGTCTATGGAAAAATGAAACAGTTATGGCTGTCAAAAGATGGCGATAAAAAATCATTAAAAATAAATATCTTCTGAAAAGCATAAAAGTAGTAAATATAAAAGTAGTAAAAGATGTAAAAAAAAATATACAAGTTTGGTATCGTAGTAATCGTACCGACCCATAGAATAAAGTTATTATGTCATGTTTGTTGCAGTTTGTGCGCCGTAAAAAAAGATGCAACGAGAGATGGCAGAATTTTATTTTTTCTCCATTTCTCTCCACTTAGACTAATTTTTTAGGTTTTTCTGTACATTATATGGTAAATTAAATAGCACCATTGAGAAATACAACTCGTCCCGCAAACAACAAGCAATCATGCAGCGACGTCGATGGATACATAAAGGAGTTATGATTTTTTAAGAAGGGAGGAGGAAAAATCAAAAATGGAGAAAAGAAAAATGGGTTAAGGAGTGAAGAAAGAAGAAATCATGTTAAAAGGAGAAGTGGCTTATGTGTGATTGGTCTCGAATACTGGAAGGGCAATGGTGAAGGTTTTCTGCCTATCAGTTCCGAGAGAAAGCAACCCCCTGTATGTCCTGCCCTTTTCTCACTGCCATAGTCACATGGTTGTATCACTAAATGGCAGAGAAGGAATTGAAAATACCAATAATGCCTCCATGGGAACATATACAGAGACTGTTTTGCCGGTATTGCTGTTAATTTATTTTTGTTTTTAATTTCAGTCTCCCTTTATGCAGAAGCAGAACTGATTATAACAAAGAGGAGGCTCATTATAGGGGGTTATCTGGAACTTTTTACTATGGACGACTTATCCTCGGGATAGGTCACCAATAGTTGATCGTGAGGGTCCACCGCTCAGGATCCCTGCTGATAAGCAAATCCCTGGGCCTGCTGTTAGTAGAAACAGCGCTGGAAGCAGATAGCACTGGCCAAATTGCAGTGGCCCAGTGTGGTACTGCAATCACAATTCCTATTGAAATCAATGGGAGCTGTGCCTGTAGTACCAAATCGGGCCGTTGCAATGTTGATAGCACTATCTGCTGACCGCAGGCTCTTGCTAATCAACTACTCTCATAGAAAGGACTTCTATTAAAGGGGATGTCCCGCGCCGAAAGGTTTTTTTTTTTTTTCAATAGCCCCCTCGTTCGGCGCGAGACAAACCCGATGCAGGGATAAAAAAAAAAAAAACGGGTAGTACTTACCCGAATCCCCGCGCTCCGGTGACTTCTTACTTACCTTGTGAAGATGGCCGCCGGGATCTTCACCCTCGGTGGACCGCAGGTCTTCTGTGCGGTCCATTGCCGATTCCAGCCTCCTGATTGGCTGGAATCGGCACACGTGACGGGGCGGAGCTACGAGGAGCCGCTCTCCGGCACGAGCGGCCCCATTCAGAAGGGAGAAGACCGGACTGCGCAAGCGCGTCTAATCGGGCGATTAGACGCTGAAGATTAGACGGCACTATGGAGACGGGGACGCCAGCAACGGAACAGGTAAGTGAATAACTTCTGTATGGCTCATATTTAATGCACAATGTACATTACAAAGTGCATTAATATGGCCATACAGAAGTGTATAACCCCACTTTGTTTCGCGGGACAACCCCTTTAACTCAAAATTCCCTAAGAGGGTATTTGAAAATGTTTTTGTTTTAAACAATAACGTATCCATAACTTGACAGTCTATTTAAATTGATAGCAAATAGCAGATGATGACTATCTCTCCGTTCTGCAAATTGATACTTACTACTTTTACACCCATCATTCACTTCCCTTTTTAATAATTCCAGTAAATGGTAACTAAAAAAATTGTAATAATGTTATCTAGAAAATGCACTTAGTGAAGTGAAAGTAATTCATGGAGGAAGTGAGAGGATCGTATTGTGATGACGCTCTAGAGGAAAGAGTTAAAAGACACAAAGGCACGCAGCCCTTGGGTACTAAAGTCCAATCTTAAATCCTTTGCCTGCAGGATACAGCTTTGTGTTCTTACAGCACATTGTACTTCTTGGAAACTTGGCAAGTGGTGCAGCGCCAGCGAGGAATTCATGAACTGTACATAGTTATGTACACTCAGTGATTAGACCAAAAGGGGATACATAGAGAAAGGAGTTTATAGAATTCATGGCTTGCTGTATAGGTGAAGCTGTTAGTCTCATTTTGACATGTTGTTACCTGCAGACACTGCATTGCTTGCTTGTGCCAGAATCCTTGGGCGGGACATTGATTAGCAAGTGGAGGGCACTTTCTCAACTCCTAACCTGCCCCCTTCGCTCCTCGTTTCCTCGTCACAGTTGGGTGGAGATTAAGAATTGCTGCTTACCTCAACTGTTTGTTCCTGTTCTCTTTGGGATCTAGGTGGACACAGTATTGTATAGCTCATAAGACAGGAAGCCAAGGTGAGACCACTTTTACGATCATACAATACTCAAATCAATGCTTTGATGTCTATGGAACTATAGAGAGGGTCACCTCTGTATTATTTATTGCTGCACTGATTTGTTGAGTATACTTTAGTGTAAAGTCATTCTAGTTTGACTTGTTTTAGAAGTAACTGCATTGTATATTCATGTATGTTTACTTTTATACCTTTTTTGTTACTTGGCTTCACTATTCACTGATTTTCCCTTAAAAGTAACATAAAAAAGAGTATTTTTAGGTACTTCACCGGGGTTAATTTACAGAGGTATTCCAATGGATAACATATATATATCTTAGATCAGTGGGGCTTAGATCCGTCAGAATGGAGGACCTCGGTCATCACTCTCTCCCACCAGCATGACCACAATTGATTAGAAGTTTGTACAGAGCAGCGGTCTTGTATGCAGTCGAGCCCTCTCACATATTGCATAGGGCAGCATAAACTTTTGATGAAAATTTCTATCTTTTATATTTTTTGTTTGATTTGGCTTGAAAAAGACCATATAAGCCGAAACGTCACCATTTGCAATTTTTGATGATGATACGTTTTATGGGCATGCTTGGATTTCTTCCTTCGAACTGCTGTTAGATGTGTATTTTATATGCAACACATATACAGTAGCACTATAGTTAGGGCATACAATTACATATGTCATTTTATTATTCCACTTTACAAGTAGTCACTGGCAATGTTGAGGCCTGAGGCTCCAATGGAAGTGCATATGTTCATATATCTATAGATTAAGTCTACAATTTTCTCTTAATGACAGGTTGGGAAATGTCTTTTGCAACTGCAAACATGATAATAAATAAACATTACATTCTGTATTGCCCAACAGTTATTTAGTTCCAAGTCAGTATGCATTTTATTTTGTCATCCGTCCTCCTTTGATCTGCTGACTAGGAATTATACAGTATAAATAGGCAGAAAATAACAACTTTGTTCTATTTTAAAAGTTTCTTTGTAGGCCAGGAAATACGGATCATTGTCTGAGTAACATTGAAACATGACATGATCATTACACATTGCCGTATACGTATGTAGAAGGTGTTGCATACCGCCAGACAATGTTATATGCCTTATTAGGGTATTTGTTTTTGATGGAGAGATTCTCACATGAGTTTTTGGCACTGAGAAACTGTAGGGAAGCTCTATGCTACACATGTCAAACACAAGGCCAATGGGCCAAATCTGGCCTGCCGCCTCATTTTATTTGGACTGTCGGCAGTGCAGCAAACTAACAGGCATTCCACCCACCTACCTTCAGCAGCAGTCTGGCGGCAGTGCAGAGTCTGTGACCGCTGTCCTCTTTCCTCGGGGTCCCGCAGCAGTGCTGAGTCTGTGACCATTGACCTCTTTCCTTAGGGTCTGCATGCACTATTCTGTATGTAGCCCAGACACCAAACGGAGAGGTCAGTGGTCAAAAACTCAGCAGCCTCTGCCATCCCCGAACTGGTGCTGAAGGTAGGTGAATGAAATATCTGTAGGGATGCTAGCCAGCCAGAGGCCAAAAAAGGGGTTGCTATTACCACTGGGGCTTATATAGGGGACACTATTACTACTGGAAACTACTACAGCCATTATGGTGGTTTCTATTACTACTTTGGCCACTATGGTGGTTACTATTACTACTGGGGCCACTATAGAAGACATTATTACTATACTGTATTATAATCAGCCCTTTGAAGGCAACCATGGCAGATGTGGCCCTCAGTGAAAATGAGTTTGACCCTGTTGTAAGCAAACTGTGAATTGCATGAACATTCACTAAATTCATTGGACATCCCTGACATGGTAGTAGGCCGAGATAGACAATCCCATTCATGGCTACTTCTAGGCTGCCTAAATAAAGAAAAGATATGCGTAGGGAGGAGACACAAATTAGATATTAAAAAAAACCTTTCTGACAGTGAGGGTGATCAATGAGTCGAACAGGTTACCACAGGAGGTGGTGAGGTCTCCTTCAATGGAAGTGTTCAAACAAAGGCTGGGCAGACATCTATCTGGGATGATCTAGGGGCTTGGACCCGATGATCCTGGGGGTCCCTTCGAACTCTACCATTCTATAATATACTGTAGCTTGTGAAGAAGAGTTGGCGGTACATCAGTAGTATGCTATGTCACATATGCACTTACACAAACTATGACCAGGTTTGATTAGAAGTCGGAATGAAGCCAAACCAAATATCCAGATACTTAAGCGATTCATACATCCTAATATTCTGTACAACACATATTGTGAAGTGTTATGTTTTACCCCTAACCCAAAAGGACCAGGACTACTTACTTTTCAATACACTCCCATGCCCCTTTTGGGATCATACCAAAGGACTAGCTGGGTGCAGCCAATATGACCAAGTGATGACCAACATCAGAAAGAATAGAGTAGTAGAAGTAAAGAAGTGGTGGAGCGACCCCAGTAGTATATGAAAATATAAATAGATATATAGAATTGGGAACTATGTTCTCCATTTGAAGGGTGGTACGCTAGGTACTGGCTCCAGAGACACAGACAAGGGGTCTCTAATTTAGAAGGTGCAACTCACCCAAAGTAACGTTATACCCAGCTGGGTAAATGTAATGACCATATAGACAAGAAAAAAATAAAAAACTACTTTGGGTATGTGGCGCGACCTCAGATATAATATAATTACATAAGATTGTTTATTGCAAAAAAAAACCCAGTATATTCTCGTTTTGAGGTTTTCGTGAACCTCTTCCTCAGTACTTGCTAAGGATACACTAAACATATATATTTATGTAAATCAATGCTGTACTAAGGGGTGACATGGGTAGATACTGGTAATGGATAAAACGTAGTCCAGATAAATGATTAAATGTAAACATGAATGAACCCAAAGAAAGAAAAAATAAAACAAAAACAGAAAAATTCTAATAGGAGTTTTCTTAAGACACCAGTATCATAATAATAATGGAAAATAGTCTTGGTTGACCGCTGGTTTTACAGGAAAAGGAGTCATTCTGTTAATAATTTGCAACAACCACATAATGTATCACATAGTACACCAACAACAGTGCCTGTAACACATATTGATTTAGGCCTCATGCCCACGGCCATGGCGGACCCCACTAGTGGAATATCACAGCAGAGTCTGTCACGGCGCCCCACAAAACCTTCATACTCACCTCCTGTATCTGCCGCATTATTCCTGTCCTTCGATCCGGCATGCTTGCGCAGTACAGGGCATGCCGCACCAGCAGTGCAGGATGACGCGGCTCCTGGTGGGCGGGGACACGTATTCACGGGATACTTCCGCTGTGCTACAGCGGAAGTATAGCATGACAGCCGTCTTCCATTGTAGTCAATTCCCGTGGCAATTAGAGCATGCCGCGGTTTCTTTCACGCTGCGGAAGTCCGTGATGAATCATAATATTTACTGTAGCAAAATAATGTTGTCAATGAACAATCTTCTATAATGATATTGTGCCTGGAGGTCGCGCCACATACCAAGATAGTTTTTAAGAAATTTTTCCTTCTCTATATGGACATCAGAAGGAAGGTATTTCTACTTAGGAAATTCTTAACTTTTCTGAAAAAGCCAACTCTACAAGCCGGGAGCATTCTCTGACAATATCCTCATTGCCTGCCTGATGGTTGCTTGAACCTACACATTTTGCAATCTAGACGCTAACAAGCCTCATCAAGCATAAGTAGTAAAACAAGGTGTAGTGCATGAGTAGTAATGGTAGAATCTATTCTCCGTTTTGCAATGTATCCCTGATGAGTCTTCTCATGACCCAACAAACATGATCATTCGAGGTAGACAAGAATATTGTCAGGGTGGCTTCCATATTCATGGGGCTGACACTTTACCAGCTTACATCTCATCTTAGGATCAGTATTATGAGAAGTCATATAAAGAGACTCCTGAGATAGGAAACTGATCATTTACTCTGACCTTCTGACTTATACTTGTGAATAGTGGTGCTATATAAGGGAGATGGAACAATACCTCCACAGTGCTATGGCACATGGATTTGCAACGTGACACAATTCAAGTCCAGGTGCAGCTCGTGAATTAGTGGTAAATTGCAACCTAGTACCCTTAACTAGTCACATACAACTGTCATAGTTTTACCATAGTTTGTGGCTGCTAACCTTATTGTACATTGTCCATTATTAAATCTACATTTTAAAATACTAGTATTTATCTGTGATAGATAATATACCGTGTTTCGCCAAAAATAAGACCCTGACTTATGTTAATTTTTGGTTGTGTCTTATACTCACCTAGCAGACGCCGTATAGGCCCCTCCCACCGATGCTCCGGCAGGCTTTCGTGTAGTCCTCAACGCCGACGGAGTATCTCTTGCTGGTGACAGGGCTTGCCTCCAGCAAGCGATTGAGCTGATTGGTTCACGAGCGCTGCCTCAGCCAATCAAAGCAGGCGCTCGATGAACCAATCACAGCCAACCCGCGTCGACGGAAAAATAAAAAAGTTATGGCTTTTGAAGAATGGAGATGAAAATCCGCCAAAAATCGTTGCGTCCTTAAGCCCAAAATAGGCCATGTCATTAAGGGGTTAATAATGGAGTGTGCTGGCTGTAATTTGCTACAATGCTATATCCTGATTTCTTTTGGCTGTCCTTTAGTTAACAGAGGGTCTCAGGATAGGACACCAATGGCAGATCAGCAGTGGGCTACCGCCGATCAGCTGACTGCATGCTGCAATGGACGGCAGAAAATATCAAAGTGTTGTCTGTTGCGCAGCGGCCCCGTTTGGCATGGCAGCTTTCTCTTACTGAATGGGAAAGACCTGCAATACCAAATTTAGCCACTTGCTACATATGAGGCATTGCCAGTTCAGACCATCCGTAACATTATGTACAGTGATCATTTGATCGCCAGGGAACCCCCGCCGATCAACTGATTACAGTACATACCACTCCTGGAAATCCACTTTAACCGTTTAATTAGTCATAGCAATCACTATTTCATTACATTATGCATTACTTTAGCGGTCTTGTTGCTTCTTTATATAAGCGCACATAGCTGTCCTAAATCCTGTAGAGTCTCTTCTCCGAGCTTCTCATAGCTGCAGGACTGCTTTTCTGACTGCTTACAAGCACAGACATGCCTGCCTAGAAATCTGAGCACACGGTGCTTACCCTCAGGAGAGTGATATTAGCAGGAATGTAGATCGGCTTGATTAACGCCATTTATGCATAATTTAGCTGTAAATTCCAGATCCAGTGAAGTCAATAGCTGTAACAAAGTTATCCTTCAGTAATCTTGTACTTAGACTAGTCATCACGCAGACAATGAGATCACGTCAGTGTCATTTCTTACTTGTAAAAATACTAAAGTAGTAACGGCTATAAGTTACTTACTACTATACATACATACCTTGTATGGGATTTAGTATATGGATGCCTTATATATGCAGCACATTGCATTGTAAGTACCATAAAAGTGCAATACATATTGTATATTGTTGAACCACAGGAGAAATTACTGCATGCTCAATCAGTCATAGAAATAAGATAACAGTTGGCCAAAAATTGTTTGCCTGTAGTTGTCCCCCTCAATCCTGGCTGGTAATACATATTTACCTACTTCAAATGTGCGATTTATGTAAATCGCAGCAATCTTTGTACATATTTGAAGCGTGCCACTGAACTTAGGACCAGACTAAGGCTGGCTTCACACGAGCGGATTTTTACTGCGGAGTCCGCACGGAGGTCCTGCAGCAAACAGCACGCTCTGAAAGGTATGTAAAATCGCTTTTTCATGCACACTGGCGGAAACAAATTGTGTATTCGCGAGCCGAGGAAAAATCGTGGCATACTCCATTTTACCACGGACTCCATGCGGACAGGCTTCATTGAAGTCAATGGAAGCCCTCTGACGCGCAGCCCATCTGCAATTGACATTGTGGATAAGGGTGCGGGTTCTCCAGTCATCGCCTAGCGACGGCGTGGGAAAAAACAAATATTTTAAAAAAAAATCTGTAGTGCTCATGACTGACGTCGTATGTTCGCGGTCATCTGTAGTACAGAAAAAGCAGGTACGCGGGGTTGCCGGTTGGGGTCACAGCCTGATTATTACGTTTAATTAGCGCTATGTAATGCAGAGAGAATGCGGAAGTAACACTTATGCATTCCACACGGAGATCATGTGACCACCGAGAGCCTCCTGACCTCAGCTGTCACTCGCACCCGAAATCAGGAGGATGAAGAGAGATTGCAGAAGTGTTACTTCCGCATTCCGCCCGGCGATCATGTGACCGCCAGCACCCTCCTGATCTCGGCTATCAGTCACAGCTGAAATCAGGAGGGTAAAGAGAGAATACGGAAGTATTACTTCCGCATTCTACCGACGATCATGTGACCGCCGACATCCTCCTGATATCTGTCAGAAATCAGGAGGGTAAAGGGAGAATGGAGCTGGGGAGAATGGAGATAAAAAAACAATTGGATTGGAAAGAGTTAATGCTTGCTACATTTGTACATAATATACACAGTATGCAGAATAATATTCTAAAACCATACAAGGGGGAACCTAAAGAAAACAGGCTGATGGGTGGGGCATTACCAGTACAGGCTTCCGTTGCTAGATGAATGTCTGCAGAACCCTCCTGAGGTTGTATACCAGCCAACATTACTGGGGAAGGTTGTGTTCGGATCCAGTGATTTTTTTTTCCAACAAGTTGTTCAGTTCTTCGCCTGCTTTGTGATGGCTGATTCATACGAACAATGATCATTTGATGTGAGAGGGATAGTGCATTCAGAAGTTGTAAAGCAGGGTCAAACAGTCAGCCAAAGTTTTTATTGGAAAGTTTTGAAAAGGTTGTGTTATGTTGGTGCAGGTCTTATTTGCCTTGCCTAATATTTTTATAGCTAAATGGGAAGGGTATGCACACACAATCAGACACCTTTCACACCTAACAAACCAAATGTCCTATCACCTAAGGATGAAAGGGGTTATACCAAACATAAATAGAACGTGCAAGCAACAAAGGGAGAACAGGGACATCAGACCTTACACCAACACCAAGCAGCCAAATACTTACCAATTGTACTAATACACCAGCAGTTGGTAACATCAATAAGTATGAGGCAATGGTTAGTATTTTAGCCAAAACATGTAAGCCCACAAGCCCACGTCAAGGGTCCTCATTGTCTTATGAATTCGTATCCTAACAAGACAACTAAACCCTAGGAAAGGGAACACTGTCTACAGTGGGGTTCTAGGTACATTAAACATATATACTGTAAGTAATAGCCATTTCCATAAAACCTTCTATAGCTCACCTATAACCAGCCAGAGATAAGAAATGATAACAGTGTGGACAGGTATCAGCACCAACAAGCCCATCATTCATATGAGTAAGATGGAAACACTGTGCCTATGCCACAACTTGTATTTCACAGGTGTGTCCGTGTCATGCTTCTGGGAAAGAACATATAACTCCATTACCTGTACATATGCACATAAAGGCAGTACATATACATACACAGGACTTTTTATCCTATAGTTAGATTTCACATATCGGATATTGCTTTACAAAGGATCTGCAGATGGAAATCATATTCCAGCTCACTACCGGATTACAACTCCACACAGAATGTCGCAGTCATGCGATATTTTATGGGGCACCACATAAAGTACAGAGCCGCAGGAACTCTGTGTACCTCCATACTATCTGCTTGCACGCTACTCAGCAAAATATCCTTCAGCCCAGAATACCCTATTTTTCTTCATCTGTAATCCTTTGCTGTCAACATTAGGGTGGCCGTATGCACATTGGCACACTTCCCACGGATTCCTATGGAGCCCTTGGTGCGCAAGTGCTCAGAAAAATAGAGCAAGTCTTATTTTTTTCATGTGTGAACAAAATACGGAAATGAGAACGAACCCATTGATATCAATGATTTCTATTCTCTGTGAATTGCGCAGGGAAATTTTGCTCGCACAAATACGGTCATCAGAAGAAGATCTTAAAGATGGGTACACTCAATAAACTGTGAATTGTGCAACTGAATGTTGAACCTTTTACCCGTTATTTAGACCAGATTCACATGGACATAAGTGCAATTCTGTCGCACAAACACGCGGCGGATTTGTATGGCCAAAATGCGCTTTCGCTAGCGTATTTTGGCAGCGGGGGGGGGGGGGGTAGCTGGGTCTATTTCTGCTTACAAATGTGTAGGCACAAATGGGTTTTGTTTACTGGGTATTGCGTGTGCAAATTTGGCACACAAAATATAGCGTGCAAATACTGCCATGTGAATCTAGCCTAAGGCCCAATGCCCATGGACAGGTTTTCGCTGCAGAGTTCACGGCCAGATGCCCGCCGCCAATTTGACAGCAATCTCCGTCCATAGACATGCTATATTAAAAGATTCTTCCCTGCTGCGAGCAGAAATCAACTGTGATTTTTCTGCTTGCAGGGGAGAATCACAGCATGTTCTATTCTGTGTGCAAAAATCGCACGGACGGCTTCCATTGCAGTTAATGGAAGCCATTCGTCTCATGGCACTTTCGCAGTGAGCACAGCAGAAATATCGCGGTAATCCGCGTTATAGCTCAGCGCGTCATGCCCTGCACTGCGCATGCACCCTGACTTGCTGGCCGAGACACTGGCGGCGGATCCGGGCAGGTGAGTATGGGTCTCTGCCTGGGCACCGGGTCTGATTCCGCTGTGAAATTTCGCAGTTGAAATCCGACCCGGCAGTGGGCATGTGGCCTAAGGGCGGGTTAAGACAACCGTATTTGTGCATGTTTTTGCGCATGTAAAATATACTTGCGCAATGCACAGAGAATAGAACCCAGTTATGTCAATGGGTTCGTTCTCATGAGTGTGCTTTGCACGCACAAAAAATAAGTTTTGCTCCCTTTTCGTGCATATTTGCGCACCAAGGGCCCCATAGAAGTCAATGGGAGATGCGCAAATCAGGAAATGTCAGGAGTTGCAGTTCTACGAACATTAGGGGGGTCACACCATGCAGATGGCTCTTCTAAACTGTGTTAGTTTCTCATTGAGTTCAGACAGGGGTGAAAAATTTGCACCAAAATTAGAGATGAGCGAACGTACTCGGTAAGGCCGATTTCGCAATCGAGCACCGCGATTTTTGAGTACTTCACTACTCGGGTGAAAAGATTCGGGGGGCGCCGTGGGTGAGCGGGGGGTTGCAGAGGGGAGTGGGGGGGAGAGGGAGAGAGAGAGAGCTCCCACCTGTTCCGTGCTGCTACCCCCCGCTCCACCACACCCCGCCCCCCGAATCTTTTCACCCGAGTAGTGAAGTACTCAAAAATCGCGGTGCTCGATTGCGAAATCGGCCTTACCGATTACGTTCGCTCATCTCTAGCCAAAATCCAATACAATGTGTGATTGGGGATTTAAAACATCATTCGTATGTCTTGTAGTGTACTTTGTTGGCAACGTCTGTGACAAAGCTGTATGTGACCTAAGACTTTTCTGGATTTGTCTACAGTTTATAACATATTTTCTATCTCCCTTTAAAGGTCTGTGAATTTTCCATAATGACTCATGTCGCTGCTGTTGGACCGGCATCATGGGAGCTCTGTGTGGCCGTGGATCAGCAGAACGAGTCAGAGAATCTGAGTGTCACAATAAGAGTGTCCGGAGATCTTCATATTGGTGGAGTAATGTTCCGACTGGTAGAACAAATTGGTAAGTATTGTTGCTTTACCACATTACTTACTACTGAATGATGTCACAGATGGTTAGAGGCCATAATTGCTAAAAAGAACATTTCTGGCCTTTCAGGATTTGCCCATTTTTTTCTTGTAGCTACAGTATATCACAATACAATTGTAAAGTTTGCGTTTCGGTGATATTCAGAGAAATGGTTAAAGCAGAAGCGTTCATTTTACCTATAGGACCTCCTTTTGCCATGACTTCGATTTGGATATTCATCTATCTATCTTTATCCATTTAGTTGGGGCCAGCCCTCGGACACTTTACGGATCGGCTATCCCCTCACGATTCTGTAGCTTCTTTCAGTTTGATCATTTGCATGTTGGTGTCGGCTTTGATAGCATCAAGCCAACGCGTTCTTTGGCGGCCAGGTCTTCTTTTGCTGCTGACCACTGCAAGCATTATCGATGTTTCTAATGAATTAGCTCGCATTATGCTGATGAAGTACCAGTTTCGTAATTTTGCCCTCCAATGAAAACTTTGGCTTGATGCGGTCTAGGACTGTTTTCTTCATGATCTTGGTGGTCCAAGGAATTTGTAGGCGTTTCCTCCAGCACCAAAGTTCAAAGGCATCAATCTTCCTCCGGTCCATTTTCTTCTGTGTCCAACTTTCGCAACCGCAAGTTGTGATTGGGAAGATGACTGAGTTGACTATTCGGCATTTCGCTTCAATGCTCATGTCTTTGTTTTTCCAGATATTAACCATACTTAACATTGCGCCACAATTCGTTGTTTTATTTCAGATCCTGATTCTCTATTGGGGTCGATTTTTCAATCTGAGGAAGATGAAGTCTTGAACTGCTTTGATTTCTTCATTGTTGATTTTTGACTTTTCCTTTACTGTTACCGGCTATTGTCATGATCTTAGTTTTCTTGATATTCAAGTGTAGGCTGCTTCTCGGCTTCCTTTTTTATCTTTTAGTATCAGTCGTTCAAGATCTTCCGGATGAAGGTTGTATCATCTGCATATCTGAGATTGTTGATGTTTCTTCCACTGATCTTGACCCTGGTGATGGATTTGTCTAATGCCTGGTTTAGACACAACGATTATCGCTTAAAAATTTTTTTGAGCGATTTCTCAGCGGTAATCGTGTGCTTTTTTACAGCGCAAGGTGATCGCTCTAAAATTGAGCGATCACCTTGCGCTCCGGGAGCGGGATGCAGCAGACAAGCGGGGCTGCTTGTCTTCTGCATCCAGCTGCTCGGAGCGCCCGGCTGTTATACAGCTGAGTGCTCCGAGCAGGGGATGCAGAAGACAAGCAGCCCCGCTTGTCTTCTGCATCCAGCTGTTCTCTGCTCGGAGCGCCCGACTGTGAATTCCTGATAACTGATCGGTGATCTTTCAGCATGCTGAAAGACAACAATCAGTGACAGCTTAACGAAAACTGCATGATATCATATTATTGCACCTTAGCTCCATTCATTTGAATTGATCTGAGTTGCACTAACAGAAATAACTAATTCTAGGGTTAACATGGGTATAATTGGGGCAGAAAAGTATAATACCGAAGGATACAGCAAAAATGCATAAAGAAATAACATAATATGGAATAAAGAACTTACAGTAGAAAAATGTACATGCTAGTAGTAACGGATGAGGAAGGTACCCAGAATTTACCAATTTAATCTATAAGGGCTCCCGCACTTGTATTTTTCTTGCGTGTGCATAAAAATTGCAAAGCACCAACTTGTGATGCGTTTTTAACATTAGAAAGTCCCATTGACAATCACGTGAAAAAAATGCGCAAGAAAAATGCAAGTGTGCAGGAGCCCTAAGGGACAGCAGCAGGAAAAATTCACATTTATCCACTTAAAGTGTCTGCTTCTTTGCATTCAGACAGCTTTTGCTTTCATGTTGCATTGCGGTCTCACCATTGTAGGCTACATGTAATTTTGTGTTTGATTTCTTTTTTGGGAGGATAGCTGATACACGAAAAGCCAATTCCACTGATCATCATGCACTATAAATAGTCAATTTTATATATTGACCCTTAGTGTTGAACAGTGGGTGTCACAACACCATAGTTATATAGTAATTCCCGTATGGCACAGGGTAGTAGAGAGTTAAAGGGGCTTTCCAGACAGCTTCCGCTGTCAGTGCTGGGATACAGCTGCTGCTCCAACACCTGTGTAGTGGCCGATGCTTGTAATTGCAGGCTGGGGTTCCATTTCAATGAGAGCTGCACCTGTAATTACGAGTGTCGGCCACTACACAGAGGTCGGAGCAGTTGCTTTCCCTCCAACATCGGTGTAGCCCAGCACTGACAGCAGTCTCTGCCTGGAAAACCTCTTTAAATATAGCCTTCTCTGCTCTCTTTGGCCCGTTGTCTGTGTGTGAAGCAAGTGGTTACATGATGAACCAGCGCTGATAGATGAAGACAGAGGCAGCACATTTCTTGATAAAAAAATAAATGATTTAACAAAAGCATTCTAAACATTATTTCCCTCCATAGGAGGGTTCGTGTGCTTAAACATTGCGTAACATCTTGACACAAACTCTCTTAAAGGGGCTGTCTCGCGCCGAAACGGGTTATTTTTTTTCCATAGGCCCCCCGTTCGGCGCAGGACAACCCCAAGGGATGTGTTAAAAAAAAAAAACATATTACTTACCCGAATCCCCGCTCTGCGACGTCTTCCTTCTTCCTTCTTCTTCCTTCACCAAGATGGCCGCCGGGATCTTCACCCACGATGCACCGCGGGTCCTTTCCCATTGTGCACCATGGGCTCTGTGCGGTCCATTGCTGATTCCAGCCTCCTGATTGGCTGGAATCGGCACACGTGATGGGGCGGAGCTACGCGATGATGCTCAGAAGGGGCGGAGCCAGAACGCAGCTCGTGTCGGAGAGAGCAGAAGGGGAGAAGACCGCACAGCTCAAGCGTGTCTAAAAAAGCAAGAAGACATCAGAATTAGACGGATCCATGGAGACGGGGACGCCAGCAACGGAGCAGGTAAGTGAATAACCTCTGTATGGCTCATATTTAATGCACGGTGTACATTACAAAGTGCATTAATATGGCCATACAGAAGTGTATAACCCCACTTGCTGCCGCGAGACAACCCCTTTAAGGTATTCTAAATATCTACTACAACCCCAAGTGTCATATTTTTTCAACCAACATCTCTCGCCGACACATACATTGCCTTGACTTTTCCTTGGCTACAGCAAGACATGTTTGCCGAACTCTCTACTTATGCCCAATACCTGTATCACCTTCATGTAGCACCATCTACTATGAAGCAGTGCTTCCTCATATGTAGACCCGACCTCTTCTGCCCCTTAGGGGCCACAACCTTTTTTCACAGAATGCATGACGCTGTTGACGCCATCTAATTACAGAGGTCTCTCTCTCCCACATTAATAATTTGCGTATTTACTTTCACGTCCCATACATCACTATCTACTGCTCCACATTAACCAGTGCATTGCTGCTCCATTGCAAATGCATAGAACATTACACATTATGTATAACGTACATTGACCTGCTAATTAACTGTACAAAGCCTTACTCAAATTATGGTGTTATAATTACACTTTGCAAGTCCTCATCACCCACCCTGGCCAGGGATTCTACATTACACTGTCCTGAGGACAGTAATACATTTACTGTGTCTAGAAACAGCTTTGGCAGTTTGCATTTGCTTCTCTCTTTGTCTACACCACATCTAATACACATACTTCTCAAAGTGTGCATTGCACCTCTGTCTCTAGGTGTTTGCGGGGAGGAAGCTCCCCTGCCCTTCACCCCAGTGGTCCAGCAGCTTCTTTATCAGAAAATTTATTTTTGGCCTCCAGGTCATCAGGGCCCTTGGTGGTCTCTGTGCTGCTTTCTTGGTCCCACCCCAGCTTGGGGAAACAGCCTCTATCACTTTAGCTGTGCTGCTGCCCTGATTCTGTGCCATACTACTGCTGTACAATACCGTCTCTCTCCTCTGCTCTGCTTCATCCTGCTATCTACGGTGACGCAACGACAATTCCTATTTATATTGCATCTGAGACGCCAAGAGAACCTCCGGCCTTTCAGGATGTTGGGTAGGGCTTTTACCCGTTCTATTGCCCAGCAATGGGCCGATCTTCACAGCACTGACGTTCTAGTTGCACCAGCACTGCATCACTGAGGTGGGCAAAGCCTCCTCTTCATGGCCCTTCACAGTACTTCCAGGTGTCATGGGGCACCAATAAGCCATTCTACCGTATCCAGAGTTTTCATAAACAGGGCCAGGGCAACAACTAAAAACTTTGTCCCAGGTGAAAGTAGGCCCAAATCTCTGCTTATATTATCACACACTTTATCACATGTTTTGCTATAGTCCTATCTTGCTACTGGTTAGATGAATATATTGTGGATCAGCCTTTATATGTAGACTCGCAGTACGCAGGTGGAGGGGCAAATTGTTTATTTATTGTAGGTATTGCTTTAGCAAAAGGAATTAGTGGCCTTGAAGTAACTTCTTCCACACAACGTAAACCTTGTCAATACCATTTTGTATTTTAAAAGTTAGTTAATCTCTTTTTGCCTCAGGCACGAAAGGAAATTAATTGTAAATCCTCTAATTATCAGGTACTATATGTTATGTATACTTTCTCCGGGTGTTTGCCAGTGTTTGCTACGTTGAACCTTCAGTGTTTTTAGTAGTTTCCATAGCTGCATGCTACAATATAAAATAATATAAAAAATGGAGAACCTGTTAAAAGTTGATGTAAGTATAGATGAATATTCAAAATGCCATAAAGTCATAGTTATGCCAAATATCATAATCTACTGTGACTACTTTACTGTCTGCTATTGAAAGCTACAGAAAAAAAATCATTAAATAATTGGATGTTACACAACAGATCTGGTATGGCTTCCCTTTGTAACAGATACCAAGATGTGAGTGCTAACAGATCCTAAGACATTGGACTAATAGATGCTTTGGATTGAAGGAACCTATACACCTTACAGAATAGCTGGCTGAACCCACTGTTTTTGGTAGAACCACATGACTATCTGACGTGTAAGAGTCCCTCCTGACTGCTCATTGATAGATGATACTGATGGAAAGAAGGATCGGAATGCTCCATCCTTGTACGCTCCCTTTAGATAAACTGCCGCCAGAGATGTCTGGCAGTAGTTTTCTCTGTTTTGTCTACTGATAAACAGACGAACCCTTGGCCAAGCCGAACATGCAAGTCAAGGGGAATAACAATCATTCAGCTGGCAACTACTGGAAGTGTAAGAAAAGATATTATTTGAAGTATTACACGTACTTTCCCCTTGGAAGCTTCCATGATATAGGGCGTAAATATATGGTCGTGTTTCAGTACCGTTATGGGGCTGTGAAAATCATGGACACACAACGTGATGAAACAAAACCATTGATTTTAATGGTTTTGTTTCCACTATCAGGATTCTCGTGTTTTAATACTACGCCTGAGAATAGATAGGACTTGCCCTTTAACCATGAGCATGAAAGATAGGGAAGGACCTATTTTCCTGCTGTTCTCGCGTGGAACAGCGGGGAGTTTAAAAGGTAAAGAAAAAAGTTTTGACCTCGTCCATGCGCAACTATGCTCCGTAGCGACAAGCATAGTTGCACTGTTTCATAGCTGATACTAGTTGTCACTGACTAAACATTTTGCTCCACTCACTTTAAGCTCTCATACTTTTATTTTCAACTGTAAGACCTAAAAACCCCAAAAGACGTCAGATGCAATTCTTTTATAAAATTGACTTGGCTTTTAAGAATAAGAATGGATAATACTTTTGGACACCAAACCCATTAAAGAATCGTTTTTTTACATTTTTTTTCTGTTTTCTGATGTTGGCTTTCTTCTCTTTTTTTTGCTTAGGTGTGGCCAGGGACTGGTCGGACTATGCACTATGGTGGGAACAAAAAAAATGCTGGCTACTAAAGACTCACTGGACTCTGGACAAATGTGGAGTACAAGCAGATGCCAAGCTTTTCTTTACCCCTCAGCACAAACTTCTGCGTCTCCGACTACCAAATATGAAAACTGTGAGACTTAAAGTCAGCTTCTCTTCTCAGGTCTTTAAAGCAGTTACAGAAGTCTGTAGAACACTGAGTAAGTAGAAATAATTATTTTTGACCTACAGTCATTTTATATAAGAGATGGCATTATTTAATGTGGATGGAGAGGCTTAATGGGATATTCCTATCTTGGGAATCCCATTCCAATGTGCTACAAATAGGAAACTGAAGCACTCACCAATGCTCCATTTTCTTGAAAAGCTATAGTGTTCTTAAAGTTGTTTACTACTTGTTCCTTGGAGAACCGACGACCTACGCTATAGAACAGAGATGGCCCGGACACTCCTAACTCCACGTGCAATGATCTGGTGGCCCAGCCACCAACTACTGCTACATCGCACTGCTGAGAAGACCAAGCTGTGCAAAGAATCTGTAGGCGTCCATGTGAACGAGCCCTAATAGTGACCCCCATAGTGGCTGTAGTAGTAAATGGTCCCAGCAGTAACAGTGTCCCCCATAGTGGCTCCAGTAGTAATAGTGAAATTATTGACAAAGATCACATTCCACACAATGTCAAAATGAATCCATCATTAGTGTTGCTTGTTGTGATCATCCGGGCGATAAAATTGAGCCAATTTTTGCTAAATCAGATGGAGTCAGCATAGCCCAAATTTTAGCAAAAAAAATCAAATTAAAATTGTTTTACAACTTTGTTGTGCTTTTTTCAATAAATGTAGCTCAGTGATAGCACTGTTCTTTTACACTGCTGGGGTCCTAAGTTCAAATCTCATCAAGGACCACATCTGCATGGACTTTGAGAAACTCAATCCAGATGTTCCCCTTGGTCAGATTTGAAGCTAAAACTTCAGCACTGTAAAGCAGCAGTGCTAACAACTGAGCCACCACATTAGTCTCTTCTGCTCTAGAAGAGTAGAAAAACAACAAGAATAAACACAAAGAGAACATGAAAACCCCATTCAGATGTTGACCTTAGTCAGATTGGGACACAGAACTCAAGTACTGCCAGGCAGCAGCACTAGAAACTGAGACACCATGTTTGGTCTTTCCTCTCTTAAGGAGAAGGAGAAGGTGGAGAAACACACAGAGAACATAAAATAGTCCATGCAGATGTTGCCCTCCAATAGATTTGAATGTGATCCTTCTTCATGTTCTTCTCCTCCTCTGGGTGGGGTTTTTATGTTTTCTTAGCATTTATCCTTGCTGTTCTTAGCAGAAAGCATAGGTGTGGTGGCTCAGTTGTTAGCACTGCTGCCTTGCAGTGCTGGAGTTCTAGGTTCAAATCTTGTCCAAGGACAACATATGGATGGAGTTTTTCAAAGTACATGTACATATTATCCTTGATGGGATTTGAACCTCAGACCCCAGTACTGAAAGGCAACCGTACCAAGAACTGAGCCTCATAGAATAAGCAACACATATACTTTTTTTTAATAGATTTTTAAAAATTCCCTAAATTGATTCCTTTATCTAAAATTCCTTCCCATGAATATTAACTTTATTCTGATGTGAAATTCTGGTTGTGAATGATTGACAATACTTCTGCATATAGGATAATAATGCCCAGATAGTTATTTAATGCTATTTACATAAACTTTTACCTAAAGTAGACTTCACCCTTGACTATCTGAGGGTCATTTTCCTCTTAGTCTATACAAACCTTGGGATGAAGCTCAGTGGAGCAAACAAGCCCTAGTGTCAGTAAGCAGATGTGGAGCCACTTTGCCACACTAATTTGTCTTTGAGCTAAATCTGGTGGCAGCATCTAGGGTATCCCTGTTTTCATCCTTTCACCCCACCAGTTGGGATCTGGTTTTTGCTGCAGGGTTCCCAAGCTGTTACTCACAGAAGTAGTCTCAGTTATGTGGCAGCTGATTCTATATGAGACCTGCAATGTAACTAAGCGACTTACCCGAGGTCAGGATAAGCGCATAAACTTCAGTATGGAAGTCAGGCAAAAGGTCATGGCTGGTAGAACAAGTGCAATATGATAAATAGTCCAAGTCGAGGCAGGCAGCTGGCAGGAAGAGTAGTCCAATAATCGCAGCTGAGGTCAGGAATGGAGAAGGAAGGATAGTCATGAACAAGCAGGAATCGGAAAACCGACACACACAAACAATGGATCAGGCTTGCACAACAGGTGGAACCAAATCAGAACCTTCTTGGAGGAAGAATGCCTATTTTAGCCAGGGTTGACAGGAGGATAGGTTGGAGACAATTTAGCAAATTGAGAACTGGCTCTTTATGAGGGTAGGAGCATGCTCGTGCCCTACAGGCGGAAGCATGCACATGCCCTACAGGTGGGAGCATGTACGTGCCCTACAGGTGGCAGCATGTACGTGCCCTACAGGTGGGAGCATGTACGTGCCCTACAGGCAGAAGCATGCACGTGCCCTACAGGTGGGAGCATGTACGTGCCCTACAGGTGAGAGCATGTACGTGCCCTACAGGTGGGAGCATGTACGTGCCCTACAGGCGGAAGCATGCACGTGCCCTACAGGCGGAAGCATGCGCGTGCCCTACAGGCGGAAGCATGCATATGCCCTACAGGCGGGAGCATGCACGTGCCCTACAGGTGGGAGCAAGTAACTGTGCACTGGAAAGGACGCCTGACGCAGAAATGTAAACTCTGACTAACCGCAGCAGTAGGCGAGCCAAGATGGCTGTTGCAGCCGTGCACCGGCAACACCTAAGTGCTCAATTTCCCCAAATTATTGGTTGCAGTAACGTGGACCAGCCAGGAAGTTGGCATCATCTTTATTCAATGCTATGGGACCCTCTGTACTATATTTGCACTCCTACCTCATCATCTTTGCTACATCCTTCAAATCGGTTATTGTGTAAGCAATCACTGTGGCATACAGACAAAGTCAGAAAATGGCTCATTGTTTTCTATAATAATGTCTATTGTTCTGAATGCCAACTTCAGCTTAGAATGAAAGCAAGCGCCCACAACATAGCAGCAGCTGGCAGAAAATACAGATAGCCTGGGGGATCAGGAGTGTCATTGAGTAATGTAGATATAACTCCAGCATTACAAAGCACGCCTGAGCTTGTTCTATTCCAAATAATGAAGCGAATGGGACGGTCTATAGAATATAAATACTCAGCTTTCATCCCGCGTTCCCTGATTGTATATCCAAACTCTCAAAAGAAAACAGGAAAGAGGCAACGATGCTGCAAAATATGCAAGTAAATCAAATGATTTCAGAGATTACAATGGAATTATGGCCCTAAGTGCATAAAAAAAAGAAAAATGGGTTGTAATAAGATCGTGAATTACTACAGTATGTTATGGACTGCATACATATTGTTCATGCTCTCCATCAGAGATAAGCATTGGAAGTATTTCTCATGATGTTGGCCCCATCCACATAAACGCACTTTCAGTGCATGCGCTAGGTGCCATGAGTTCTTTGTTTCTGTCACTGCAGAAGGCCCTTGGGGTTGCCATCTGTGAAATCCCTCAGTGGGCTCTGTATGTAATGTGCCCTTCTTCACACACCTATTACAATATCTCCCTGTGGCCTGTGGACTGGTTGGCTGACAGGAAGGTGTTCCCCATGGCTGGCCAATCAGCCATAATGGAAATGTATTTATTCTGAGCCCGCCTCTACATGGGCGCCGGTTATTCTCCTGCGTGAGGTGTTTGGTGAGGCAGCGGACTCCTATCAGCTGAGTATCTGCTGCTATTTATTCTATGGGGGGGCTTATTCATTTCTACCAAACACCGTATTATATGTATTGCTCTTTTCTTCTGTTTTAAACATCTTTCCTAGCCTTCAGCTAGAGACAGATTAGGCTCCATAGGTTTCTGATGTGTGTTCCTCACATTCTGGTGATATAATATATGTCTGTATTGGTCTACTGTAGACATTAATTATGTCTTGGTCAGGTAGGTGCCATCCGTGAGGGGCACCATACTTATGCCCTGCACGAACACAACATTCTTGATCCACATTGGTATTGAGGGAGGGATAGCTGATTTCCACAATTTAGGGCTAGTTGGTCTCATAGAAAGCAGAAAATGCCTCAAGTAACCTTTCTCAATCTTGAAAGCTGCCAATATTATATTGTCTCTCGATGACAGCTGAATCTTTGTGCCTATGGCCATCAGTACAAGTGTGTGAATGCTAGTGAGTTTAATAAACTGATTTTATGGTCTTAGATATTAGAAGACCTGAAGAACTTTCTTTGCTAAAGCCTGTGGAAGATTTTGTGAGGAAGAAAAAGAAAAAAGATACCAAGGAAACAATGCTGGAAGAAGTTATAAACTTGGACAGTCCAACAAGTAATTCCGGCTCATTAGGTAAAGACAATGAATGTTTCATGACCATAATAAACAGTCTTGTATATAAATTTGCTTCTGTCTCTTTCCTGTAACATAATCTGTTTTCTGTATCGTACTAGGCAGTATATACTAATGCTAGTTTCTCTAGGTGAGGTGGACATTTTTATCTGTTATCAGAAGGGATGCTTAATTATCCATGACTTTAATAACTCAACAAACAACTCAACTGATGGTTGATAATTATCATATTTTGCAGGTAGCCCTGGATTATACAGCAAAACTATGACACCCATGTACGATCCTGTCAATGGTACGCCTGCGTCTTCCACAATCACATGGTTCACGGATAGTCCACTGGCAGATCAAAACTGCAACATCTTAGCTCTTAGCCAGCCAATCTCCTCTTCCGAAATCCTCACTCAAATGTATCAACCTCGGACACTGATTGATAAAGCAAGACTTAACTTTGGGTAAGTCACCAGTCATCATTTCCACCTTTCACTGATTATACACTTAGGAGATATACAGCTTAGCTTGGCTTGGTTTTATATGACCTTTAGGCCTGTAGTGTACCTACAATGGAAGCTCAAGGAACAAGGACAGCAAGTATTAGAGTAAAAATACCCTTCAAATACTTACATACAAATTGTAATAACTGACTTGTAAAGGTTGACTTGGGTTAGCAGCCTTAGCAGTATGCATAAGAAATTGGTCGAACAACAAGTCAGAATATATAAAAACCATTTTACAATTTCAAACAAATGAACTAAAAGAAAAAAACTTGAAGACAAAAATTCTAATCAAATGTAAACAGAAGGAAGAATAGAGAGATATAAAATAAGACTCAAGAAGCTAAGAAATAAAGGGACAAAAAGGTGGGGGGAAAGGAAAGGAGAGAGAGTATGAACCACAGAGAAGAGAACCAAGGTCCACTGGACATTCATAGCATGTTCCTTATATTATGGAGTCGGCTGTAATTTCCCCCAGTAGAAGGCAGAGGAATGAATTAGATAAATGTTCTAGTGCTATTTTATGATCTTGTTTTCAGCATTGCTATAAGTAAAAAAAAATTTCATAACCTTAAAAAACTGTTCTACAAATCTTATTTTTATCCATTTAGTTGGGACCGGCTCACGGACACTTTATGGATCAGACTTCTCCACACGGTTCTGTTTTGTGCTGCATCTTTCAGTTTTGATAGTATCAAGCCAGTGCGTTCTTCGGTGGCCAGGTCTTCTTTTACCGCTGACCACTCCAAGCATTATCAATGTTTCTTATGAATTAGCTCGCGTTATGCTGACAAAGTATCAGAGTCTCTGTTTCATAATTTTGCCCTCCAATGAAAACTTTGGTTTGATGTGGTCTTGGTGGTCCAAGGAATTTGTAGTAGTTTCCTCCAGCAACAAAGTTTGAAGGCATCAATCTTCCTTTAATCCATTTTCTTCAGTGTTCAACTTTCGCAGCTGTAAGTTGTGAATGGGATAATGATGGCATCAACTATCCCGCATTTCGTTTCAATGCTTATGTCTTTGTTTTTCCAGATCTTATTGGTACTTAACATTGCGGTGTTGTTTTATTTCGTTCGGTCCTGATTCTCCATTGTGGTTGATTTTCAATCCGAGGAAGATGAAGTCTTGAACGGCTTTGATTTCTTCACTGTTGATTTTGATTTTTCCTGTACCACTACCAGTTGTTGTTATGATCTTATTTTTCTTGATATTCAAGTATAGGCCTGCTTCTTTCACTTAGCTTTTACTATCAGTTGTTCAAGATCTTCCTGACTTTCTGCCAGCATGGTTGTATCATCTGCAAATCTGAGATTGTTGATGTTTCTTCTACTGATCTGGACTCCGATGTTGGATTTGTCTAAATTGCATTGCTTCCAGATTGCCCCTGCATACAAGTTGAACAATGCAGGAAATAAGATGCAGCCTTGGCATACGATTTTCCTGATTCTAGACTATTCCATGATACCATTGGAGATCCTGACCATATGCTCTTGGTTCACATATTACGACTGTATGAGTTGCCCTAGATGTCTCGGGACTCCCATTTGTCTAAGGCATGGCCACAGCTAGTCATGTTCAACGCAATTGAAGGCTTTGCTGTAATCCTTCTGGTATTCCCGGGACTTTTCCATGACCCATCAGAGAATTGCAATTTGGTCTATTGTTCCTCTTCCTTTGAGAAAACCGGCTTGTGCATCAGGGTGTTTCCGTTCCACTTTCGCTGTCATGCATTTTTTTTATAATCTCCAATAGAATTTTGCTTGCATGGGATCTTAGGGATATCATCTGGTACTTTGAGCATTCTCTTGTGTCACCTTTTTTGGGAAGCGGCACAATAACTGACCTTGCCTAATCTATTGGCTACAATTTGGTTGCCCAAATCTTGCGATGCACTGCTGTTAGCATCTGGACTGGCAGGGACTTGAGCAGCACTCATGTCGGCTATCTGGATGGTGTCTGCTGATAGCCAGGTTGTTTTTTTTTTGTTGCTCTTTTGCATGGTATATTTTTGTTTGCTGTTTCGATTGTAATGCTTTTAATTTCTGTCTATAGTTCGTCTGGCTCTTTTTCAAAAGTATAAAGCAATCTGAAATGATTCTTTACTTCTCCTGCATAAGCGAGAGTCAGTATTGAACTTCAATGCTGCTGCTGTTTTTCTGTGATTGCAGAAATGTAGGTTGATTTTGGCAACAAGCAGTCGGTGGTCAGAGCCACAATCTGTGCCTTGAAACGTTTTTGCTGCTAGAACTGAACTTTTTCACTTTTGGATGCACAAAATAAAATCGATTTAAGGCCGGCTGCACACGGCCGTGACGGGCTCCGCCGCGGAATATTCCGCGGCGAAGCCCGTCACGGCGCCCCCCAGAGACCCCATACTTACCAGCGGATCCGGCGTTCTGGGTCCCGCATGACACTTCGGCGTGACGCGCCGCAGCGTCATGTGACACGCCGGCCACGTCACAAGACACGCCCACAGCGTCACATGACGCGGCCGGCCGTGTCATATGACGTGGCGGCGGTGGGCGGAGAGGCGATTTCACGCTATCTTCCGCTGTGCTACAGCGGAAGATAGCGTGAGCGGACGGCTTCCATTGACTGCAATGGAAGCCGGCCGCGCGTACACCCGCGCGTACAATAGAGCATGCCGCAGGTGAGGACGGGAGATTTCACGTTGCGGAATTCCGCGATGGAATTCCGCATCGTGAGCATTGAGCTGTTAGGTTCAATAGAACCTAATAGCTGCGGGCAACGCGGCGGATTTTCGCCGCGTATTATGCGGCGGAAATCCGTCCGTGGAAAGGAGGCCTAACTGCAGTTAACTCCATTAGGAGACGTCCAGGTCTACAAGCAACGTTTTTGTTGTGCGAATGATGTGTTTATAATCATTAATTGGTTTTCTTAGTAATATTGGAAGTCGGTCACCAGCATCATTTCATTCTCCTAAGCCAAATTTCCAGTGTTTCTTCTGTGCCAATTTGGGAATTGAAATTGCCGATGATGTAAACGATGTCCTTTATTGGGATTTCCTGCACGGTTTCTTGGACATCAGCATAAAGGGTTTTGAATTGTTCAGCTGTTGCATTAGTGGTAGGGGCATAAATTTGTATTACTGATATGTTGTGAGGTTTTAAGTTGATGCGGATGGTCATGATTCTATCGCCTATGGCTGGGAAATCACAGACAGCTTTACCAGTCTTTTTTGTTCGCTATGAAGGCAACACTATTCCTTCGGATGTTTTCACTTCTTGAGTAGGAAACTCTGAAATCGCCATTGGAAATGTATCCGTTCCCTGTCCACTGAAGTTCATTGAATCTCAGAAGGTCAATGTCTAATCATTGAACTTCGTTGTCAATGTTCATTCCATGTATGTTCCAGGTTCCAATTTTATGCATTTTAGTAAAGCGCAGCCATTCTCTTTCACCACAGTCAACATCAGCAAGCCAGCACCTGTATAGGTTATCCCTGCCTGCATTACAAATTTTTGAGTTACTTGAAACACACCCTTGCTTTTCCCTGGGGACTCTTTTCTGTGTAGAATTTTTCCGGGTTCTGTCAAAGCCTCTTACATTATACTGTACATTGCTGTTGGATTTTAACGTGAACTCCTCAGCTAAAATTCAGCAAATCTGCGATGCGTAAACTCACTCTTAGATGCTGTGCCTACCTCTAGTAACTAATTACCAAGGTCCCCGACCATTTGGTGTTATCACACAGTGATGGCACTTTGTGTGGTACTACACAACCATGATCATAAAGTACTGGCTATGCTGCTGATGCGTCAATCATGGTAAAGTCACAGAAGGGGCCAGCAATTGGTTGCTGCAGTCACTTGGCAATGGACAACACGTCCTTATACAGCCATGATAACAGAGAGTAGGAAATCCTTTAATCTTATGATGTACTCTGCTTTTTTTCCAGGTGGTTGGATTCATCGAGGTCTCTTACAGAACAAGGCATTCAAGAAGATGACCTACTTTTACTGAGATTTAAGTATTACTGCTTCTTTGATCTAAATCCAAAGGTAAGAAAATATATGAAGGGCTTGGGAAAAGAACGATCAAAGTCCACTTTTTTGCATTGCTCATCAAAGCTTGCCATTTTGTAGACTAATGTTGTAGAATGTATTGGTGAAGGCAGATACATGGAAAAAAATGGTCACAGTCGATTCCAAAAAAAACATGGTTGCTGGAGGAATGATCAGCAACACTTGCAGCAAGAATGATCAAGGTTAAGTCACATGACTACAGGAGCCAATGAGAGAGTGGAGTTTCGTTATTAAACAGGTCAAAGCTTTGTTCTGATTGGTTGCTACAGAAAACAAAGACAGTTTTTTATATGCAGTTTTGATAAATGAGGCCATTGTGTTTACACTGTATCGAGTTGATGTGGCCCATAACCCTGATGAATTAACATCTTGAAAGCCTACAGACAAGCCAAAAATACAGCAGATTTATGTACACAAGAAAGAATTGCCAAGGGAGCGTTGTTTCAAAGCCAACCTTGTCCATGAAATCAATGGGAGCCATGCTGCTCCTCCACTCCTGTTTCTCTGCTTGTCAGAACCTCACATCCAGTCCTGATCAGGAGAGGAGCAGGAAGTGCCGTAACAGCATGTATGCCAATCATTTCGTGGGAGTGAAGCCTGCGCCCACACTTCCTCCATTGTCCACTTATGACAACGTCCGGCCAGCTACACTACACCACACTACATTACACCAGAGGATAGGTCATCAGTGGAAAAAAAGGGCAGACAACCCCTTTAAGCAGAAAGACCCCAGCAGTAAGGTGTCACAAGATAAGTAGCCGCATACATTATTAATGAGTACAACATTAGTTCTGGTGTCCCACGAACAGTCATATGTAGTTTCTGTAGCTAAGATTCAAGAACAATACATAATATCACTAAAGATGAAACAGGAACTCCTGACCATGAAAGAAGCTCCACAAAGACATCATAAACCACCAGCTGAAAGAGCACAAATTAAAGGTGCAAATAGGCTTCCATAGAGCCCAAAAAAGTAAAGAAAAGCAAGTAGTGTTCCTCCAACGTCTGAGAGTTTTACACTTGATTGTTGTAAATATTCTTGTTCCTGATGTTTCTACCAGTGACGTGTATCACAACTGACAGTTATCTTGTTTCACATGTAGGATTAAATTTGCGCACACAATATGCAGAGAATACAACCCATTGATTCCAATGCGTTTGTTCACATGCGTGTATTTTCCTACTCATTTCGGTCGCAGAAAAATAGCGCAGCATACTCTATTTTCCTGCGGACCTAAAGTCCCCGTAGAAGTCAATTGGGATGCAGAAATGCGCGCCTATTACACTAGGAGATGTGTGAAGCACTGCGTAATTGTGCAGGAAAAAGAAGACACCTTCAACTCATTAGACTAATTACTGTATTTTCCTACATATAAGACGATGGGGCGTATAAGACAACCCCCGACTTTTCGTCTTATATGCCGGGAATACAGTGTGAAAAAAAAATCAATACTCACCTCCGGCGGCGCTGCTGCAGGCAGTCGCTCCCTCGTGCATGTCGGCAGAGCATTGCTTTCTCCAAGCGGAGCTTGAATGCCCTGCCTCCAGAAAGCTAATACTCTGATTGGCTAACTTAGTCTGGCGTTAGCCAATCAAAGCCATTCATGAAAAAATACAGTAAAATACGCCGTTACTCTCACAATAAAGCAACATTCGCATACACTTATGTGAAGCTGGCCTTAGTAATGTAGCCTATATTGGAATTCACTAAGATACATAGTTACTAAAATGTCCTAATACAATACAAACCATCTAGAAACAATCTGAATTGCAATTCTTGTCTTAGGCCTCATGTCCATGGGTGGATCGGATTCCGCTTTCTGTTCTGGGACATAGAGGGTGCTCTGGCTCTATGGCATTCATAAGCCCTAGTAGGGCATATGAACAGGGGACGTCAGTATAACAAGGCCCAGTAACTGGCTGACGTGCCCCCAATATGATGTACTGATTCACAGGTATTTCACAAGTGACTTCCCACCCGAAATGACTGGATCTACCAGCTAACACGTGTGCCACACACTGGCCCTGTCTATGACATTGTTTGTAAGGTAACTGTGGCCTAGGAAAGACAAGTGCAATTTTAAATAATGTAATCTGGGCCAATGAAACTTGAGGGACCACTGAAGATGCAATTTCAGAGGTGGAAAACATTCTTAAAAATGATTTGTAACTGTTTGTGGTGCTCAAAAATATCTTCTCTGCTGAAGCTGAACTTTGTGTAAATCTAATCTATTCTATTCCCATCATTCAGTATGATGCGGTCCGTATCAACCAGTTGTTTGAACAAGCACGATGGGCTATCCTCTTGGGAGAAATTGACTGCACTGAAGAAGAAATGTTAATGTTTGCAGCACTACAAGTAAGTTCTGCATTAAAAGTTTCCTTTGTTGTTGCTACCACTTCTGCACAACAACCACCTCACCTGACACCCGTATACAGGTGCATGTGTTCTGAAATTAGGGAGGGGAGAAAGCATCTGCCAGACTCCTCTAGTGGCGGCTTAACCAAAGTATTGGTCAGTTGAAGTTCAACTCCTTGATCCTTATCCAGGGGCGTAACTAAAGGCTCAGGGGCCCTGATGCAAAAGGTGAGCCGGGGCCCCCCCCTCTATCTGTATCTGTATCCGTACCCATACCTAAACCATACTGCACAGAGGCATAACTTAAAACTTCTGGGCCCCAATGCAAAACCTGTAACAGGGCCCCCAACTATAATACTTTATTCATAGTACTGGGCTCCTTATATGGAGAAGAGAGGCCTTATGGGCCCCCTAAGGCTCCTGAGCCCGGGTGCATCCGCATCCCCTGCACCCTCTATAGTTACGCCCCTGTCCTTATCTCCTCTGATATCTGCCATTGGGGGGGAATCAGGAGGCCCTCACATACTACAAGCTTGTCCGGACCCACTGAAATTGTCCTGTTATACATGTAATGATAGTACTGACTTAGATACAACACATAGTTATAATAGATACACCACTTTTATATTGGTGAAGGCCTACAAAAGGCAGGATAGCAACGCAATGAAGAGGCTCCATATGCATCTCCTTGTGGCTACCTGGTGGAAGGAACTATATCTCTTCCTTCTATTGACACTTTTCTATTAACCCCATAAGGAACAGGCACAGTAAATTTATGGCGCTTGGTCCTGGGCTTTAATCCTGGCTGATGGTACAAATACCGTGCAGGATTAAACTTCCTGCAATGTAGCAGGTGCATGTTGAATCTTCAGCTGTTAGTGACAACTGAGGACTCGGAGGAGAAGGCAGAAGCAATGTTTATCAGCTTTTTTCTTCCCCTTTAAAGGCTACATAGTGCTCAATGAGTGCTATGTAGTGCAGAGAGAAGGCAGAAGTGTTGTTTCTACTTATTTACCTAGTGATCACATGACTGCTGGGTGTCCCCTGCCACAGCAGAGCTGAAGGGTCTTAGCAAACCCAGATCAGCTCTGTTAGTAGGTATTGTCACTACAGGGGGTGTTTTCCCCTGTAACTGCGGCTCCTATGGATGCAGCTCCTATAGATACCCCAGCTACAGTGGAAAAGTGTGAAATAAAAAGAAAAAAATAGACAATGTGAACTACCCCCAGAGGTCTTATATAACGTCATGGAGGACGTAGATGTTTAAAAAAAAGTTACAGAAGTAGGTAAAGTTAAAAATTACAGAATAAAATAAAAATATATAAAGAGAAAATGAACTACCGTAGACGCCAAACAAAACCGTTGACATATCCAAAACAAAATGAGGAACCAACTCCTGTACTTTTGATTTAGTGTAAATATACAAATTTTAAAAATAAACAACTATAAATTTAGAAAAAAACTTTTTTTTAGCTTTCTACCTGCAATAAAACTTTAAAAAGTAAATAAATAAAAATAATAAAAACTGACCCTATATGTCACAGAAAAAAATGCAACAAAAATAATTTTGGTAAATGAAGAATTAAAATAGAGCCACCACATAGGTAAAATCCCTACGAAGTGTCTGGTCCTTTAAGACCAAAACACCCTCATCCTCAAGGGGTTAAAGTTCCCATCCAGTTTCCGCACAATATTCTGTCCCAGGAAAAGAGAGGGAGAGGTGTAAATTACCTGTAGTCGTTCTTCTTTGCCGCCTCTCCAGTCCTCCAGTTCTGGGCCCCATATTTGTACTGCTCCCTGATTGACCGTTGCTGATCACATGAGCAGCTCTGGTCAATTAGAGAGCCTGTACAGTGCATTGGTAGTCTAACGCTACCTATGCTCTCAGGAGATTAGGATTTATAAAGATGGCAGAAAATGGGAGCTGGAATCGGCAAATTGGAGGGACGTCAGACAACAAATGCAGGTAATAGACCTCTTACCCTCTTCTGGTCCCAGGACAGAATTTTGGCCCAAAACCAGAGAATTGCTTTAACTCCCATTCATTGCAGCTGCCACTAATGGTATCTAATGTATATATTATGTATTGAAAAGCATAACTTATAAATGTGCACGTTGATCCTAATGTAGAATATCTTCTTTATCTATAATAGTACCATATAAGCAAATTATCCTTATCAGCTGACTCAATTGAGTTAACGACAGATGGAGAAACAGATGAAATCGAAGCTGCACTTTCTAATTTAGAAGTAGCCCTGGAAGGGGGAAAATCCAACAGAATTTTGGTAAGTGTTGATTTTGACTTATGTGTAATATTCTCCGCTTATGGGATGTAGACATCATTTCTGCTTGTGGGATTATATCAGTGGTAATTACTAGGTTGGAATGGTATACCCAGAACCTCCAGACCCTCATAGCAGACATCTCGTACTGATGTATAGTAGCATAGTAGGTCAGTTAACTACTACTTAAGAAGCTTCAGGTTACCTTACCTGGCACTTATGATGTCAGACACTTATTAAACATGGAGCCATTGTACCTCAGTATAATTATGAGCGTCTTTCTTCCTTTGACTTCTCTAGTGTAGAAATCATCTTCTATGATTCAGGAAGATAATAATATGAATATCTGCACATAACAGCACCGTTGGGGGTTTGATAATCCAATGGGGAACTGTTCGATGCAGAACTTTTAATAGTCAGGTGGTAATTTTTGGAGGCAAATCTCCTTAGACTTGAGCCTTCTAATAGGGATTAGTAGTAGACCCTACAAAATCTTGATTCATTGTCACATTCTTCATCAGATTCATGAAGCAAGTAAATAATGTATTAAAGGGTTTGCATGCTCATAGGGTCTCAATAAACTGTGCTTCCACTTTGGAGTTATACAAGGTCACGGCTGGCCTTAGCTACATGTGACCCATGCAGTCACACACAGGGAACCGACCACCAGCTTGTAGGGGGGAGTACCAGGTGGATGTAGGCAGGGTGCGATCCCCCTCCCATTACGTCTGCCCAGCCAGATGATCTTCTTCCTCCATGCAGAAGCGCCTTGTGTACCTCATGAATCATCCTCCAAGCTCTGCTTCCCCCTTCTGATGGCTCCCTTCCACCACAATTGCCTAGTTATGCTACTGTATTTATGTTATGAGCTTGGTACTGGTATTGTATTTATGTACCAAGTATGGTTCTGGTGCTATATTTATGTTATGAGCTTGGTTCTGACTATGTTCATGTATTGAGCTTGGTTCTGGTATACTCTCTATGTACTGAGTTTGGTTCTGATGCTGTATGTATGTTAAGAGCTTGGTTCTGGTGCTGTATTTATGTTATGAGTTTGGTTCTGATTCACTATTTATTCACTAAGCTGTTCTGGTGTAGGTATCCTATCTTCTTGCTTTCTGCAGAATACAGGCAGTCAGTGCAGTATATATTGTTTTTTTTTCTTACAATGGAGAGGGGGGGGGGGCAAAATACATTCTGGACAGGGTGATATCTAACCTAAGGCCGACACTGTACAGGGTAAAATATTAGGGGATTTCATGCATTGTAATTTCTAATTCTTTCCCTAGTGGATTCTCTTTCCTTTAGCTTATCAACACTTTGTAGTCTGTACAAGATATGCAAACAAGAAATACCTATAAACACAGGGTCATAGTTTACAGACTACTGGCCCAAGGGGCAATTAAGAAATGTATCAAAGCTCAAATAGCTTCTTTTATTTTCTTAAGGGCCTTTAGAAGATTTGATCAGGAATGTGATTGGTTGCTACTGGCAATTCCTCTAATACTTCTTTGCTCCAGTTTTGATAATTTACCCAGGATGTACTTGCCCCATTGCTGACATTCTGGAGCCACAGATCACTTCTGCTTAATAATAGGAGTAATTCAACTGAAAAAGTAAAGCAGCCATTGGATATAACTCAATTACCCTATGTATTATATAGTGTATATCATGTCCATTAGACCAGGGGTACACAGCCTGCACCATGTGCGGCCGGACGCTGAACAGACACAGCTGATAACACATGCAATCAATCAGCTGTGTCTGCGGTTTCAAGCCCCTGCAGAGTGTAATGAGCCCTTCCTTCCAAGAGGAGGCAAGCACTCTTTGGCTAACGTAGACTTCCTGCCCGCATTCTCGCTGGAAACAGCCAAGTTGGGTGATAATTGTTCCATGTACATGCAGCCGCCAACACGGCACTGAGCAAGAAATCACCTATTGGAGTCGCTTGGTTTTAATCAGAACTAAAAACAAAGCGATTGTCAGGCTATGTAAACAGGAACCACTCAATCTTTGATTCTGCCTCTATTCACAGAATGACCAACTCTAGTTGGGCAGTAGTTTGTGGGACAGCTGTTGGGCACTTAGGCACCCAACAGTTGTTCTGTGTAAAGGGACCTTTAGTCTTAGCAAAACGACTACAAGTCAGGATTATATGTCTTGAAACATGTAAGCGTTCCTGTTTATATTCGGTGCATCCCACTGTGTTCACTTATACAAAATGTAATAGAAGTTACATTTTATTTATGAGAGTGTTGGTAATCCAACTTTATCTGCATCCAGTGTCTCTCCCTATCCTCTCACAGAGCCACCGTTACCTTGTGCCCTCCCTACTGCTCTGGTCTCAGAACCCTTGATGCCAATTGGGTCCTCTCTGCTCACAGAAATGCCTCTGACACCTTGACTAACTTCAGAGATCCTCTACCACCTCTCTTCTGGCCTCCTCTTCCCCAGAGCCCCTGACCTTTTTCTTCCTTCTATCCCAAACTAATTTATATCAAGAAGCACTTTTGCTAGCAGAATGCCCCCAATTGTTCTTAAGAAAGCCATCCGGACTGTTACTAGAGCCATCCAAATATTATTGTGGACCCTTGCACAATTTCCAATGTGGCCCTCAGACCAAAAAAGGTTGTGCACCCCTGCATTAGTCTCTACATCATAGAGAACTGCTTTATCATTACTTGAAATATCCACTGAATGTAGTTAAAGGGTATTCCCTCTATAGACTTTTATGGCATGCCGAATACATTT
This sequence comes from Eleutherodactylus coqui, assembly GCF_035609145.1. Classification (NCBI taxonomy): domain Eukaryota; kingdom Metazoa; phylum Chordata; class Amphibia; order Anura; family Eleutherodactylidae; genus Eleutherodactylus; species Eleutherodactylus coqui. Next base: position 66,063,673 of record NC_089839.1, read on the forward strand.
AGCATAAAAGCCAACATGTACATTAGACTATAGTTGTCTGAACCCACTGGTTTTGGTCAGGCTGGTTGGCTCTCTAATATGCAGGGGGCTTCTTAACTTTCTCCTGATAATGTTGGGGGAAATATGATTGGGCATACTGAATTTTTAGTGCCCGATCCTTTTATACCCCCCTGGAGATAATCAGCTACCACAGTTTTTTGGCAGCAGCTTACCTTATTACTCTCCATGGGAAAAACATGAAAACACAGCCAAACTGAGAAGTCATGTGTTTAGGTCATCCATCACCTATATATAACTGGTGTAGGCACCTTTATTATTTGATAGGTATTTACAAGATTACATAGCTATTTCCAAAACTCCCGAACACCAGAATAAAGTAAATTTTGCGGTCATATGTTCATTTATTCTCGGACAGCCTCCTTACCAGGCAAAGAGAGGGTTGGGCAGGGGTCCCAGGGGTGAGACCCACCCGTGGCATTTATAACTTATCCTGTGGATGTCCCATAATTTTCTATGGAGGCAATACCCCTTTTAGAACATTTCCCACTCACATAAAGACTTTTAATTGTGTTTTTCTATTCCACAGGAGGATATCACAGATATTCCAAAACTTGCAGATAATCTTAAACTTTTCAGGTATGTATTCCCATCATGTATTCCACCCCCCCCCCGCCCCCTCTCGTCCTCACCCATATGTTTTCAGACATGTATTTGTAGTCTCCTTATAGGCCAGTAGTTACACCATTCACTCCACAGCATCTGGCAGTTCTCTGTATACTTCAAAGTTTAGCCTCCAGTTTAATTATTAACCTAAGTCAACATTTGCACTTCCTAACCAAGCCTAGTTTCACAATGAAGTTATGCAGTCTAGCATGATATGGGCTTGTTATTCTGCAAATACTATGTCGATTAATAGTGTACAATTTATTATAAAGCTATTTTCAGCACTGTTTTAACAGAGGGGGTTTTCCAAGATTATTTAAAATTTCACAAAAGACAGATAAGTGGATAAGAAAGCAAAAAGTTTACCACTTGAGTATGTTTACATGTAGCAGAAATGTTGTGGAATTTCCACAGCACAAAATTTTGCAGCATTTCCGCATCTAAAACAAAGTCAAAATCCGTACCCGGTGATCTTTATAAATGATTACATAGCAGTACAGTGCAGTACCTCCAGTGATCTTAGGTGACTTCCCATCTGAAGTCGAATTCCCCTTTCTTCTCTGTCCAGCCCAGACCACCATGATGACGTCTCTCAGTCAAAACTTGTCTCTGCAGAATGATACACAGTAGAGATGATCGAACGTGTCCGTTACGGACACTTACGCACCCGGACACCGGCTTTCCCGAACACTTCAGTGTTCGGGCGTAAATGTTCGGGGGCCGCCGGGGGGCGGGGGTCGCCGTGGCAGCGCGGGCGGCAGCAGCGGGGAACAGGGGGGAGCCCTCTCTCTCTCCCTCTCCCCCCCACTCCCCGCCGCACCCCCCCGCGCTGCCACGGCGACCGCCGAACATTTTTCGCCCGAACACGGAAGTACTCGCAAAGTTCGGTGTTTGGGCGAAAAGGGGCGGGGCCGAACATGTTCGATCATCTCTAATACACAGATATCTTTTACTCCTTGGTTTTCCAGCATCTTCCCTGCTTTTTCCACACTTCTATACAAACTCCCCATGTACAGTGCTCCAGATTGTAACAATGCCACCCGTGATGCTCCACACAGTAATAGTATTGCTATTTTTGTGCCCCCTGTAAAAACCACATAGTGAGTGCTGCTTAGAGTGACTTCCACACAGTAAAAGCTCCCCTACTGAGTAATAATGTCTTTTTTTATGCCCCCACTTCACCCCAGTCAGTATTAATGCTCCCTTTTAGCTCCATTTACTAATAATCCCCTTTCGTCTGCAGTCAGTAATAATGCCCCTTTCATTAATTCATTAATAATACTCCCCTCTGCTTCCAGTCAGTGGGTAAAGGACAGGAGCCCTAAGGGCTTTTACCCACTAGCGTTTTTTTAACGCTGCTATATCGCTGCATTTATTTACTGCAAATGTGAATGGGACTTTCTAATGTTAAAATCGCATTGCCGAAGCGCATATTTGTGCATATGGGACATTAGAAAGTCACATTGACAATTGCAGTAAAAAAACACGGCAATATCGGAGAGTTAAAAAACTGCTAGTGAGTTAAAGCCCTAATTCTTCTGCATATTTTTGACCAATGTGGTTTAGGCTGCATTCACACAGGTCGGATTTGCCGCGGTTTTGCCGCAGCAGATCCGCCCGTGGCCACTAATCTCGGGGTTGGCCAGCCATGTGGACGAGGTTTCTCAGAAACCTCGTCCACACGGGACGGCTAATCCGCAGGGGTAAATCCGGCTGAAACCGCGGCTGCGGCCGCCGCAGCCGCGGTTTCCAAAGATTGAGCATGTCTGTTTACTTTCGTTTTTTTGTTTATTTATGTCACGGCCGTGCTCTCCTCTATGGGAGAGCCGGCCGCAACGGAAAAGCATGTGGCCGGGCCGCTTCAAAGCCGCCGAGGCTTAAACCGCGGCGGTTCTCCCGGCGGAAATCTCGCGTTTTTTTCTGCAGCCAAACCGCGAGATTTCCAACGGGAATCCGCCCTGTGTGAACCCTGCCTTACTGTGCCGATAAGTAGGAGTATATACAGTATAACTAGCATTCAATGTTATTCTCGTTTGAATGAGCGAACGATGTCAGAGTTTACTCGATTATTCTGGCAGCCTGTTTATAAAGACAGATACAGCGTTGGCTCGTTAAGACGAGAAATCGTTCAGTCGTTCACATTCGCTGTATAAGTGACTGAGAGGTACTGAACGATGGCTGTTTAAACCGAACGATAAGTGAGCGAGCCAACGATGGGTTTAGGCTTGTATAAAATGAACAACGAGCGAAAAGGTTGTTGGCTGCGTCTACACTGAACGAATATTGGTCACTTTCACGCGTTGGAACGATTTTTTTTTTAACGATAATCATTCCATCTAAAAGCGCCTGAAGGAGTTAAGAGAAGTAGCACACAGATGTCGAATCAATATAGGTGAGGTCTAGCAAACTAATATGGTGATAAGAGATCTTTAGTGTTCACACAAGTAGCTGATAATCCGCTTCTGTTTGTCTTTCAGACCTAAAAAGCTAACACTCAAAGCTTACAAGCAATATTGGTTTGTTTTTAAAGATACATCAATATCTTATTTTAAGAACAAAGAAGCCGCTCATGGAGAACCTGTCGAAAAACTAAACCTGAGAGGTAAGAAAAATGTACAAATAAAAAGAAATGTCTACAGTAGAGGAATGGAGTGATAACTAATACCCAGGGGATTAGGATCAGAGCTGTGTGCATGCAGTCTGTGCCAATCAGGAGGATGGAACAATACCTCTGCAGCGCCACCTATTGGATGGCAGCATTTCTTCAAATCAATGTACGACTTTTTAAAGTCTGTAAAACAATGATTGGGAATAGGAAACCAAGCTAGAAAACCATGCACAGACAGCTGTTTCGGCTCATTTGCCCCTTTTCTGGCTTGGCTGGTGAGAGCCTGTGACGTGGGTCAACAGTCTGTGGAGAGACAAATGGAGTCCCTTTGGTTCTGGACTGTAGAATGTGGGGAAGTCCATGCCCACTGTGCATTATGGTGACAGTCTCCTTAAAAATATCTCCGTAGTATGCCATCCAAGGGAACATTAAACAATGTTTATCATATGGAATCAGACAGATAAAAACTCAGCATCCTTTCATTTGAAGTTGAAGGCATAAGGAGGTACCATTAAATCCCGTAGGTGCCACAACTGAGCAAGGTTCCCTTCAAGAATGTATAATTTTGTGTCTACAGCACCCATGTGTCTCCATGAATATACACTACAAACTGTGTGTTCTGATCTTGCAGTTAGAGACCCTTCCATTTATCTCCCAATTCTTAGTTCGTACTACTTATTCTGGGAGAATAAAGTTTCCACTTGAGGAGAGCACCAGGTTGGCATAGTTAGTCTTATACAGGCCGTGCAGTGCTTCCTAGGAAAAAAGGTATGCAAATGAGGGATGGAAAAGTACCTCAAAACAGCCCTTCTATAGAGGAGTTTCTTTTCTATCTGGAGAAGACTCTGATTTAGCTTATATCCTTAGTCATATTGAAAGGCCTGTTGAAAAGTTGGACATTGATTCATAGAGAAGCTTCGTTCCAACAGGTGGCACTGTGGAGGTACTTTTCCATCATCTACTTGGATAATATACATTTGGAAGGTAAGTATACCAATGGGAAATTCGCCTGGACTTTTCTGCATTTTGTTGCAAATCTGCCTGTGGCAATTCTGCATGAAGGCCCACATGCCTTACACAGGCAATGGCCCATGGATTGTGCTGCAGTTTTGTTGGAGGTTTTATCCTGTGCATTAAAAAGGGTGCAAGATTTTCATGCAAGTACTGACAGTGGGTTTATATTTCTATGCAGGTTTTATCAGCTATGTGTATATTAGGTTTTGCCAGATATGTAATGGGTGGGTGTGAGAATAATGTACCCCAGGGAAATATTGTGTAAAAGGTAATGTTGGTTGAAGTTGTATTGTGTCCATGTACAACCTCTTCTGGTCACTTAATAGTATAAGTATGGATATAGTCTAGTATTACTTCCATATAGTGGGTGCTGATTGGCTGCGGGACTACACATGGGATGTGGAGACATCTGGCAACACACATGTAATATTAAAGGACACAACCGCGTGACCTTGAGGTCTTTCCAATTTGGTATTCTGGAGAGAAGTAAGAGAGCCTTCCGATGGGTGCTGCACCAATCCCTCAGATTCAGCTGGTAGGAACAGACCTACAGCCCCTACTCAATTCTCTGCAGACATTCTTCCTGGCATCGGGTACTCTGTGCGTCTGGTGAGCGCCAGCTTCTTTTCACCCAGGCGCCTCCACCTCCAACGTGCCAAGAGTACGCATTGGAAGTTTCTGCTACAACAAGTAGTCAGTGAGTGAGCTGTTATTCTGTTGAATATACCGTGAAGTAACGGTCATACATTAAAACCTCCTTTGGACTAAGGCGCGAGAATTCTACGTAAGCCTCAAGTACCTCCATGAATACGACCACTTGGTTGGCTTATTTGGGACTGCAATAATGTCTTGGCATAAGCAGAGTTGCAAACGTGCACCATCGGCCTATGGTCCTATTGCGGAACACCGGGTCTTAGTCCCTGAGCCACCTCCTTGGGAGAAGGAAGAGAACCGCTATGGTTGGTTGTGCCTGTCCAAAGTGCTACAGACAGAACCAGGCTGAGGTCAGGCCCCTACCTAATGAATCTGAAGGGTCACTATCCACAACCCAATGTACCCCCTTACACATGTCCTCTACTACGCATTTCTGCAGATTTGCGTCGCAGAATCTGCACCACAAAATCTGCAGCAATTCTGCGCTGTCTGGATGTAACCTAAGAGTTGTGCATGTGGTTTTAACGCTTTCCAATCCACTGTCTGACGTCTGAAGACATTCTGATTGAAGCCTATACAGCTCAGTTTCGGAAGACGTTCGGCAGGATATTCTTACTGTATATTACTGGCCACTCTGTTGTCGGGGGCCTCTCCAGCATGTTCCATACTGCAGTACTGGCTCTAGCCAGCAGATAGTGCCATTGTTTAATGGCAGAAAGAGAAAGCCCCCTAGGAAACCCTGAATCTAAAATTAGATTGCAAAGGGTTAATGCTATTTGCCATAGTTTTCAATGTGGTTGCAGTAATCATAACAGCACTGAAAACGGTGACAAATCACAGCAAACTCACATATGTTTTTTTATGCAGTTTTTTTTTTCAGTTTTTGACTGCACCTTAGCCGTAATGCACTTTCCACTTGGGGTATGTTCACACATGGCAGATTTATTGTCGAAATTTCAAAGATGGAAAATAATCTCCAGACAATGGAATAGGGTTGTTTCTGAAGTATGTATAGGGTGTTCTCCAAGCCCTTTTCAGAGCAATGGAGTAGTCGCAGAAATTTCTGCAACATATTTACTGTGTGAACTGCCTCTCAGCCAGAAGTCCTTTACAGGAAATTGTCTCAGTTAGCACCGTTTAAGACAGGGGTATCAAACGTATTATCCCCAAGGGCCTCATCAGCCTTCAGGTTGCCTTTAAAGGGTCGATTGTAATAATGTACAGTAATAGTAACTCCCATAATGGCTGCAGTAGTAATAAAGTCCCCCACAGTGGCCTCAGTAGTAATAGGGTCCCCCATAATGGCCCCAGTAGTAAGTGACCCCCTTAGTGGCTGCAGTAGTAATGATGTTCCCATAGTGGCCCCAATAGTAATAGTGTATCCCATAGTGTCCCCAGTATTAGTGGTGCCCCATAATGGCCCTAATAGTAATAGAGACCCCAGTAGTAATAAGGTCCCCATAATGGCTCCAGTAGTAAATGAATCCTATAGTGGCCCCAGTAGCAATAATATCCCCCATAGTGGCCCTAGTAGTTATAGGGTCTCCTGTAGTTTCCCCAGTTGTAATAGTATCCTCAATAGTAATAGGGTCCCTCATAGTGGCCCCAGTAGTAAGTGACCCCTATTGTGGCCGCAATAGCAATGGTGTCCCTAATAGTAACCCCCATAGTGGTCTCAGTAGAAATAGGGTTTCTATAGTGGCCCCAGTAGTAATAGTGACCCCAGAGTGTCCCCAGTAGTAATAGGGTCCACAATGGTGGGTCCTGTAGTAATAGTGTCCTCTATATTGGCCCCGGGAGTAATAATGACCCCCTTATTGGCTGACCCCTGAGCAGCATCTCTACAGGCGTTACACTCACCCAGCCTACAGTTCTGATCTGTGGCCGCTGACCTCTCTCGTTAGTGACTACACTGCATACAGGACGGCGAACAGAGACACTGGGAGAAGGAGGTCAGCAGACACAGACTCTGCATGCTGCCACTGAACCGTTGCTCCAGCTTGGGTGAGTGGAGTGCCTGTGAGGACACTGCCTAGCCGGTGGGCAATATAAAATGGGGTGGCGGGCTGGATTCGCCCAACAGGCCTTGTATTTGATGTGTAGTTTAAGATGTATTACTAATGGATAGCTGATCTCTTCCCAAACTGGAAACACAAAGTGTGATATGTTGTATCCACAAGAACATAGAAGAGGAGTCAGTAATATAAACAGCAACTGCAAGACTAGTCCCAACTCCCACAAGGAGACAACATTCCTGCAGCAATCCCACTGTGACTCACTGTGAAACCTACTGACCGTGACCTGTTTATCCCTCGTAGTCAGTTAAATGGATAACCATTTATATCACAGTAAGCCATTACTCATATTGACGAGTGTAAGTTGCCCCCGAAACTCATATTGGGCGGACAGTGTCCCGTCTGCATGGACAGCACACATTGCATGTGATTACGGATGAATATAGGACATGCAGTGACTTTTTACATCTGTCCATGTGAGAACTCGCTAGTGTGTAGAGCCTCAAAGGCTTTAATGGCTCACTGTGCTATACACAGACAGCACATGGGTAGAAAGTATGCCTGTGTGAATGGAAGCTAAGGGCGGCTTTATTGGGGTGTATGCAGTTTTGTGCGCTTTTGCACGAGTATTAGCGCCTTTTACTCTACTTTTTTGCGCACAAAAGGCTATTTTGCCTAATGAGGTCCAGATATAGTATTTTCCCCATGGTTTTGTGCAGTATGTCACGCATGCTGTTGCATATTGGGTGCTTCTATGGGGCACTTTGATGCGCAAATGCACATAAAATAGAGCAGGTTCTATTTTTTTGCACCCACAAAGAAAATGTAAATGAACCCATTCATTGATAACAATGGATACTATTCTTTGCGTATTACGCACGCAAATTTTGCACACACTACATCCGTCTGAAACCACCCTATGGATGTACTACTTCTGTCACAGGTTTTAATTCTGGATCACCAAAAACAGCATCCAAATGGAAACCTAGATGGAAGAATAGAATTCAGTTGCTTAGATCTTTTCTGCCATCGTGGAGGATTTTCATGTCACTCTCTTATGCAAGCCTTTCTTCTATTCAGCTAGGTGAAGATCGGGCTGAGAAATCCATCTGGCTGTATAACAGTAGAGGGTGCTATATCCAAATGTTTCTGAACCTGTTCACTTCCTGTTCATGTAGTAGTGTACAGTAGATGTACTGAGAGACCCTGCTTAGTACATCAGATCAGACAGTGAGTGAGCATGCTGCGAGGAGAGAAGCTGTCTGTAGAATAGAACGGCTTCCCTTCATAGCTCCCGGGGACAGCAGCTGCATATGAGCAGGGAGAGCAGTAAAACACACAGCAGTGGCTGAGACAGAGTGGGAGCAGAGCATTATGGAAAATAAAGTATATCTAATAGAGACCCTTCATACACTGTTATACACAATAATATCCGTTCTTTTCTGTTACTGTGCAGGTACTCTTTAACAATGTTGAATATACTTATGGCGGCCATGAAATAGATTCCATCCTCGTATGGACTTAATATTTTATAACTCTGTTTCTCAGGTTGTGAAGTGGTACCAGATGTCAGTGTGTCTCAGAGAAGATTTGGGATAAAGCTCCTAATACCGTTTGCAGAAGGAATGAATGAAATTCATGTGAGATGTGATAATGTAAGTATAGATAATATTCACTGGTTTAATATGACTGCATCATTGTATGTATTCAGTCTTAGATTAAACATTGAAATGGAATTTTTCATAAGTACTTTATGTAGAGAAAGCAAGTTGAATATAGCAGTGTCCCACTATTGATAGATTTGTAGGGTGTTATTGAGGGCGCCAAGTGGAGGTGGGCCGTTGCAGAGGAGACCACTGGGGTTCTCAAGATGGTTGTCATGGATGGCACTGTGATCTCTCCTGACAATGGCTGCAAAGGGTTGCATGCAGTGCAAATAGAACAGGCAGATGTAAGCAAAGGTAATTAATCCTAAAGGTGTTGTCACGTGACACCAGTACCTCTTTTCCAGTAGATGGTTGCTAGTCGTTAAATAAAGGAGTTCACAAACAAAAATGGTTTTCAAAACCGGAGGTACACAGTTTTCTTTACTCACTGAATCCAGCTTTGATTTTCCAAGAACACAAGTTGACTGTTCCGACACAACAGTTCTGGCAGGCTTCCTTCTGATTCATCTCCATTACACACACACTCTCACACATTCTTCTAGGAGGCACTTTCCTTCTTGATTCTAGGTGTCTTCAGTCCAGTTCTGTGTAGGCAGAAGCAAAAGCTAGCTTCAGCCTCTTGCTGGCATGCCTCCTCCACCGTCTACATCTCTGCACCTGCTTTACTTTCTTCTCCACTCTAGACTTCTCCTCCCCACTAGTCCTAACTTCCCACAAGAACACACACAACCGACAAGTTAGGTGGGGCCGACTTGATACGATACAGCGTGTTAGCACTCACATAGAACATATGTACATAGAACAGTTTACACAAGACAGACATACACCTACCATAAAGACACCCTCACTCTGGGCAACTACATTAAAAGGGTAGGTTCCCTCCTATACATTATTTGGCATTATTGAATGGAGCTTTTTGCATTATTTGCATTTTAAAATTATTATAAGTTATGTTTTAAATCCTGTATCTTCCCAGTGACTGCCATATAGAGCTTTACTAAGCCCAAATGTTAGCTAGAAACAACATTTGCATGTGCTTTTATATAACTATTTATTGATGATATATCAGAGGTTATAGTGAACACATGAGCATTCAGCACTGCCCAGGGGAGTGGCTTGATGAAAAAAAAAATAATATTACAACATCCTTAGTAAAATAATAAAAAAAGTCATACCCAACAGCTGCCTTCTGACAGTGCCTGGTACCCCGCTGCACTCTTCTTCCTTCTCTAGTGATGATGCACAGTCACTGAGTCATATAACCACTGCAGTCAATTACTGGCTGATCCTGAGTTGCATACAGCTGGTAATTGGCTGCAGGAGTCACATGTCCCTGGAAAGGTCACCATTGAAGCTGTAGAGAATCAGATGACAATGGCTTTTTATGGTTTTACATAGGCTGAGCATATTTTATTTTCTATTACCGGACTAACCCTTTAATCTACTTTTTCTGCTTTGAATCACTAGGAGTCCCAATATTCCAAGTGGATGGCTGCTTGTATACTGGCATCCAAAGGAAAGACAATGGCTGACAGCTCATATCGATCGGAAGTACAAAGTATCCTCTCATTTCTGAGGCTGAAGAACACAAACACAACAAATACAAGTCAAACAAGTACCAACATAGAAAACATAGACATCAAACCAGAGTGCTTTGTTTCGCCAAAGTATGCAAAGAAATACAAAACTAAACAGGTACATATGAGAAACAGTTAAAGGATCTAGGACAGTATACAAAAGAGGGCTGAGAGGAGACTTAATAGCTGTCCACAAATATCTGAAGGGCTGTCACAGTGCAGAGGGAAAAGCCCTATTCTCCTTTGTACAAGGAAAGACGAGAAGCAATGGGATGAAACTGAAAGGGGGGAGACACAGATTAGATATTAGAAATGAGGGTGATCAATGAGTGGAACAGGTTGCCATGGGAGGTGGTGAATTCGCCTTCAATGGAAGTGTTCAAACAAAGGCTGGACAAATATCTGTTTGGGATGAATTAGTGAATCCTGCACTGAGCAGGGGGCTGGACCTGATGACCCTGGAGGTCCCTTCCAACTCTACTATCCTAGGATTTGTCTTTAGGAAGAACAGTACACTATTCAGATACTTCTTGTGTAAGGTGTTCAGTACTCAGGCTTCTTTAAAGGGAACCTGTCAGGTATCTAACACTGCCCTGGCTGTGGGCGGCAAAGTATAGTAGCAGGCACTGTGATTTCAGTCGTCTGTCACTCCACTTGGACACCCCATACATAGCTAGTCCTGCTGTGGATCCAAGTGCATACGGTCTGCACAATGCTCTGTGAGCTCCGTACACCACAAATTCTGTTCGTTTTCTGCAATGTATCAATCTATGGTCCAGACTGCTTAGCATTGTTCTAAGAGTAACATGTATTTTGCATATTGCTACCCCATTGACCGCTCATTAATCCCGTTTTTGTTTTTTTCTACAGTTAGCTTGCCGCATTTTGGAGGCACAACAGAATATTTCACAGATGCCCCTTATGGAAGCCAAAATGAGGTTTATTCAGGCGTGGCAGTCACTTCCAGAGTTTGGCATAGCCTACTATATTGTCAGGTAAATATATTTCTATTTTATCAGTTGCCGTAGACATATTACAATTTAACCATAGGGGCGGTCACTAACCCCTTCCTGCTGCAGCCATTTTTCGTTTTCTTGTTTTCATTTTTTCCTCCCCATTTTCAGAAAATCACATCATAACTAGATGAGAGCTTTTTTTTGCGGTTCGAGTTATATTTTTCAATGGTGCCATTTACAGATGAGCGAACGTACTCAGTTCGAGTGTTTTTGGACTCGAGCACCGCTTTTTCCGAGTAACTGACTACTCGGACGAAAAGATTCAGGGGGCGCCGTGGTGGAGTGGGGGGTAGCAGTGGGGAACAGGGGGGAGCTCTCTCTCCCCCTCCACTCCCCTCTGCAACCCCCGCACCCCCCCGAATCTTTTTCGTCCGAGTAGTCAGTTACTCGGAAAAAGCGGTGCTCAAGTCCAAAAACACCCGAACCGAGTACGTTCGCTCATCTCTAGTACCATTTAATATACCATTGGAAAATTTTTAAAAATGTCTACTTTTGGGCAGGTTTGCTTGTACAAAGGTTGCATTGCAATAAGAATGACATGTTAACTTTATTCTGTGGGTCAGCTTGATTACAGCAATTTTGCGTCGTTTTTTTATGCAGTGCTACTTAAAGAAAAAAAAAACTTTTAAAAGAAAAAAAAAATCTTTATGTTGCCGTCTTTTGACCCTCGTTAAGTTTCTGTTTTTTCAGGCAATGGGGTTGTCTGGTGCCTCATTTTTTGTGAGGTGACCTGTGTTTTTTTTTATTGATTCCATTTAGAAGTTCATGCAACTTTTTGATCCCTGTTTATTCAATTTTTCTTGGAGTCAGGCTTTATTCCCACAAGCGTATATCGGCCGGCGTTTATACGTAGAAGCTCCTGAACAAGCACACAAATCTAACGTTGTGCGCCCGTTCACACGGCATGGGCCCTGGCGCATATAAGCCGAGGTCACCATGCCGTCGCCCCTTTCCTCTCCCTCCCCATTGCAGGCTCACCTCTGCTCTCATCTCTGCTCCTTCTTTGCAATGGGCGAGGGCGGAGCTAAGCACCGTCCCATCCCACCTCCTCACATTGATGGCTATGGACAAGGGGCGGAGAGAGGGCGGGAGCTTATTTCCGCCTACATCCCGCCCATTGTCCGCAGCCAGCAATGGGAGGAGGTGGGACGGAACGGTGCTTAGCTCCACCCCTGTTCTGCCCCCTCCCATTGCTAAGAACAGGCGGAGAGGAGAGCAGAGCAGAGCAGAGGTGAGCCTGCATGGGGAAGGAGAGCAGAAGGAGGGAGTTTAGCAGCCACGTCGCTAAACTCCCTCCCACCTCTGGCCGCCGTCACTGGCTCCGAAAGGAGCCCATGCAGCGGCCAATGTATTCCAGGACTATCTTTAGGGCCTGACGTAAAAATGCCCGGCGCTATATTGGCCTGGCCGGACACTTTTACATCTCAGGAATGCGGCCATGTGATCTGATGCATTGGAATCCAATGCATCAGATCACAGCATATATCGTCCGGCTGTGAAAACGGCAGACCGATATGCTCTCGTAGGAAACAGCCCCTAGGGTGACCAAAATATAAGGGCAATTCTGACATTTCATACTGTTCTATTTTCTAACAATGATTACAGTGTGGAATTAATAATAAGATTTTAACAAACTGAACTTTTTAAAAAAATGTAATGACTGGAAAAGGTTTTTTTCTTTAACTTTTTGTATTTTTTATTCTTTACACTAATTGAAAAAAAACTTTATTTTACTCATTTTAACTTATTGTTAGGTCCCACAGGGCACTTGAATTTGCAATTGTCTGATCACTTATACAGTATAATGCAATGCTTTAGTATTGCATTATACTGTATTATGACAATATTCTATTAAGATGATCCACAGGCTGCCATAAGGAATGGCACCTCGTGATCCCCGAACGCCAACTGGACATTTAAATGCCATTGTCAGTGGCAGGTAAAGAAGTAACAACCACAACTGTCTTGAACACTGATTGCGGTTCGGCATCAGTTGTCAAAGACAGCCGATACCCGCTGTGTATGCAATGGGTTTGGCTTCTGAGCCTGCTCCATATATAGACACCTGAGGTGCACCATTTATGTACGGCACGTGTTGGAAAAGGGGTAAAGGGATTTTCGTAGACTAGAAAAAAACATATGGGCAGGAAATTAGCTAAAACAAAAAATAGGCACTATTCACCCATTGAATGTCCCCCGGTTCAGTGGAACTGCCCCAGACCCTGACATTCTAGTCACAGAAGCTCCTACAGTATCATGGCAGTATCACCTTGCTGATCGCAGGAATCTGAATGATTTCTCGGCCCATGTAAAAGAGCCCTTAGAAACAAATGTACTTCTTTAATCATGTGCAACCATTTTTGGCATAATTAAAGTTAAGCGCCACCCTTATTTGCTTCAGTACTTCTGCGGCAATTACCGGATAATCTTTTTCCTATTATCGGTTTAGTTGTGAAGTTTATGATTAGTTAATTCATTTTATAACGTAAGTCAGTTTTTCTGCTACATGAATTGAGCAGATAACTTGCATGTGAGCAACGACTCGATTCAATTAACTGGAAGAGTTGGTAATTGCAAGGTACAAGCACTCTGCAATTTCTGGCTCTGTTGGTAAGGGATAGCTTTATATCTTGGCACCACCCTTTTAAATAAACATCTTCATATACAGGTAATTGTAAGAATAACCGTTATCTTCACTTTGATAGAACTTTTTGAAATAATTTTTCCAGATTTAGAGATGCCAAGAAGGAGGAACTGCTTGGCGTTTCCTACAATAGACTGATCAGGATAGACATTGCCACTGGAGACCCTGTTACAACTTGGAGATTTTCGAATATGAAACAATGGAATGTCAACTGGGAAATACAACAGGTACAAAAACGTCTTCATCTAGGGTCACCTATTGTTTTAAGGAACAACTTTTTCCATTCCAGCTGTTTCGGCTCCTGTTTACCAATTTGTAGAAGTTACTAACATAGTATGCAAGTTGAATAAAGACAAATGCCCAGTTCAGCCTGTTTCCACCCCTCCTTGTGGATCCAGAGGAAGGCAAAAAAAGCCCATTGAGACAAATGCCAATTTACCCCATTTTGGGGGAAAAACATCCTTCCTGACTCCATAGTGGCAGTCAGAATAATCCCTGGATCAACATTTGAAAAGTTCCTACCTGACTTTAAGACCGGCAGCCGGAGGATACCCGGATCAACAACCCTTTTGGTTATTTAATGTCTATATCCTCTAATGTCGTAGCGCTCTAAAAAGACATCTAGCCCCCACTTAAATTCCTCTATCGATTTTGCCATCACTATGTCCTCAGGCAGAGAGTTCCACAGTCTCACTGCTCTAACTGTAAAGAACCCCCTTCTATGTTGGTGATGAAACTTTCTTTCCTTTAAACGTAGAGAATGCCCTCTTGTTACCGTCATAGTTTTCGGGAAAATAAAGACATCATTTTAAAGCCCTATTGACAAAATTATACTTTCTATTCCAGTTCACTGGAGCTTCATTTACAGTGTATTATATCATCAGTATGAGGAACTTGAATGTTATTTCATGTATCAGTCTTATCCTTCTGAACAGTGCGTGAAATGGAGTTATGAAGTGTAAAAAGGCTTGTCTCCATTTTTTACCCATACGAGAATTAAACCGGTCTTTCCACAATTGGCATTTATCATCAATACACAGCTTTGAAACAACCAAGCTGACTATTCTACATTGCTTCTATAGCAGCTTGGCTGTTTCCATAATCCTAGCCCCCTCTGGCTGCAGCATGCACACAAGCATTCCCATCTCAGCTATGATTGTCTTGGGTGGGAAAACCCCTTTGGACCAAAACTATATTTTTCATTACAGGCTATAGATTAATTTTTATCACCAGTTTGACTTTTTGAAGTGAAAGTAATAGTAGGGCAACTAGGACGCCAACTAACGTCAAGAACAGCCAGGTCCCAAGGTCCGAAGGTTTCCATAAAGAGTGGCTTTAGTAGCCACCTTCTCGCTAAAATTATGGAAACCCTACAATGGTTTTCCCTTTTTACGATCCAAAATTCTTCAACCCAAATCAGCTTATTGCTTATCCTGTATTATCTGATTTTTCTATGTCTTCTAGGTTGCTATAGAGTTTGACCCTAACATTTCTGTGGCATTTACATGTCAGAATGCAAGCTGCAAAGTTGTCCACGAATACATAGGAGGCTACATCTTTCTTTCCACTCGTTCCAAAGACCAGAATGAAACTTTGGATGAAGATCTATTCCACAAACTCACCGGTGGCCAAGAATGATTCTTAAACATATCTACAAGTGTGTGTCTGTGCAGGAGTGAATGTGCGAGGGAGTATGTGTGTAATTATGTGGCTTTTGAGAAGAGTAATCATATTATGTATTTTAAACTTGCTACATGAAAGACTATTAAAAAGCTCTGTGTGGCTACCAGAGACTTCTCAGGATTATGACACGGCATCATGGTTTCTGCTTGTCTAGCTATGACCTTTAAAAACATGAAAGGACATTAGTATTGCAGTACTATGTTGTACATATGAACAGCAATAGTTATCAAATCTCAACTAGTGTTTTATTGCATCTTTCAATCATTGGTCCTCCTGACATTACTTTTCTTTGAAGTTCAATAAACGCTGCTTTTTTTTCTACTTTGGGATGTTCAACTTTATGTTCTACAGCGATGCATGACTTTTTTTTTTTCTTTTAAAACCTTGAAGACCACAAACCCAAGATTTCTCCAGCAGAGGACAACTCTAAGAAACCGTGGCTAAAGAGTTGTGTATTTCTTGGGTTAAGGCCAAGATATATCTAATCCCGGTTGTAACAGAGCATTACATAGTATCAGATGTATAATGAAGATATCAAACATCTAGATGTATTAACCCCTTAGTGACCACTCTATTATGTGACTTAAGGACCAAGCGATTCTCATTGTCGCACTGCAAGAGTCATCACTTGTTAACATAGCGGTGTGGGGGCTTGTTCTTTGTGGGATGAGTTGTATGCTTTAATGGCACCACTCTGGGGAACATATAATGTGCTGTATAACTTTTATTATGTTTTTTGGGATGGGAGCTGGAACCGCCACCCCAGAAATTTCACCATTGTTTTTTTGTTTTTCTTCATCCAGTAAAAATAACATGATCATTTTTTTATGTGGACTAACATGATTACTGCAATATCAATAATTGTAGATTTTTTTAATTAGAATTTTTTTTTTACTACTTTTGCAATAAAAATGTTTTTGAAGAAAACAATTGAATCTGCACCACTGCATTTGGAGACCCATAGCATTTTTATTTTTTCTGGCAATGGAGCTATGTGTGGTCTTGTTTACGTACATGTGACTTTTGGATCACTTTTTATTGCATTTTTTGGGAGGTAAATGAAAGAAAAATAGCAATTCTGGCATTACTTTTTAAAATTATTTTTACACCGTTCACCATGTGAAATAAATAATAAAAATTTTTCATTGTTTAGGTTATATTACAAATGCAGCAATACCTATTATGCATTGCTTTTTAATTTTTTTTTTGGTATGTTATCCATTTAAATTGGTTGTTGTTGGAGAAAAATGTATATTTTTTTAATTAAACCTTTTTTGTCAATATCTATTAGTCCCTAAGGGGGACCTGAAGATGCGATTGTTCGATCACTAGGATAGTTCACTGCATTACTTATGTAGTGCATTCTGCTATACCTATGATATCAGGCACAGAGGGCTTTGTCAGGCCTCTAGCTACCATGGGAACCTATTGGTACCTTGCGATTGCATTGCGGTGTGCCAATGGCTAACAGAAGGAGCACTGTCATCTGCTTACATGCTGGTGTTGCTATTGATTGTGTAATGTAAGGGGCTAAACTGCCACAATCAATAGCAACTCTCTATCTCGTTTCTTAAAAATGTTTGTGGTCCTTGAATACCGCATGCAGTTTTTTAATGTGTTTTTCTTAATCGTGGTTCAAAAGTACAACAGGAAACATTAACACACCCTAAGGCCACTCTCACACATGCTTTCAGAAAATGCAGCTCAAATCATGGCATTTTTGTGCAGCATATTTAAACGCATTGTACAGCGCTTTTCAATGCACCCCATCATTGTAATGGGTGTAGAGGTGCGTAAAAAATGTGAAAAATGCAAAAGTAGAAGAGACAGCTCTCGAAAATCGCTCAGGTCTCAGTAGCCCCATTAAAATCAATGGGAACATTGTACCATGGTTAGTACGGTGCTCAGGACACCACACTAATAGTGGTAAACAGTGGGGTGAAGGTGGCCTAAGGGGCTACAAACACATTTTCATGTAGTGCAAGAAATGAGTCATGTTTGGAAAGATTACGCCAAGGGGCCAGATCATGTACGTAAATTCGTTTTTCAGCTGTATGCAGCACGATTTAGGTATGGGTACAGGGGGGGTGGGGCCCCGGGGGGTGGGGCCCCGAGCTGAACTTTTGCATCTGGGCCCCTGAACCTTTATTTATGCCCCTGCATTGCAGTACTTCTGTACTCCAATGCCTTATTGCTTACAATAGCAAATACAGGACTTGGCAGGCCTGAACATCAGTGTCTGGCATCCGGGTGCAATTGTAACCCATCGGCTCTCCGAGAATACATTTCAGTGTGCCAATGACATCACAGAGGGAGCATGCTCCCTCTGTGATTCCTTCACATGTCTTTATGTATGTTCAGAGGTTAACAGTGCGGATCGGGGGGGGGGCGTGGCTAGCCGATGAAGGAGTAGGAAGCACTGCAGCGCAGCTCCCGCTACCGACCCGCTTAAAACCATCCAGTGGATGACCCAGACCCGGCTTTGTGGCATCATGGTGAAGGGGAAGCAGAGAGGAACACCCCGAGCGACACCGGAGGACCCCGGGGTGGGTATTTCTGCATACCTGAGGCGGCCACCGAGAGAGGAGTTCCGCGCGGCTATATCCAAGAAGGCGCCGACGGAGATTTCGGCCTCCCGCCCGAACAGAGACCAGCCGCCAGCGGAGAAGATGCCAAGAAGAGGCAGCGGCAACCCCCCGGACATGGTCCCCGGAGGCATGCGATCCCAGGACAGTGGAGCGGAGACACAAGAGAGAAAAGAGGTGAAAGACTGCAGCAGTGGCGCAGAGGGAGCGAGAGGGGAGGAGGGAGACCCCAGACAGGAGGGTGCGCTGAGTGCCGAGGGGGTTAACAGAGCAGGGGGAAAGGGAGCCAGCTCAGAGACTGAGACTTGGGGCGAGGAGGAAGATCCCTCACCCCCCCATGCAGAAACGGCCGGACAGACAGGGACCCATTAGCCCTGAGCACCACATGAGGAGCCCACTCCAGGAGCCCCAGAAGCAGCTCCCCCCCTACTAAGGCCTCATCAGCTCAAAAAGACACAAAGGCAGACAATAGGGACTATGAGCCCAGCAGGGAAACAGCACTAAGCCCAGGACACCAGACAACAAGGAGGGCAAGGGGAGAGACCTCAAACCAGGGGACCCCCCTGGAGAGCAGCCATCCCCCTCCCCCACAAGAACTCACAGCAACCAGTGAAATAAACGAGGAGGGCCCACAGAGGGCTACATGCAGCCCCAGTGCCAGTACACCTGCGGCTCTAAGGCCCGCACCACAGCACCTCACCCCTTTGCCTCAAAGAAGCGCAGACATGAGAAGGACCAGAACAGCTGACCCATGGACCCTAGAAAAACACACAGATTCAGACCCTACCCCAGCAAATCGAGCCAGCTACCACACAGTCCCGACAACTCTGACAGACACGAAGGGCAACCAACCGCCACAAGACCTACCAACCTAAACTCACCTCCCAGGCCCTGCGCAGCTTCCGAAGATGAAGATGACTGGGATTGGAAGAAACACTTAAGATCCATGCCAACCCAGAGTTACATCGACTCCCTGTTCCAACAACTCGAATCAGCACGTAAAAGAGACGTCGCGGCTCTTCAAAGTGAAATACGACAAGTAGGACAAAGAGGTAGTGGAGGAAGTCCAGGAGAAAACAGCCGAGACCCTCGAAACCCACAACCAGGAACTACAAGCTCACTCTCAACAGATCATGGAGCTGTATACTCTCTTAGACGACTTAGAAAACCGCCATCGCAGAAATAACCTGCGAATTAGAGGGCTCCCTGAAGAAGTCGAACCTTCCAACTTAGAATCATGGGCCCAAACTTTCTTTAACAGTATACTAAAAAGGATGGAGGACTCTATCTTGGAAATCGACAGAATCCACAGGTCCCTAGGCCCAAAATCAACCGACCCCAGCGACCCAGGGACGTGGTCTGCAGAATACATTTTTACAAGGACAAGGACAAGGACTTAATAATGCAAAAAGTACGTCACTTAAAAAACCTAACATTCAAAGGCTCCAAGATCCAGATCCTGCCAGATCTCTCACAACGTACTTTACAACTACGTAGAGCCTTGAGACCGCTACTATCACTATTGTAGAAAAAAGAGATCCGCTACAGATGGGGATATCCGTTTCAGCTCCACGCATCCAAGAATGGCAAGACGGTGACCTTCAGAGGACTGGGCGACCTTCCAAATTTCCTGGGCTCCCTAGAACTCCCACAGGTGCAACTACCAGATTGGCCGACCCCGGGCCCCTCTCCAGTACTGCCACCACAAAACCCCTGGCAGACGGTAACGAAGAGATCCAGACGACGACGCAGAGTCCCTCACCAAAGAGAGAGAAGCGGTGACAGAAGCGAAACAGGAGAATGAGCTTGATAAAAGACATCTGTTATATTCTCCCCTCTGTTTCGATTCTAAACACCTCTCTCCTCTGATACTTTCCCCCTTTTTCTCCCCCCTAGACATGAAAGACCATCAATCTGGCCCATGGGGGGAAACTAGACTCAGGCCGGGTCTGGAAATCACCACAGGCAACACGAGCAGTTGTATAGAGCAACTGGATATTAAAATCCGACGGGTGACCGGGGAGCGGGAGGAAGCTTACTTCCCTCGAGCCTCCACCCTCCCACTTAGGGCTTACAGCTAACCTAAGCTGTTGATTTCTGCCAGTCTCAGGCAGACCTTTAGCACTCGGGGGTCGCTAGGGACCCCCCAGATTCTGCACTTGTTGTTCTATATTAGTTTGGTTTCCCTTAAGGAAACGATGTTATATTTTGTCTGTTACCAGTGTACGTCTTTCCCCCGTGTGTTTTCACTCTCCCCACCCACCCCTCTATCGCCCAACCTAGGGAGGAGCAAAAGGCCTCCAACCCCCCGCTTCTCAAAACTTAAATGGCGAGATTAACATTTTGCACCTATAATACTAAGGGCTTAAATAACCCCCAGAAAAGAAGACAAGTCCTATACCACCTGCATAAAAAAAGGTAATGGTGGCGATGCTTCAGGAAACCCACTTTAAAGCGGGATGCTTGCCGAACTGCTCCACCCAGTACTTCCCGACTTGGGTCCATGGCCCGGATCCTCTGAGAAAGGCAGTGGAGGTTTCCATAGCTCTACATAGAACTTTACAGAACCAGCATATCGACTCTCTAATAGACCCGGATGGTAGATACGTATTTCTTAAACTTGAAGTAGTAGGCGTTGTGATTACCTTTGCTAACGTGTATCTCCCTAACCAGAACCAAGTCTCCTATGCAACAAGAATGTTGAACACCCTGGCCGCCTTCGCAGAAGGATCAAAAATTATTCTGGGAGGGGACCTCAACCTGACCATGGACCCCAGCCTGGACTCCTCGTCAGGTAAGTCCTCCGTCTCCCAAACGGTAACCCGAGCACTCAGGAAAAAACTAGATACCCTACACCTGATAGACCTTTGGAGAATCCTACACCCAGAGACACGAGATTATACATTTCACTCAGCAACACATAACTCCTACAGTAGGATCGACCACCTCTTGATCTCCCACGGCCTACTAGACGGGACACCCACTTTTTCCCACGGTGACTTCTTGTGGTCAGACCACGCTCCAGTTTTTGGAGGTCTGGAGAACTGTGGAACAGCCTCAAGCGGTTATTCGTGGAGACTTAACGACAATCTCCTTAGGGACCCCACGTGCATAGCAGAAATCAGAAAAACAATAGAAGACTTTAAGGCGATCCACGCTACAGATCAGACCCTGGCCCCGGTAAAATGGGAAGCACTCAAATGTGTACTGAGGGGCATACTGATCTCGCAGGGAGCTAGAATCAAGAAAGAGAGATCAGCGACTCTCCGGAATCTCTTGGCCACTCTGAGACTCAAAGAATCAGCCAACAAACGCCAACAAAATGACGTTTTGCGCGTGGAAATATCCGCCACCCGCCAGCGGATCCTTGAGATCCTGGACCAACGTTCATTGCACTCAGAGATAAAAAGGGTTCCTTCGAATATGGTGACAAATGCTACAGCCACCTGCCTAGGACACTACACCCCAGGACACTGCTTACATATATCCCCAAAATCCAAACCAACAGAGGTCAAATAGTACATAGTACCACGGACATCCGAAAGGAATTTAAAACCTTCTACAATAAACTATACAATATCAAAACTGACTCTCTAACACCCCCACTGAGCCATAAAAATGAGATAGAGGCCTACCTGACAGATCACGCCCCCAGGTGCCTGACTCCTACGGAAATCGAGGACCTAGAATTAGACTTCGCCCCCCAGGAACTGGCAGACATAATCCAAAATCTGAAAGTAAAGACGAGCCCGGGCCCGGACGGGTATACAGCCAGATTTTACAAACTCTTCGCTGAGGAGCTTTTTCCTATGGCATTAGAGGCATTTAACATGATAAATAGAAGCTGCCCCTTCCCACAACAGGCTCTCCAGGCCCACATATCAGTCATACTCAAACCGGACAAGGATCCCTCGGCCTGCGGGAGCTACAGACCAATTTCACTAATAGATGGTGACATTAAAATGTTCGCCAAATTGATAACTAACAGACTGCAAAGTGTCATCCCGCAGCTGATCCATCTGGAACAGGTTGGCTTCGTCCCAGGCAGAGAGGCAAGGGACAACACTATCAAAACGATGTCCCTAATAGCCAGGGCCAAATAATCCAAGACCCCTTTATGCCTCCTGTCAATTGATGCCGAGAAGGCTTTTGATAGGGTGAATTGGACCTTCCTCTCTGCCATGCTGGGAAAAATTGGAATGGGCCCACGGATGCTCCAGAGGATCATGGCGCTATATCACGACCCCACAGCTACAATCAGGGTGAACGGCGTACTGTCAGAACCCTTTAAAGTGAGCAACGGGACGAGACAGGGGTGTCCGCTTTCACCCTTCCTGTACATACTGACAATGGAAACCATGGCAAACGCAATTAGGAGAAACAACTCAATTAAAGGCCTAATGATAGGCTCAGAGGAGCACAAAATGTCACTTTTCGCAGATGACTTGTTACTTTACCTATCTAACCCCCTGGTGGGCATGCCTGTACTATTGAGGGAATTTGAAAGGTTCGGGAGGGTCAACAACTACAAAATCAACGCCCAGAAGTCGCAGGTCCTAAATGTCTCCCTCCCACAGGCCGAGGTCTCCCATCTAGAGTCGGTACTCCCCTTTCGCTGGGTTAACTCGCACATCAAATACTTAGGAGCCCGTATCCCAACAGACCCCGCACAGGCTTTCAAACTAAACTACACACCCTTTGTCGAAAAACTAGAAAGAGACCTCAACAGATGGAACCCTCTATATCTATCCTGGAACGGGCAAGTGAACGCAATAAAAATGGTCGTACTACCCAGATTCCTCTATATATGTCAAACAATCTCGATTAGACTTCCAGGCTCCTACCTTAAAAAAATTAGGTCCCTAATCACGGACTTTGTCAGGAGAGGACGCAAGCCTCGCCTACGTTTCTCCTTGCTGACAAGGGAAAAAGAGAGGGGAGGCCTAGGTCTCCCGGACTTCTCCCTCTACTATAAGGCCAACATCGTGATGTGCGCCCTAGACATACTGAAAAACAGGAGCTCTAGACTCTGGGTGCAAATAGAGCACTCGGGCGACATAGACGGCCTAGATGGAGCCTTCTGGATCCCACCAAAGGGAATTAGTTCTATCCCTAACATCTCCCCCTTCTGCCTCCAATTAATCAAAACATGGGCAAGCTTCGCGCCCAATTATGGTCTGGTCAACATCCCAGGACCACTAACTCCGTTCATAGCGAACCCCTTATTTGAAACTGCGCTACTACATCAGAAAATTCTATCGCTCCTAGTCTCACTGATTCCCGGACTAAGAGATGTAGTGTCTCAGTCAGGGCTAAAACCCATGACAGAAATTCTAGGACAGAATTCTCCACAACCAGGATCTTGGCTCCAATACCTCCAACTAAGGGGTTTTGTGAGCTCGTTGACACCTAAGGAAAATTTAACAGCCCCACTTACGGCGTTCGAACAACTATACCTATCACACACGAACCATAGACACATGATCTCCAGGTTGTACAAGATGTTGCTGTCTCCGGAGGTGGAGAACGAAATCCCGAGATACAGAGAGGCCCAGGAACAAGAACAGGGCGGTGGTCTTTCGGAGGAAGACTGGTCTAAGATCTGGACACTAACCCATAAACCTTTCTCAGCAGGCAAAGTCCAAGACCTTAATTACAAAATATTATCACGATGGTACAGAACCCCTGAGCAGCTCCAGAGGATTTTCCATGAAACCTCACCCTTATGCTGGAGATGTAGTGAAAGTAGAGGCACAATGACCCACATATGGTGGGAATGCCGACCAGTAGCTTCCCTCTGGAAGGACATAAAATTCAACCGAATCAACCATACAAGGGTGACCTTGTCGCCAAAACTGGCTCTGCTTTCACTCTTCCCAGGATCAGTGAAGGAGGCCAAAAGAGGCCTACTAAGATTCTTCCTAATAGCAATGAGGAGACTCATCCCGAGGTTCTGGCGCTCCCCACGCGCTCCCACCAGGGTAATGTGGATAGAGGAGCTCCACACCCTCATGAGATATGACGAGCTGGGAGCAGAGGACCCTAAGACCTGGGAGACCACCTACAAGACGTGGCAGCCGTGGGTAGCGTTTAGGGACTCGGACAACCTCAAGAGGTGGGTTGAACAGGGCCAAACCTGAGAGGTATAGAACAATAATAGACAGGGAGGATTCAGCAGAGAGACAACCCCCCGAGATTCCGCTGATGGACCATGACCCTCAGACTGTGGCGATTCTCCCCCCCCCATTTCCTCCCCCCTCTTTCCTCGTGTTACCAAATAGATTAAAGGGGTTGTCCCGCGAAACAAAGTTGGGGTATACACTTCTGTATGGCCATATTAATGCACTTTGTAATGTACATTGTGCATTAATTATGAGCCATACAGAAGTTATTCACTTACCTGTTCCGTTGCTAGCGTCCTCGTCTCCATGGTGCCGTCTAATCTTCAGCGTCTAATCGCCCGATTAGACGCGCTTGCGCAGTCCGGTCTTCTCCCGTCTGAATGGGGCCGCTCGTGCCAGAGAGCTGCTCCTCGTAGCTCCGCCCCGTCACGTGTGCCGATTCCAGCCAATCAGGAGGCTGGAATCGGCAATGGACCGCACAGAAGACCTGCGGTCCACCGAGGGTGAAGATCCCGGCGGCCATCTTCGCAAGGTAAGTAAGAAGTCACCGGAGCGCGGGGATTCGGGTAAGTACTATCCGTTTTTTTTTTTTTTAAACCCCTGCATCGGGTTTGTCTCGCGCCGAACGGGGGGGCTATTGAAAAAAAAAAAACCCGTTTCGGCGCGGGACAACCCCTTTAAGCTCTGTCGATTTGAAGGGGAAACCATAATCATTGACCTAGCCATAGGCAAAGGAGAATTTACTACTCATAGCTCCCACTCCGGGAGGATATGAAGAGGTAGAGGAAAAGAGTATAAGCACGGGAGGCTCGCGAGACCCCTGCTAGTTGCCCATAATCGCTCTGCATACTGAAGAGGGGACCTCCAAACGCGGATGACTGAGTGTCACTCCCTTCTGCCCTGCTGGTTCATAGCGAGAACCCCCTCCTCCCCTCCTCCTCTATTGTTTACCCCCTTCTCCCCCCTTTCTTTATGTATCTTAATTCGTTAAATATACATTGTTCAAATCTCGAGATCCTATGACAGTTTCGAAAAAACCAATCTCTTGTCAGCCAAGTGATATGTACAATAAAATTTATTTGAACCAACAGTGCGGATCGGTGCTCTCATCGATACTAGTTGTTGCAGCCGGAGGCAGGCAGTCACAGCCGACACCCGCTGCGGAATGGGACAAGCTCACTTCTGATCCCACACCATCCACAGTATGTAAATTTAGGTCCTGTTGCATTAAGGGGTTAAAACACTCGAGTTATGCAGCAACTTTATATACAATACTTAAGCGAAATTAAAAATGTACAACATTTGTGGTGGTCGACGTACAGTGCACATTTATGCCGGCTGCATACACTTACAAACATGTCTTTGTATCCTGCTCCTTCCTTTTTGTTCCTTTGAAGAACATTGTAACAGATGGAACATGAATTCTGTACAAGTGTAAATCATGTCTGCAAACATAATTGCAGCAGCTCTGCACACTTTTTGGGGATTCCAGGCTGGAGACGCTAAAACCTGGTACGGTATCACACAAATGTTTCATATCAGGCTTGGCTTATCCCTCCTGTCAGTCAGGAATGCTCTACTCATCCATAACATTCCACAGACTCAGCTTTCCTTAAAAGTAGGTGTCACAATGCATCAATCCACACACAACATTAAGATAAACCGTAGAAGAGCACCTTACTTTCAAGCAGCATGCAATCAGGTTCAAAGACTGAGAGAATGCATGTAAATGGTTTGCGTGCCCCATATATATATATATATAAACTGCGCCGCTCTATTGTATGGATCTACAGAAAAGCATCAAACATACATAATGCTGCACTATAGCGACATACAAACAGTTCAAGGGGTATTCCCATCTCTCTGCTTTTCATAGCTGGGATGGGAAACTGCCGCCATGGGTACTGGCCAACCACACAGAGCCTATGGACAGAGCTGCGCGTTTCGCCCAGTGCTGTTTCTGTAGCTTTCATTGAAGTGAATTGAGTGTAGCATAGTGCTCTCTCCTCTGGTCAACAGAAGACCCCCTATTAACTCAAACTTTCCTATCTGTATGACAGTGAAATTATTTTCAAAACTGGACAATCCTTTTAGGAAGTGAGAACAATACAAATAATGTAAGAAGGGGCATTACTAATTGTAGTCACACCTGGTTCTAGTGGCCTTAACAGATCTGCTACATACAGTAGGAGGAGGACAGCAATACCATTAATGGTGTGAAACATTTGGGGGGCCCTGCTACAGATTTCTATCTTGGGTAGGTTCACATTGCATCTGGACACTACGGAACTGATGTACTAAAGACCAGGGGTCCAAATGAATCAAATTGAGCGCATCTTTGAATTGTCGCAGTAAATAAAGGCAGTCAGCTGGAAAGCTTGACCTTCTTTCACTGAACGACTATCACTTTCGGAGCAATAAGGCATTGGGATGACTGCCAAGTTATTATGTACCTAGCAGTCGTCGCTTGTAAAGCAACCCTTATGAATGTTAGTTTCTAGCACAAAGGCCAGCTTACAGCTGATTTGTGGAAGTCCCAGGTGGCAAACCCTCTCCAATCTACTATTGCTTGCCTATCCTAAGGATAGGTCATCAATAATTTCCAACTGGAAAACCCCTTTAATACAGTTATATTAAGCCCTTAGGTTTACGGTTTGTATGAGGAGAGCCAATCCCACTCCATTGTGGCCGGCTGTTTCTTACAGCTGATATCCACTCGCAACAGCTGCTTCCTGGTGATCGTGGCTGTTAACCCTTTAAATGTCCTGATCAGAGTTTGGGGGGCCCAAATAGCCTCCTATAAGGAGATTGCAGGGTGCCATTCGGTTCCATAGCAGCCGGGGGTCTTTTGAAAGCCCCTAGGGTTGCTATTGCAGATTGTCTATCAAGCCATCCTGCAGCATGGCTCAATAGACTGCCTGTCAGATCTCGGTATAATGTCATACTTTGGTATTACATCATACTGCTGGAGCGACAAACCATCACAAGTTCTGGTCCCCTATGGGGGTTAAAAAAATTGTAGAAATCAGTTTTAAAAAGTTTTATTAATTATTTTTTTTAAAATGGTAATAAAAGTTTACCCCCCACCCACCCTTCCACCCTTTTCCCAGGTTGTGGCTGTCAGAAGATGGCGGCAGAAAGTAATTTTCTTTTTTCCAAAGATATTCTATTTTTAAAAGTAGTACAGCAGAAGAAAACTATATACATTTGGTATCGTAGTAATCATACTGACCCATAGAATAAAGTCATCATGTAATTTTTGCTGCACTGTGTACACCGTAGAAACAAGACCCACCAAAATTGGCAGAGTTGCGCTTTTTCCAATTTACTCCACTGGGATTTTTAAAAACTTTTTCAGTACATTATATGATATGCTATACAGTACCATTAGAAAATACAACTCATCCCGCAAAAAACAAGCCCTCCGACATCTATGTTAGGCCTTGGTCACACGGGCGTTTTTTCCCGCGATTTGCGGATCGCATGACGGATGTGCATCCGCAAATCGCGTGACCGGGGCCGAAAAATCACCTGAAAAAACTGCTCCTAGCCGCGTTTCAATAGAAACGGGCCGGAGCAGTGCAGCGCTGTGCAGCGCATTGAATTCAATGGAGCCGGCAATACAGCCGGCTCCATTGAAAGCAATGGGCTGCAGGCGATCTCACAATGAATTTTTGAGAAGGGCTTAAAAATATAAGCGTTTCCCTGAAATTCATCCAGAAATGTGTAAAAACAAAAAATATATATATACTCATCTGGTCCCGGCAGACGGAGTTCAGCCGCGGCCGGCCGGCAGTTCTCCTGAACTGCTGTGAGTAGTATTCAGCAGCCGGGGCTTTAAAATCCCCGCCTGCTGAATGAGCTGCCTCTGATTGGTCACAGCCATGACCAATCAGAGGCAGCTCTCACTCACCCATTCATGAATTCATGAATGGGTGAGTGAGTGCTGCCTCTGATTGGCTCAGCGCAGGGACCAATCAGGGGCAGCTCTCAGCTGTCATTCAGCGCTGCGCTGAGCCAATCAGAGGCAGCACTCACTCACCCATTCATGAATTTATGAATGGCTGAGTGAGAGCTGCCTCTGATTGGTCATGGCTGTGACCAATCAGAGGCAGCTCATTCAGCAGGCGGGGATTTTAAAGCTCTGGCTGCTGAATACTACTCACAGCAGTTCAGGAGAACTGCCGGCCGGCCGCGGCTGAACTCCGTCTGCCGGGACCAGGTGAGTATATATATTTTTTTACACATTTCTGGATGAAAATTTATCCTGCGACCGCCGGCAGCCCATTGCTTTCAATGGAGCCGGCTGTATTGCCAGCTCCATTGAATTCAATGGGCAAACATCATTCTTCTCTGCCACAGCTGTTACAGCTGTGGCAGAGGAGAATGATTTGTCTACTATATGTTCTCAATGGGGTCGGCGCTGCTGCCGCCGGCCCCATTGAGAGCATATAGAGAAGAGAACAGGAATCGCAGATCGCAGATAGGTGCGATCTGCGATTTCTGTCCTATAATTTATCGGACGAGCGCATAAAAAGCGCTCATGTGTCCGATACCATTGCAAAGCAATGGTTCTCTAAGATCGCAGATCGCATGCGCAGGCGCAGGTCGCACGGAAAATCGCCCGTGTGACCGAGGCCTTAATGTACAAATAAGAATTATGATTTTTTTTTTTTAAATTAGGGAGGAAAAAACAAAAATGAAATAAGGAAAGGGCCGCGTCCTTAAGCGGTTAAGAAATGAGTCTGTACAGAGATGAGCGAGTATACTTGCTAAGGCACATTAGTCGAGCGAGTAGTGGCTTAGCCGAGTATCTCCCCGCTCGTCTCTAAAGATTCAGGGGCCGGCGCGGGTGAGCGGTGAGTTGCGGCGGGGAGCGGCGGGGAGTAGGGGGGAGTGAGGGAGAGAGAGATCTCCCCTCCGTTCCTCCCCGCCCCCCCCCCCTGCTGCTCCCTGCCCCCCGCCGGCCCCCGAATCTTTAGAGACGAGTGGGGAGATACTCGGCTAAGGCACTACTCGCTCGAGTAATGTGCCTTAGCGAGTATACTCGCTCATCTCTAAATGCAATCCTAAAGGGATTTGGTGATAAAAGGTGACTTTAAACCTCACTGAAAATGAAAAACAAATTCTCTATTTTCCCACTTTCACACAAATTGCGGCAATGGTCTGCTTTAGCAGTAAGCACTGCCATGGCGTCTGCGTGGGGTTCACAGGATCCTAAATAATTGACTGTGCATTGGTCAAGTGCTGCTTGTCATTCCACAAAGTCTTTATCATCAGTCTCATAAAGATAACAGCAAATAGTACAATGGATTGCACTTTAGCACCTGCTTTTAGAAGACACTAATCTCTCCAAAGTCCGTGGGCCGGCTGTTTCTCCACAGTTTCCCGGAATGATATCCTAAATATTTTAGTTGTTTACTTTTCCAAAAGAAGGAATTTCCTCTTTGCTGAAACCCACCAGATCCAAACTTCAAGCCTGTATGTAACTCAGAGAGCGGAATATATATTATTTATGTTGCATTTATGCCGCTAATTATTTATATACGCAACTAATGATTATTTATTATTATCTCTTTTTATTATTTATTTATCTCTTATTGCTTATTTAGCACCCACATATTGCAATTAGTCACTGTCCCCAGTAATGCTGATGCTCATATTGTGGGAGGACCATTATTTTGTTCATAATATAAGGGGGGTACGGTACTGTTATTTTAGCTGTTCGTGTTGTTATGTGGTATTTGTACTGTAACTTTAAGGCCTTATGTCCACGGGGAAAATCAGGCCCGCTGCGGATATGTAACGCGGATTTCTGCTGCGGATGCAGTGCGGATCAGCTTAAAATTGTATTTTATTGCATACTTGTGACCTGCGGATGCGTTTTTTTTCACACGCGTATGTACACGGATGCAATTTTTATGCTGGAGCTGTTTTGCCCACTTTACCCCACCTTCTAGTACTTTCCCCACCTCCCAGCCTTGAAATCCACAGCGGATGTCCCGCGCCTATTTAATTCACATTTAAGATCCGCAGCGGATCTCCCGCAACCATAGAGATCAATGGGGGCCATTCGGAGAGTGATTCGCACTTAAATGGAGCATGTCGCATTTTTTTTCCTGCACATTAAATTTTTAAATCACTTTAAAATACCATCCACGGCTATTTATCTACCCGCGGGGGGTCAATGCATTCCTATGGGGAACTTTACATGCGGATCACGCACACGGGTGATCCGCTGCAGATATTAAAATTTATTTTCCCTGTGGACATGAGGCCTAAGGGTGAGGAGAGACCAGCAGAGTTGCTCTGAGTGGGAATAGACCAGAAGAGGTGGTTGGAGCAACTATGCTGCAAAGTGGGGAGTGAGGATACTTCCCTGTTGTGAGTGGTGTAGGAATCGCCCTACGGGAGTGAGCTCCTCAGTGGTGGAGATTTCAAGGGAACTAAGGGCCCTTTTACACAGAACGATTGGAGTCAGGAAGAATTCCCCTTAAATCGGGAACATTGGCTTCTAGAGATGAGCGAGCGTACTCGGCCACACCCCTTTTTCGCCCGAGTACCGCGATTTTCGAATACTTCCGTACTCGGGCGAAAAGATTCGGGGGGCGCCGTGGGTGAGTGGGGGGTTGCAGAGGGGAGTGGGGGGGAGAGGGAGAGAGAGAGGGCTCCCCCCTGTTCCCCGCTGCTACCCCCCGCGCCGCCACGCCTCCCCCCGCCCCCCGGCGCCCCCCGAATCTTTTCACCCGAGTACTGAAGTACTCGAAAATCGCGGTGCTCGATCGAGTAATTACTCGAAACGAGTACGTTCGCTCATCTCTAGCTTCTACCACATTGGAGGGTTTTTTTGCCTTCCTTTGGATCAACATTGGGGATAATAGGCTGAGGTGGATGGACGTGTCTTTTTGTGGCCTTATATACTATGTTACTATGATCAAAAAAAAAAATCACTGGATTGTGCAAATTTGAAATAATCGTTCAGTAAAATGCGGCCAGTGATTGAGCAAAAAAAGATAATTAGTTCGCTAATCATTCATTTTATGAAGACATAAAAATTACTGTTCGCTTGTAACATGTAAATGGTGATCATTCAGTCGTTCATTGGCACAGTGAATGTGGATGAATGAATAATCAGCGAACAAAATGTCAGTGATTTATCTGCCTGTATAAACTGCCCACACGTGCGATTGAGTTCATTGTTCACTTGTGGGAATGATTAATTGCTCCATGTAAAAGGAACCTAAGGGCAATTGCGTGTAACTCAGCGCCCCGTATTCACCTTATGAACAAGTCTTCTTGCATGCATATCGGCATATCTTACAATACTTTTGTGCCCACAGGGTGTATTCACTTGCGTGTATCAGACGAACACAGCCCGATTTTAAATAGCTATTAATAAGTTCCCGAAGTGCTCTTTTTCCTGCGGAATTGCGCAGCGTATTGTGCGTCCCATTGTGCATTATACATGCATTTGCACACACACCATAGACTTCTAAGGGGATCTTTGGTGCACAAATGCACACAAAAATAGAGCATGTGTACCAACTCAGAGGAACTCTTGGCTCCTCTTGAGCGTTCTCAAGAGAGGAGGCAGCTTGGTGAAGCTTTGGGTTCGGAGGCTAGAATAGACCATTGATGTGATCAATTCGACAGGCTTGAATAGACTTCTTTGGAGAATCTTTATACCTCTTCTCTGGTGCCCTCTCTTATGGTGACCAGATCTGAGCTCGGTATACAACACTGTCTTGGGAAGATGGTTATTCAAACATGCCCTGCCTAGCGTAATTCCCTCTTCAACAACATGACTTAGATACTGGTAATTTTTTGCTAAAAGACTTCAATGTTGGTAGTGAAGTCATACCATTAAATGTTAAGAATGGTTTGTAAGCAGCGTTGATGGAGCTGGTCAAGGAGTCATAGATGGTGACAATAGATGACCCATGACTCGGAGCCATATAAAAGGATTGTCAATATAACAGCTCTATACACACTGGTCTTTGAGCATTTCTTTATATGTTTGTTGCATCGTACTCTTTTATATAGTCTGCCAATGCTTGCTGGTTTTTGTCAATCTAATGTCAATCATTTTATCAATCTTCATACCTGAGAAGATGATACCCCCCCTCCCAATATAGCTGAACTAACGGCCCCAGGAGTAAATAAAAAAAGTACAACTTTCATGCCTCTGCCTTTACCGTAATATAAGGAATAGACCCCTTATTGTTGAGCATGGGGGGTGATTACTAGTAGTTACCTTGAGTTTAATAAGACAATGCTGTGCACTTTTATAAGAGATACCCTTGTCTCTTACTGCACTATGCCATTAACATCATGTGCAGGGTTTTCTACAAAATAACATGTCATTATTATTTATACACAATAACTAAGCCAATGTACAGGCTTCATAGTGATTAAAGGGAACAAAGACCTCCCACCGCATACCACAGGCACCAGTGTCTCAGCATAGGTGGGAGAGGGAAAGAAGCCAAAGACATCTTTCTACAGAGTTCCTTTCTTAGCCCTACGAATCTACAGGAGAAAAAGAAACTTCATCAGGCTTTAGAGGTATGAAAACGGTATGGCTAGTGTTGTAATTGTGTTTCAGAAAGTTATGCCTCGTTGTATAGACAGGAATGATTGTATACATTTACCTATATATCTTCATATGTATATTTACAGGTTAATATGTACAATGAATGCATTGATATGTATGGCCTGCTGCATCTTTTCATATTCACAGCTTGTGTAATATATATATATATATATATATATATATATATATATATATATATATATATATATATATATGTCCTTCTAATTCTTGGATAATGCTGAAGAATAATTGTTATTCTTAGAACCTCAATGGACATTTGTATAACAATCACATTCTAATGACAGCACCCGCTCGCTATACAGAGATCAGCGCCACACACGCTGCGCATTTCTTCTTGCAGAAATAGTCTGTGACAGATTGCGTTTGTAGGAGTTCTAATTCAAGTGTCAGCCAATGATTGACTTACTTGTAGTGCTTACTTCTATCTGTTCTTTTTTTCCTTTCTTTCTTTCTCTATCTTTTGATTATTTTCTTTTTTCAATCTTTTTCTTTTTTTATAGATCTTTCATTTTCTTTTATCTTTTCAATCTTTATTTCTTACTATCCCATATATATCTGTCTGTTTTCCTTACCTTTTCTATTTTTCTCTCTTTCTTACTTTCTTTTCTCTCTTTTTTCCCAGTCTTTCCCTTTTTCCTTCCTTTTTTATCTCTTTCCTATTCTCTTTCTCTTCTTTTCTATTTCTTTCTTTCTCTTTTTTGTCTATATTTCTTTCCCTATTTTCTCTTTATTTCTCTAGTCTGTCTCTTATCTATCTAGCTATTCTTTTTTCTCTTTCTTTCTCTTTTCTATCTAACCTATCTTTCTTGTTTTCCTTTTCTTTTCTCGTTTCTATTTCTTTCATCCTTTTCTCTTTTTCTGTCTATCTATGTATCTATATGTCTATCTATCTATCTCATATCTATCTATCTATCTATCTATCTATCTATCTATCTATCTATCTCATATCTATCTATCTATCTCATATCTATCTCATATCTATCTATCTATCTATCTATCTATCTATCTAATATCTATCTATTCCATATCTGTCTATCTCTTTGATTTCCCATTTCTTTCTCTTTTTCTTTTCTGTCTATACATCTTCTTTATTTCACTTTCCTTTCTTTCCTATCTGCCTCTGCTGCTAAGTGTGCTTTCACCAGTACTAAGCTTGGTCGTCACTGGGACAGGGGGGTCCTTTAAATGAAATACAATTTCACTGAAAGTGCCCCAGAAATATTAGATTAGATAATCTGTTCTATTATTAAAATATAACTTTTATTATAGGACTTTATTTAAAATTCACGCCCTAGAGTTGGTAGAAACTATACTTGATTGTAGCCTCCAGCAAGAGCCCTGCACTCCTCAAACACCTCTATGTCTGCACTTCACGGCATCTTAGAGGGATGTCAGTAGGGGCTAAGACGCCATGAAGTGCAGACATAGAGGTGTTTGAGGAGTGCAGGGCTCTTGCTGGAGGCTACAATCAAGTATAGTTTCTACCAACTCTAGGGCGTGAATGCACGTCCAGACTTCCAACTAGATAAGCACAGATTGCCCAAAACTGAGACATATGTTATCTGAATTTCTCAGGGCTTTATCTGTACTATCTTAAAGGGGTTGTCCCGTGGCAGCAAGTGGGGGTATACACTTCTGTATGGCCATATTAATGCACTTTGTAATGTACATTGTGCATTAATTATGAGCCATACAGAAGTTATCAAAAGTTTTTTACTTACCTGCTCCGTTGCTAGCGTCCTCGTCTCCATGGTGCCGACTAATTTTCGGCCTCCGATGGCCAAATTAGCCGCGCTTGCGCAGTCCGGGTCTTCTTCTTTTATGAATGGGATCGCTCGTGCAGGATGCCGGCTCCGTGTAGCTCCGTCCCGTCACGTGCCGATTCCAGCCAATCAGGAGGCTGGAATCGGCAATGGACCGCACAGAAGAGCTGCGGTCCACGGAGGGAGCAGACCCCGGCGGCCATCTTCAGCAGGTGAGTATGAAGACGCCGGACCGCCGGGATTCAGGTAAGCACTCTCCGGTTTGTTTTTTTAACCCCTGCATCGGGGTTGTCTCGCGCTGAACGGGGGGGTTAAAAAAAAAAAAACCCCGTTTCGGCGCGGGACAACCCCTTTAAGTGGATGCTCTGACGACTATCAGTCCTCCTAGCCTAAAAACAGAGCACTCTTACACTGATATATTAAACAGTGCGATCTTTAGCCATTGAGCATAAACACTTTGGAGATGTGTGTATAAGCATCAAATACCACATCATCCAAATATTTGATGCAAGTGCCAACATCGGCTCTGATCGCAAAAAGAGGGGATATCCCCATATAATTGAGTTACACTCTTTAACCCTCTGAACTACTCCATCACAAGTACTAGAAACACTTCAGGCAATTCTGTGCCCAGGCAAATATACCACTATGTTAAATACAGTATAAACCAGTGGTATTATCGGTCGCAGGCGCCGACCACCTGTACCTCTAGAAGGACAATAGAAATAATCACGAACTAACTACATATAAGTGTTATAAGCCCTACGAACCATTCTTCATTTGTGGCATTTGAGTACAAAAGACAGAGGCTATTCGTCTTGATCCTGATGAATCGGCTCACTTATTACATCAGGGCCGTAGAAACACGCTGATTAAATATTATTTATCTATCATCCTTAGCCTTCTGAAATAAAATGTATACCGTTATTACCACTGTATAAATAGCAATATAACCGTACCTGTAAATCTATTAAGGGAACGGTAATTAACATCGGTATAGCGGATCACCACGATAAGGTGATATACCTACCCCCTGTCCTGTATGTTCTTTGGGTGTTTGTATGTTTATGTTCGTCTAGTTTCCTGATGTGTGCTGGGCCATTTAGTGGTGTGATTTAGCTTATTTTAAATAAAGTCCTATAATAAAAGTTATATTTTAATAATAGAACAGATTATCTAATCTAATATTTCTGGGGCACTTTCAGTGAAATAGTACTAAGCTTGGAGTCAATCAATTTGATATTCTCTGATTTATTATTAAAGGCCATATCAGACAAACCAATTTTATTGTATTTTACAACAGCAGATTGATGATACCTTTTGAATGGCATTCTTTTTTTACATTTTTTAAAGTGCTGTATGTCCTATTTGTGTTATTTTGCTAAAGTTCATGGGTCAAAAGCATAAAAAGATTTAGAAAAAACTATTAGATACGCACATATAGTAGCATGCCTCACTTTGTATATATATTAAAGGTTCAAAAGCATTTTATTATGAGGAAGCGGACAATACAGAATACAAAAGCATAGAAAAAGTTAAGGCAAATGCAACTTTAAAGTACAAGAGAAAGAGCGTTATGTAGATAAGCCATATAGACAATAGTGTAAAGAACATCGCCCTGCATACCTTATATAACCACGTCCTCATTTTGCAGTATTAACAACATATATAAACCAAACAGGAACCAAACACTGAAGGCTTAAGCAGATGGGCATGATTTTGTCCCATTATGCAGCATAATGAGACAAAACAAAACCATTAATTTCAATGGTTTTATTTCCAATAGCGGTATTCTTGCCCGTTAATCGTAATCGTGAGAATAGATCAGATAGGACTTGCCCTATCTTTTTCTGCATGTAATTAGTACTATGTGTGAGATAGAAAGGTCAGGACCTATCTTCCTGCTTCCTGCTTTTTTTTCAAACTCGTGCAGAATAGCGTGAAGCTTGACACATTAAAAAAAAAATTTTTTTTACCCAGTTCGTGTGCAGCTATGCTCCATAGCAGCGAGCGTAGTGGCGCAAATGGCCGTGTGAAGAAGCGGAACAATACGCAGTCCTAAAAGCCCATTGATTTGCATTTGGCCATTCAGACACACATTTTTCACAATGTATTAGGGTGGCTTCACACGAGCGTATGCACGAACAAATACGTTTGTGCATGAACGAGGTTTGGAGATTACTATAATTATGGTGTTGTGCACGTGTCTGCGCATAGTAGTGTCATTTTTGCGTGTGCAATGCCAGTTCACACGTGTGCGTGACACTCCTTTTCCATGGAATTGAATGGCTATTAAAGCTGTCTTCTTTCTCCTGCGTTTTGCGCAGTGTCACACCGTTCTCCTTGTGTATTTGCGCACCACCCATAGACTTCTATAGGACTTTGTCTGCAGAAAGATAGAGCAGGTCCTACTTCCTTCCGTGCGTGTGAAATGTGTACGCAAAATGCACTTATGAAAACGCACCCATTAAAACCACTGGTTCTTTTTTATCTCTGTGTTTAGTGCACTCAGACTTTGCATGCACACAGACGTACGCAAACACACTCATCTGAAAAACTCCTTAAATATATGAAAAAGAATGCAGCATGTCCTATTTTTGTAAATATTATGGGCGTAATATGCCCATTATAAGCTATGGGGAAGGGGTGTAACTATAGAGGATGCAGGGGATGCGGTTGCACCCGGGCCCAGGAGCCTTAGGCGGGGGGGCGCAAAAGGCCTCTCTTCTCTATACACGGAGCCCAGTACTATGAATAAAGCATTATAGTTGGAGGCCCTAACCAACGTATAATGAAGGTGAAGCAGCATCCAGGGAAGTTATTTCAAGTAGAAAACTTTAATCCATCCAGCACAAACAACGTTTCAACCACTAAATGTCTGTGGTCTTTGTCAAGTTCAGGAGGCCCTGTTACAGATTTTGCATTGGGGCCCATGAGCATCAAGTCACACCTCCGCTATGGGGGTTTAAAATATGCAGTAAATATGCGTTAAGGAATGAGGCATCCAACTTCCATGGGACAAAGAAGTCCTTTAAATCAGTCAGGGTGCTTTCACATGGGATGGAATACTGTCCCGGAATTTCACATCAAAGCCCGCACGTTTAACTACAGATTTTGATGCAGACGTTTGCCATTTTTGATCATCAAAACCTGCATGCCAATAGTGCGCATGCACAGTACAGATTATGCCACGCCATCGCTATGCATTCTGCGGCCGCAGTGTCAACTGGCGACAGGCCATGGATTGGACGGCTTCCATTGACTTCAATAGAAGCCATTGGCACTGAAATACAACATGCTGCAATTCACCCCACTTCGCTGCGAGCGGAAAATTGCAATTGATTTCCGCTCTTGCACATGAAAAAGCGATTTTCAACAGCATGTTCATGGGCAGTACTTTCTGCGGAATCCGAAGGGGGATGTTCATTGGGCCCTAGTCTTCAAAAATGCTTGTGAATACAAGATCAAGTCTACTACCAGAAGTGAGGGGAGAGAAGAGACAAGTGAGTTAGGGTCGTTTCCCACCTGCATTGGGGAATCCCCTTTGCTGCTCTGTTCAGGCAGCAAGAAAGGGAAATCCCCATGGCCGAATTGCTCTGTCTCAGGATGGAACCAAGCAGCGCTGAACAATCCCCATTGACTATAATAGGGTTCTATTGGTTTCAGCTCATCTGCCTGGCTTGTAGATGGAAGAAAAAGGGTTGCATGCAGCACTTTTTCTTCCAGTATGTTAAACTGCATCTGTGGAGGTTCCAACGTATATGTGAGCCGCCTTTAGCATGCTTGTAGAAATACTGAACGGTGGTCAGATTGCACTAATTTAACATGCAATTAATGATTACAAGCTTCTGGACGATAAATTAAGACGTCTACAGCACACAGGCAAACGTCAATGGGAAAGGCTAAAACAGGGGGTAGACTTTATATACATCTAATGTGTAAGCCTCAATCTCTTTATATTCTTAAGCTTTTATTATATAATTTTTGCAGGACTGCATTTGGCTTATTGACGACCGCCAACAGATAATGATCCCCTTGCTGTTGCTGTTGTGTAAAACAGGAATGTTAATGGCTCTGCTCACCAGCACAGACCGAACGGTTACTGTCTCCAAAAATCTAACAGAACAAGTAAAGACTAATGATACTTACTGCGGGGAGAAATGCAATGTGAAATGTCATCTACAGAATCAAAATTTAGATGTCTTACCAACATGCCTGCCTAAAACTATAGAGGACTTGGACTTGAATTTCAACAACATAACTGTGATTGGGATCCAAGATGTGGTTTACCTTCCCAAGCTTCGCATCTTGTCTTTATCACACAACCAAATTCGAGAGATTCATTGGAGAATTCACGTTTTGCCTGAACTGGAGTCATTGGACCTGAGCCATAATCTGTTATCAGTTGTACCCAAATGCCTTATGCTGAAAAATCTCAGGAAGCTATCCCTTGCTGGAAATCCCATATTACTCATCCAACCATTTGCCTTCTCCTGCTTCCCAAATTTGGTGTTTCTTAATTTATCATCGACGTTGATCGGATTCAATTCATTTGATGACATTCAAGAGTCGGCCTTTGCACTCAATTCAACACAAGCCCAAGAGGGTTCGTTAAAGACACTCAAATTACTTGATCTAAGTGGTACATACATCAGATGTGGTAAGTCAAACTAAGGGGAATAACCAAACTCATTTAGACTTCAGAAACTATATACTAGTAAAAGTACTTAAAGGGCCACTTTGTTGCCATTTTTTTCATTCATTATGTAGCTACCCCCCCCCCAACCCCAATATATATAGATATATATATATAATGTCAGCTAGTATTACCTTAGTTAGTTTCTGCTTTCTATCTGAAACTTCTTGGAGTTCTTTTCTCAGATGGTCATGTGATCTCTACTTGGCTTTATGTTCTCTCAAGAAAGCAAGTTTTCATTCAGCATAATTCCTGTGTGATGGACCCTACCACACAAGCTCTTTAGAGCGAGACACAGAAACTGCTATCACAGTTGCATCTGATACTCACACGGTTCCTGTCATACAGTTATAACGAAGGAGATCACAGCTCATCCTCCTGACTGTATAATTATGGTCTATAGCTTATTTAGGTGAATACTGAAGGTAATGGCAATGTCTTCCCTGCAGGCTGAGAAGGTACAGGTTCTAGTCGCTCATATGATGCTGTGCTGATGCATCATGGGATTGATGGTACAGAATAGTGGAAAATAAAGCAGGGACAAATCTAAACATCAAAATGGTGCCTGATAGGCATCAGACAGAAGGCTGCACCGCATGAAAGTGACTGCAACATACATAAGGATACATCCACAGTATGATAGACAATCAAGTGAGGGAAGCAGTGATGGAAAAATGTGCTTTCACCCAAGTGGCCCTTTAATTGGTTACCATGGGTTATAAGCTGTTAAGGACCAAACTTGCACAGAGTATGAATTTCCCTTTGCATGTCTATGAGTTTTTTTCTGTACTAAGAACATATACTTAGTTTAACCTCTGAAACTAAGGCCACTTTTACACATACGTTCAGTTAAACGCCGCTCAGAACCGCGGCATTTCACTGCAATTTCAAGCTGCAGTTCTGAACGCATGTCACAGTGTTTGACGCCGCTTTTTAATGCACTCCAACATTGTGACGGGTGAGTTAAAAAATGCAGAAATGCTGAAAAATAGAACAGACAGCACTCGAAAATCACAGCATTCGAGCGCAGGTCTGAGAAACCCAATTAAAATCAATGAGAGTGTTGTACCACGGTTAGCACGACGCTCAGGACACCGCACTAATTGCGTTAAAAAGGGGTGTGTGTGTGAGAGTGGCCAAAACCTACATGAGTATGGAAATCAGACCATCAGCCATGGGAGTATAGTATAAAATATAATGTATAAGTCTGTTCACACTACACTTTTCTATGTGTTAAAAAAAAGGTATAAATGAACGTGTAGACCTTTGTATGCCAAATGTGGAGCCCAAACAAAATGTCAGCAGAGCTTAAAATTATATATGATAATATGTGGCAACAAGCTCAAAGATTTAGGGTAGAGCTAAGGGGGAGATTTGGTGTAAAAAAAGTCACACAATTTAGGCAAAAATTGTTCAACTTTTTGAATGGTACACCACTCTGTGTCACTTTCCTGAAAAGAGGATGTGGCTTCATGGGAGGGTACATGGCCACCAACACATTGATGTTCAATTTAAGTCAGAAACTGAGGCAAATTATAGCAGAAATTCACACCAGCTCCCATCTGGTTGGCACACACAGGAGCTGAGATCCACCTAAGATATGGAAATGTGTGTGAGGCATCATATATTAGGCACATCATGTGCCAGTGGAAACTATATTAATACCAGCATTTGAAATGCAGGTCTTAATAAATTTCCCCTAAATTCATAAATTTGGGATTGCTTCTAGGTCAGAATAATCCTATAATATAGTACCATAAAGAAAACTGTACAGTCAGGACAAAATTGTCTTTTGGGATAGCTGTTTGTCTCTGCTGTCCATCCAACCAGCCTCTTATGGGTCCCATTTTCAGCCAGTGAGATGGCTGCAACAATTTTCTAACTAATGCACAGTATGCACTGCTCTCTGATTGCCCAGTGGTGATCAGGTGACCAGCTCTGGCCACTCAGGGAGCAGGTATAGTGGATTAGTAGAGTAACACTGCCAATGTAGTGTGAAGATTTGGTAGTCAGAAGATTACGTCAGCCATCATGAATAACCGAAAACAGGACCTAGAACAGGCATATCGGAGAGACAACAGGTAATATACCCCCAACCCCTCTACAAAAACTGAAGAGTTACTTTAAGTTGATTTCACACCACTTTTTAGCACAGTGTGGGGCATATATACCCAGAAATGCTTATGGCGTATGCATCAAATATATATACATAGGATATAATGAACTGGATATATGCTAAAAAGAATGTCCTTTTAGACCATGTCTGAACTTTCCTCCTTTTTAACTGCATCTATAATATTATTTACTTTTCAATACAAAAGGGTCCCACAAAAGTTTGTAACATGAAGATTATTATGCTTTTTTCAACAGGAGTTGGCATGCAAAGCATATCCATATACATCTGAAGATTGTTTTTCTTTGTAAACTCTCTTTTTCTTAGAATATCCCTTAGAATAAAAATAGTCAGAAAAATGTACCAAATCACAGACGTATGCTAAGGGAGGGGGAGATAGCAACCCCTAGGTCAAGAGTAGTTGGTAAACAAGGTTTACCATAAGCCGAGGCTTATACTGATATGTGTACAACTTAAAAACAAAGAACAGAAGCCCCAAGCATTATGGAATGCGGACCAGGGTTTGCAGATAATAGGTTGTAAAAAGTTGGGGACTTAAGACAAAGAAAGAGGGGAATTGCGTGTGAGTGGGGGGTTAAAGATAAGAAGCAGATAAAGCTTAAGAGCAGAACAGCAAATTTGGATTAAAATTTCTTCAAGGATTGTAATTTATGCCAAGGATCCCAAAATTCTCTAAAAGAAGGGTGTGATCTGTTAGCCCAACTGGTAAACTCCTCAAATCTGCATATCTCGTTAATTTTGTCTCGCCATTGTGGAACAGAGGGGACAATGCTGGAGCCAATTGAGAGGAATTAGAATCTTAGCAGCAGCCACCATATGAGATTTGTCTTGGGATGGAGAGTATGGGCTGGAGGGTTTACTTAGTATCACACCAGCGAAGGATGGTTTAGATGGTTTAGATATCTGACGGATGACCTGCTCGATTTGCTTCCAAAAGGGACAGAGAAGAGGACAAAACCACCCAATATGTAAGAGCGAAACCACTTGGTTTCTACAACGCCAACACTTGCTTGATTCAAATAATTTATATACGAAGAGCCATTCGGGAGTCTTATACCACCTAGTGAGCAATTTGTAGTGGTTCTACTGTAAGTGAACACAGCCTGAGAAGCCATGTGAGTGGCGAATAATCAAATTAGCATCCCATTTGGATATTGTGATAGCCAACTATTTCTCCCAAGAAAAAAGTCAATAAACTTGTGATTATAGAGATTTTTCTACTCGCTCCACAATTGGCTTGAATGATTCTTTCAAACTCCATCAAGGGTCTGTTTGAGGGAAAATATCTAAAACTAGACATTTAACAATATGGTAGAATTGAAGAGACTAAAGAGGGGGAAGTTCCATTTGAGGCTATATTGAGGAGACCAATAAGGATCCCTTCAGGTTTTGTAGATTCTATGGGCTTGTTCACTTGGGCATGTGGATACAACACTGCAGGTCTCCCACAGCGTTGTACATAGTACAGCAGAGTGCCAGCAGAGACCACGTATTGGCTGAGTATGACACTGCGCATGCCTGCGAATGATGCGGTCATAGACATGCGCAGTGTTTTTTTTTAAATTCCCCGCTCTGCGTGATACGCAGTGAAATAGAGCATGCAGCGATTTATTTCTCTTGAGTATCAATACACAGTGCCCACATGTAGGTGTGAATGGAAGAATGAAGTGTGATTCTTCTCAGTAAGAGAAACCAAGTAATCTTGTAGACATGATACTTTTTAACGCATTAAGGACCAAGCAGAGTAAATTTACGGCGCTTGGTCTTGGGCTTTAAACCCAGCCGATAGTAAAAATACGGTGGGAGTTTAAAGCA
Organism: Eleutherodactylus coqui; assembly: GCF_035609145.1. Taxonomy (NCBI): domain Eukaryota; kingdom Metazoa; phylum Chordata; class Amphibia; order Anura; family Eleutherodactylidae; genus Eleutherodactylus; species Eleutherodactylus coqui. The sequence goes on from NC_089839.1 coordinate 66,106,943, forward strand.
CCTGCTTCTGCAATAAATCAGAAGCATGTCAGGTTGTCAGCTATTAGCCACCCGGATGAGAAGGCACAAAACACAGCCTTATGGGTTGCCCAAACTAGGGGGTGGTGATCAGGGACTTGTGTGTTGTTTTGAAAGAAATTCTCTAAATGTGAGGAAATATTTTGGCATGCTTCATGGTTGTACAGAATAGACGCATTCAATCTGCATCTCCATTCCCTAATAGGAAGATTGGTTAGAGACAAAGAAATGGAAACTGGTGTGTGATCTGTTACGGTTATGTTGCCAATTCTTGACTATTTACAGAGGCAGATGGGGGGAATGGGGAGAAGTGGAGGGGTAAAAGTATATAAAAACCTTTATGGCACCTAGGTCAAAAAACAAATACAAACATCAGAAGACTATGATATATCGCTGAATAGGTAAAGAGGTAGCGATAGTAACTGTGGAGCAAGACAGAGGGAAGAAGGGTAAATAAAAATGAGATTGTAAAAAAGGAGAAAATAGAGGGAGACGAGGACTGAAGTATATATTGCAATATAGCAACGGGAAAGAAAAACGTATACTTCAACAACATTTGAGTTGGAGGGGTTAGAGGATTTGGTGTAGTGGGCAAAGCTGCTCCATGTCACCAACCTAAGACGGTTATTATCTACAAATATCAGACAGTCTACGAGGAAAGGCAGTATCATCATATAAATTAAGATATAATACTTTAAATGAATCAGTAAAAAGAAAAATAAAAAAGGGGAGAAAGTGAAGGAATCCATGGCTGGTTATGTAAATAGGGGAGCAAGCATTGATCAGGAGTGCTCAGCTTACTGCTCGTTGTGTCTGTGATGATCGTCACGGCTTTTCATCTGTGATGAACATCACAGAAACAAACTGTGAAATCTGCATGATCCAAACTATATAAACAAATTTTAAAAACTGAATACCTTGGAGACATAGGGGACTTTATTGTCCAAAGGTCCATTGGACAGAACAGAGGCATGAGCCATGTAGGGAGTGCAGACTGCACTCTTAGATGCGAGCTTCGGGTGTTACTGCTGTCTGCAAGGATTTTCTATGTCAGAAACTGTAGCTTAGCGTTGGCTTTTTTGTTCTTTGGAGACTGGAAGCGTGTTGCCTCCTTCCAAAGAGTTAACTTAGGAAGCTGTGGTTAGTCCTCCAAGTCCTGCAATGGCATTCATGATGGGACCAGGATCGGGGTTAAGTCCAGGAGGGATCAGGCTCAATCCAAATCGGCAGAGGTGCAGGTCACAATTTTGCACCTTTTTTTCAGTATGGAAATTTCAAAAGGAAAAATCCAGGTATACTGCAGGTTATTTGATCCGAAAGCTCCAAGCAGAGGTTTCAGCTGCCATCTCTTAGTTAAGGTAGAGGGAGCAAGATCTTGAAAAAATTGAATACTCTCCTCTCCATACTTTATCTGCTTTTTGCCTCTAGCAGCTGTTAGGATCGCATTCGTATCTACTATGACAAAAGACCGCAAATGTTGTCCCTCAAAGGCTCCTCCAAGTTTGTCTTTGGATGAGACTTTGAGTATCCTCTTGATAATGATGGTTGCTGCTGTCTCCTTCCCCTCAAATAACAAATCGCCATATACTCACCTCTCCCCGCGCCCACTGTGCTCAGTCCTCTGCTACTCTGTTTGTTTATGGGACGTCACAGGCACTGCAGCCAATAACAGAGCTCAGTAAGCTCTGTCTTTGGCTGCAGCATCTATGACACCCCATAAACAGGCTAGGGAAGCTTGTAAACTTAACGTCAGAATAGAGACCTGGAGCGCTGGTGCAGGACACAGCAGGAGAGGGGAGTATCTGCAGATGTTATTTTACTGTATACAGAACATACTTTTACTAAAAAATTATATAACTTTAAACAACCCTTTAAAGGGACAAGAGGTGTACGGGAGAGGAAACACTCAAAAGCGAATAGTTTTGAAGGTGGTGGCCACAGACAACTACTCTCTCCTTATCCTTTTTGGTTCTACTCTAGGTTTGCATTTTGCTAGTGTCACTACTGGTAGCATGAGAAGGTACCTACAGCCCAATCGGGCTGAACAGGTAGTCCTTCAAGATTGTACCCACCATTCATTCCATCACAAGAAGGTTTGCCGCAGCTCCCAGTATGGAGCAGATACCAAGACATGGGCCTTTAGAGAATGTGGGCATTCTGCATCGGGATGAGTATCTGCTCCTTTGTGTGCGAAGGATCAGAAGGATGCACCGGTGGAGCTCTATAAAGACTTGGAGCTTGACAAAGACTGCGTCTGTGCAGTCGAAACGTCGCCTGTTTTTTTTATGCCAATGAAAAATAAAGTGACATCCATGCGGATGTAAACTTTTATTATTGCACCTGATTGTGCTGTTCATACTTCTTCTTGGGTGGAGCTCTATAAGATGACCTCCAGTGCGCTACTGGTCTACATGTTTCTGACTAAACTGTGTCAAACACTCCATGAAGGTGAAATAACAGCCCAACATCCTATAGATGAATGACTGCTTCTTTACACGGCCTGATCGTCGTTTTTTTTACGCCTGTACCATCCGAACGAGAAATGAATTATCATTCATCATTCAGATCATGCAGGCATTTACATTGAACAATTATTGCTCAGAGCCATTGGTGGAGGTGGAGAAGTGAGTGTCTGCGCATTTGTTATTGTAATCCATGGGGGTCCCGGTGACAGGGGTTTTCTTTTACTCGGACAATCCCTTAAATGTTCCCTTAAATTTTTTTGAGCAGTGTAGTTTTGTAGTCTTTAATTTCATAGTTGACTGTCAGGACTAGAGATGAGCGAACATACTCATTTAGGGCGATTTTGCAATCAAGCACCGCTTTTTTCGAGTAACTGACTACTCGGGTGAAAAGATTCGGGGGGTGCCGGGGGCGGTGTGGTGGAGCAGGGGATAGCAGTGGGGAACGGGTGGGAGCTCTCTCTCTCTCCCCCCCCACTCCCCTCTGCAACCCCCCGCTCACCCCCGGCACCCCCCGAATCTTTACGCCTGAGTAGTCAGTTACTCGAAAAAAGCAGTGCTCGATTGCGAAATCGCCCTTAACAAGTACGTTCACTCATCTCTAGTCAGGACCTGCAAAATGGTCCTTTAAGTTTAGTATTTTTTGGGCCGCATACACATGGGCAGGTCGAATTCCGCATGCGGAAGCCCGCGCTGGAATCCGACTCTGAGCCCAGGCAGCATCCACAAATACCTGCATTTTCTTCTTCTTTTCTGTACTGCCATTGGGCATGTGCAGAACAGATTTTTTATTTCCTAAATCCGTGCTTTTCCGCTTTGACTTCAATGGAAACTGTCCATGCGGATCCGCAGGAAAATGGAGCATGCTGCGATTTTTCATCCGCAAGCGGAAACCGCAATTGGTTTCTGCTAGTGTGCATGAAGAATCATTTTTGCATTGCATACTATGATCGGTATTTGCTGCCGAATCCAGAGACGGTTGCCCTCTTCAGATTCTGCAACTGAAATCCGCCCCTGTGCATTCCCCCTTACTTTTAGTATCCAAGTTTCTTTGCAACGGCTTTGCATGTTTCTTGTGTAAACTCAAAGCTTACATGAAACAGTGATCGGACACTAATTTGAAATGCCATCATAAATCCAATATCTCAAATACTTACCATAAGGGTCAAGCTTTGTTTCATGACATTGCATTTCTAATATCTTTCCATTTCAGTGAAACGTTCGTGGAGCAAAGATTTATCCAACCTGAGGGAGCTTCACATCAGAAAGATGACTCTTATGAATGTTCTAGAAGATGAACTGATCGCCTGGTTTCCACACTTGAAACTTCTAAACTGTGCAGATTCCAAGAGTCTTGCAACTATCAGAACTGAGATATTTCAAAATGCATCAAATCTTGTGTATCTTGATTTTCGAAAGTAAGTGTTTGCAGTCTGTATAGCCAGTGCAACAGATAGGGTGTGCTTTATGGCAGCTGCAATTCATGGGAATTAATTGATAGAGAAATGTAATAGATTATTATACTCTAATCGCCCATTTACACTTAACGACTATCATCTAATTGGATCGCTAGCATTTTGTTCCGTGTAAACGCTCTCTGCTCGATGCTTCACATAGAAGGGGAGGTACTGAGCGAGAAGCCTGCGATCCAGTGGCAAAGTCTGCCAGTGTAAATGTTCTTCACAAGCGCTAACGACCTTAGTGGTGACGTCAACGCTCATTTAACCGACTGTAAAAGGGCCGTTAAGGAAGTGACATAGTACAAGCCTCTCCCCCCAGAGACCAGTGAGTGGCAGGGAAGATACATATAGAGTCTTATCTGTGTGAACTGTTTTGCTACTGTGTGTTGCCTTATCTAGACCTTTGGCAGTACAATATAGCTGCCATTAAATCGCACACCCTCTGCTGATCCTGACCCAGTCTCTACAGCAGAGCTGATAAGTGAAAACAGAAAATATCATTCTTGCAGTTTTTATGTGGCCAGTGTGAAAACAGAAATATTTCAATTATTTTATATGAATAGTCATAAACAAATGATCGTACAAAAAAAGTTGATAAGGCAAACCTGATTTAAATATGTCATTTTCTGATTACAAATATATTTCCTTTAAAAGCATGGCTTTTCACAAGCTGTCTCACGGAATGCAGTTAAAAATGTAACAAAATCCACATATGTGCTGCATCTAGAGATGAGCGAGTATACTCGGTAAGGCATATTACTCGAGCGAGTAGTGCCTTAGCCAAGTATCTCCCTGGTCGTCTCTAAAGATTCAGGGGCGGGCGGGGGAGAGCGGGGAGAAACAGAGGGGAGATCTCTCTCTTCCTCTCTCCCCCCGCTCCCCGCCACAACTCACCTGTCACCCGTGCCGGCCCCAATCCGCGCAAAAGCACCTTTAGAGAACTTTAGATTTCATTGAATTCAGCAGATCCCATTGAAAATCAGCCATAGCAGGTGATGCGTGGTGCAGTTTATTTGCTACTATTTACGCTGCATGTGTTGGTGCTAAAAAACTTGTTATTAATGTAGAAATTAATTACAAGAATAATATTAATTTTTCTTGCACATTTACAGCTGTAGCATCAAGTACTTCTATCCTTGGAAGATCAGTTCACAGTCTTTAACTATTGATCTTCGTGGAAATCCATTACTCTGCCAATGTGAACTTGATTGGCTGGTTTCAAAGAACACGAACCTCTCCTTGACAAGGTAAAGTTCAAGTCTGGCAATTAGAATAATTCCTGGATCACCAACCCTAAGACTTCCTTCCCACGGGCTTAGATCCGCCAATCATTTTCACGGTCGGCCGATATATTCTGTGATCTGATGTATTGGATTCCAATGCATCAGATCACATGGCCATATTCCCATGATGTAAAAGGACCCGGCCAGCCAATATAGCGCTGGGCGCTTTTACATCGGGCCCAAAAAATAGTCCTGGCTCCACCCCTCCCCTTGCCCACAGCCAGCAATGGGAGGAGGCAGGATGGGGCAGCGCTTAGCTCTGCCCCTGTCCAGCCCCCTCCTATTGCAATGAGGAGGGGGAGGAAAGCAGGGAGGGAGATAATAGCCGGGCTTCACTTAAATTAGAGCAAGGAATAATATATAATATACAGTGGTGCCTTGGGTTAAGAGTTTAATTTGTTCCGTGACGGAGCTCTTAACCCAAAACACTCATAAGTCAAGTCAATTTTCCCCATTGAAATGAATCCGTTCCGGATTGCGAAGCTCTCCAACTGATTTCAATGGGAATGGCACTGCCCCATTGAAAGCAATAGGACGCCGGTACCCCCGCAGTGATGAGCACTTCCCTGAAAATCATCCCTAGCTGTAGTAAAAAAATAAAAATATATATATATAAATATATATATATTAATACTCACCTGTCTGGCGGGGCTCAGGCGCGTCTAACCGCCGCTTGTTCTCGCTGCACTGCTCTGAAGGTTTTCAGCATGCGGGGATTAAAAATGCAGGGAGAACAAGCGGTGGCTAGACACGCCTGAGCCCCGGCAGTGGCGGGCAGGTGAGTATATATTTTTTACTACAGCTAGGGAAGATTTTCAGGGAGGGGCTTATCTTTAAAGCCCTTCCCTAAAAATCACTGCAGGGGTTTGTCGGCAGGCCATTGCTTTCAATGGAGCCACCGGCTGCTTTGTACTGTATAAGCATGACGCAGCTGAGGTTATTGATAAAATAATCCATAAAGTCAGGAGAATTCTGTCTGGAGTTGCTGATTCGATTTAAATGTACCAGAGGACAACAATTGGTCCACATATATTATACTCATTTCCCACCATTTTTCAAAACCCATCAAGGGACAGAATTCACTCAAATTACAGTTATATGCCATGGATGTGTAAACGCTGTACAGCTAACAGTGTTTCGTAAAGTTTTCACTTTAGCTCAGACCGTGTGTATTAAATGAAAGGTAGGGTAGACAGATTGCAAAAGCTTAATCTCTCTGCCTCCAAGGCTGCAAGAGGTGGGCATTTCTCCCCAATCTGAAATATAAATGTCCCAAAAGAATAATTCTCTGGAGCAGCACCACAACCCTTAAATGTTGACTTTGGGCTACTACCCCTGTTTTCCCAAAAATAAGACAGTATCTTATATTAAGTTTTGTTCAAAAAGGTTTAACTTATTTACATGTATAGCTGCCTGGACACTATTTAAATTGACTTTTCTAATTAACTGTTAGCAGGGCTTAATTTTGGAGTAGGGCTTATATTTCAAGCATCCTCAAAAAGCCTGAAAAATCATTTTGCATCCTCAAAAATTCTGGAAAATCATGCTATGTCTTATTTTCAGGGAAACAGGGTAGAAAAAATATACAGGAGTTTGGTAATACCATCATTCTGTCGTCTTTAGCCCTCAGGAGTGGTTTGATACAGAGCTTCTTTCTCTTCCATAGTAGATCTCTAAAAAAATACTGTATTGGGGAGTTATGAGACACATACAGCAATTGGTACATTAGCACCATTTTAATTAGACTCATGCAGCCCACTACTGAGAACATCAATTTATATTATGCCATTATCTTTTGTTGGAATGTAACTAATAAGGGTTGCAAGTGATGAGGAGGTCAAATATTATAAATCAGCTCGAATAGCTCAATAGACAATATGTTTTGATGACCTCAAGGGCCTTCTATGGGTGGACATTGAGAAAATACACATTTACCCACACAGTATACAATATCTAACTTGGTCTACAGAATCTCTTCTCCCAGGACTACAAGGATTGAGTCTGGTCTCACAGTACTCCCTCCTACTCTGGAGAAGCACCTGATTTAAGTACAACCTATCTTTCAGGATCTCTCCAATGCTACCAATAATCCCCAACCCACATTTCCCACCAAGCCCTGACCTATACCTTTTTAAATGGTGGAAATGCAACCATATAACCATCCTATGCCATTTCCATAACAAATCAAAAATCTACATTATACAACACTTTATAGCTACATTTAAACCACCTTTATAAGAATATCTGTGAATCAACCAAATATTTCACTTTGTCCACTCCCTAGCTTCCCCTTCTATGCCACTTACGCCTACCTCATTTGAGTCCATCTGTGCCAATAACCCATCTTAGAGGGAATTTTCTCATTTATTTACAATATACTAAATCAACCTCTACCCGGGGAGAAGCTTTTGTTCATAAGGAGATGGCAAGCAGACCTACAGATAGAGATGACCACTGGCAGCACTGCTGTTCCACGATCTCCAAAGGTAGCCACCAAGTCTCCCTTATAGAAACCCCAACTAAATTTTTACATGGGACATATTTAGCACCTCCGAGATTGTACCGCCTTTACCCATCCTCCGTTCCATTATGCTTTTGAGGATCCCAAGAAAGGTGTGATATGCTTCATGGGCGGTGGACCTGTCCGGAGGTCAAAAGACTGTGGTCACAGGCTAACAACTAGCTCAACTACCTGTTCGTGGTCCGGTTCCCAGATCCTCTACAGTATTCCTTCTGGGGGAGCGTCCTCCGCGATTTAAATATTAAACTCATACACCAATTCAGTATGTATGTTTGCTTGCAAGAATTCGTATAGCTTCCAAATGGAAATGATCTACTCTCTCCTTCCATGAGGTGATCAACAGAATATCCACAATAATACCATATGAAAGAAATATCAAACCCTGGATTGATTGTCTAGAGGTTTCGGGACTATGCCATTATTTTTTGTCTACCTAATCACCACCCTAGTAACCAACTGCACCCACATCCTATGGATACTCCATTTTTTACTTTTACATGGATTCTTGACAATCCTCTGTACAACTTCCTTTGTTAACCCTTTCCCATATCCCTATACATTTGAATATACAGCTATTGGAGGCATACAATGATTTTGTAAGCCATAGTTGGCCTCCTGCGAAGGGATTTAAGATTGTTATAAGCCAATAAATTTAAGATTGTTATAAGCCAATCTCATGTTTGCCTTTAAAATATAATTAAATCCTTTAAAAACTAATAAAAGTTGCAAACTGAGGGTCCCATAAGCTTGCACAATCCCTAGGCTATTGCTGCCTGTGCGCTCCCTGTTAGTGCACATTTTTCATGCCTGCTTCTCAGTGCAGCTATCATAGACTGCAACAGATCAGCTGGCCATGTCAATCTCTCATCTTTTCCAATCACCGCACACAATGCCGGGTGTAGTAGTCGGGCAGCAGGAGGAAGTAGTCACACAAGGCTACCAGGCTATACAATCTTAGTTCAAAAAGTGTGACAAAAGTTTCCCTAATGGATTCTTCCAACATATTTAATTAATTAACATTTAATTAACGCGAACTCTATTATATTACAGGGAGCAAAAGTTCTTGTTCTGACTGACTTTAAAAATGCTAGGGAAACTTTAGTCATTAAGATAGTGGTCTGAGTATGCTGAATTGCACTCTTTTGATGTAGATTCACAGTAACAAAGCCGGAAGCAATTTTTGAAAACTGCTGATGCCAATTAAACTAGACGTTTAACTAGAAAACGAGAGTGAAATGCTCTGCAAACACTAAAGATTAAAAATCATATCTCCTCCCGACAAGGCGCTGCTATGTTTTGTAGAACTGGAAAAATAATGGTTAATAGGTTAAAAACTAATGTTGAAGAGTTTTTTCAGGCAAATACTATTAATGATCTATCATCAGGACAGGTCATCAATTCAATAGTTGATTGGTGGGGATCTGCCGCTTGGCATTCCCGGTGATAAGCTGATCACTCAGCCCACTGTTAGTGCAGTAGTGCCAGACATCGTCATCAGGGTTGGAGCAGAATTTCAATGGGAGAGAAGCTGTCTATTATACTTTCTGCTCTTACCCCGATCATGATATCGGGCCCTACTGCCCTGACATTGGGCCGAGCGATTAGCTGATTAGCGGGAATCCAGAGGATCCTCATTAATCAACTATTGATGACCTGTCCTGAGGATAGATTATATTAACAGTATTTAAAAAATCACAGAAAATGGGAGAAAAATACAAAATCACAGAAGAGTATGGCCAAATTCACTTACCAAAAGTGATCAATAGTATTACCGTTTAACCCCTGCCTGCTATATAACGTAATTTACGTCATGCAGCGTCAGAGTGTGTATGAAGAGAGATCGCAGGGCGACCTCTCTTCATACAGTGCAGGCGTCAGCTGTTTATGATAGCTGACACCCACAGGCAATAGCTGCAAACAGCCACGTAGCCAATCGCGGCTATTAACCCTTTAATTGCGGCTGTCAATTCTGATTCAAATCCCCCGATGTTCGGGGATCCCGTTCCACCCCCCTGCGGTGAGATCGCAGTGAGCCGTGTGGGTTTCATGGCAGGCGGGTCCTTCTAAAAGGCCCGAAGGCTGCCTTAGCAGACTGTCTATCAAGCCATCCCTGTGGGGTGGCTTGATAGACTGCCTGTCAGATTGCAGTATGATGTAATGCTATGGCATTATATCATACTGCAGGAGCGATCAAACCATCACTAGTTTTGGTTCCCTAGGGGGGCTTAAAAAAAGGAAAAATCAAATCAATAAAGTTTTACTGATTGTAAAAAAAAAAATAATAATAATAAAAGTTTAAATCATTTCCCTTTTGCCATATCTATAATAAAAAAAAATCTAAATCATAAAATAAAAATACAAATTTGGTATCGGTGTGTCCGTAAAAGTCCAATCTATCAAAATGGTGCATTATTTACCCCAGATGGTGAAAGTCGTCTGAAAAAAAAAAAAAAGAACGCCAGAAATGCACTTTTTCAGAGCTCTTGTCTTCCTGAAAAAATGGAATAAAAAGCGATCAAAAAGTTAAATGTATTCCAAAATGGTACCAACGTTAAGTACAGGATGTCTCACAAACAATGAGCCCTCGCACAACTACGTCGATGGAAGAATAAAAAAGTTATTCTTCAGAGAAAATGGCAGCAGAAAATGATTTAAAGGGGTTGTCCCACGCCGAAACGGGGTTTTTTTTTTCAATAGGCCCCCCGTTCGGCGCGAGACAAACCCAATGCATGTGTTAAAAAAAAACAAAAAACGTTTAGTACTTACCCGAATCCCCGCACTGCGGCGACTTCTTCCTTACCTTACTAAGATGGCCGCCGGGATCTTCACCGACGATGCACCGCAGGTCTTCTCCCATGGTGCACCGTGGGCTCTATGCGGTCCATTGCCGATTCCAGCCTCCTGATTGGCTGGAATTGGCACACGTGACGGGGCGGAGCTACGAGGACCAGCTCTCCGGCATGAGCGGCCCCATTCACCAGGGAGAAGACCGGACTGCGCAAGCGCATCTAATCGGGCGATTAGACGCTGAAATTAGACGGCACCATGGCGACGGGGACGCTAGCAACGGAACAGGTAAGTGAATAACTTCTGTATGGCTCATAATTAATGCACGATGTACATTACAAAGTGCATTAATATGGCCATACAGAAGTGCTGAACCCCACTTGCTTTCGCGGGACCACCCCTTTAAATAAATTAAATGTCTTTGAAAAAAAAATAAATGTAGTACAGCAAAAAAACACTGTACAAGTTTAGTATTTTAGTAATCGTACTGATCCATAGAATGAAGTTATCATGTCATTTTTGTTGCACCTTGTGTGCCATAGAAACAAGACGCACCGAAAGATGGCGGAATGTTGTTTCTTTTTTCATTTTACTCCACTTAGAATTTTTTAAAAGTTTTTCAGTACATTATATGGAACATTAAATAGCACCAGTAAAAAATACAACTCATCCCACAAAAACAAGCCCTCATACAGCGACGTCGATGGATAAATAAAGGAGTTAAGATTTTTTAAAAGGGGAGAGTAAAAAGTGAAAATGGAAAAAAAAAGGGCCACGTCATTAAGGGGTTAAAGGGGCAATCTACTAGTGAAACGAATTTTCACAAATTCCTGACATGAAAGGTGTTTGTGCCATGTTTATGGTAAAAATCGCACAGCCATTACTTTCTTATCCTGTCCTCCATTTCTGATGTTTCCTTACATCGCTATTTTCCAAGATGGCCATATTTCCCTGCTGACATTCAGCTTGAAACTACATTTAGCACTATCCCCCGCTCTGTACTTTCTTCTCATGGATGTCCCCACTAAGCGCTGCCCAATAATTCTGAGTATACTCTATTCAATGTTTTATTAGATCTGACGTTTTTCTCCTACTTTTATCTTTCAGACCAAATGAAACTTTCTGCAGTTCCTTGACGGGAGATGGATCAAGAATCTCAATACTTGAACTATATAACCAATGCCAGTCAGGCCAGAGTGAACCAAGTGATGAAGCTCAGGATTCTGTCACTTCCACAACGGAAGTAAGAAAATCTGATTTTATACCAGGAACAACAGAAGACTCTTTGAACTCAGCATTATCACTGCATACAATAGGACAAAAAGATCTTCTACTTTCTACTACGGATTTATTGACCACAGTTTTTGAAAATGACCCAACAACTTCCTTCTCCATAACACAGTCTAGTAGTGTTACTCCAAAAACAAGTTCAAGCAGTGACGTATTACCTAAAGAACTCACCGATTTACCAATAACTAAACAGACGTTTCCAGAGAATGGAAGTTCCAGTTGGAACCAATCAGAAATCCCAAGAGACTACCCGGAAGACTATGACGAGCAAGAGACTCAACCTATTGTAACAACAGTAGGGAGCAGAATCACAGCCTGTGACTATGACCATTGTAGACATCTTCAAACACCTTGCTCTGAGCTTCAACGCCTAAAACCATGCATGTGCCCCGGTCTTTCAGGAGATCATCTCATTCCAGACCCACCTCACCTACAAGGAGTTTTTGAGATAACAGACACCTCAGCACAGATACTTTGGTGTTCCCCAAATTCTATAGTGGAAAAGTACCAGCTTGTTTATGATCATGAAAGTGATGCGAATCAAACGGTTGATAACATTTATGTGACAATGAGACAGTTCACTCTATATAACTTAGTGCCTCATACAACATATAAAGTTTGTGTAATGGCCTTTAATAAGAAAGGGCATAGTGCGCCAATAAACAATGGATCAAGAACCCCTTGTGCTGAATTCAAGACCAGACCAAGCTACATTCTCATCCTTTCCATATTAAGTGCACTAGGTGGGCTGTTTTTAGCGACCATCGCAGTGCTTTCTATCTGCCTATATAAGGCTTGTAAAAATAGTGTTAGCAAATATGATACGCATCTCGTGTCCTATAAGAACCCTGCATTTGAATATCACTGTACTATTCCATCTTATCATTAAAATCTTGTTATAAATCCTGTCTGGAGTCAATCCTTTCTTTATCCCTATGAAACCTCATGGTTAAGCATAGGATGAGAAGCTTCTGGCTAAAGATCCTTTTACACAGGCAACTGTCCGGTGCATTAAAATAAACATAAAACATTGGAAGAAAGAAAGTAGAATCAGGAGGCTGGAATCGGCACACGTGACGGGGCGGAGCTACGCAATGACGTGTAGAAGGGGGCGGAGCCAGAATGCCGCTCGTGCCGGACCGAACAGATGGGAGAAGACCCTTCTGCGCAAGCGCGTCTAATCGGGAGATTAGACGCTGAAATTAGACGGAGCCATGGAGACGGGGACGCCAGCGCAGGGAAGGTAAGTGAATAACTTCTGTATGGCTCATATTTAATGCACGATGTATATTACAAAGTGCATTAATATGGCCATACAGAAGTGCTTAACCCCACTTGCTTTCGCGAGACAACCCCTTTAATCGTAAAACTTAATGCCTGTTTGACACGCAGCGCAGGGAAGGTAAGTGAATAACTTCTGTATGGCTCATATTTAATGCACGATGTATATTACAAAGTGCATTAATATGGCCATACAGAAGTGCTTAACCCCACTTGCTTTCGCGAGACAACCCCTTTAATCGTAAAACTTAATGCCTGTTTGACACGGGTGATGCAATATCACCATGAAAAAAATTGCAGCAATATTGCATCGGTGCCGCTGAATTTTCTTGTGTTGCTAAAAAGTTGCACTCAGTGCTTGCTTGTAGATTTCTCTCAGCGCTTCTTAGTCAGGGGTTCAAATTCCCTGCCTCCAGGAAGCACTGGCTGGGATTGGTTCTCGAGCACCGCGGCTCAGCCAATCAGAGCCAGCGCTCGATGAACCAATCACAGCCATTCAATGAATGAATGAATAGCTGTGATTGGTTCATCGAGTGCTGGCTGATTGATTCTAATGCGCCGTGGCTCAGTCAATCACAGCCAGCACTTCCTGGAGGCGGGGATTTTGATCGTCCAATCCAGGAAGGGCTGGCAGAAGACTAAAGACAAGTGCCAGAGGTGAAGAGGAGATGCGCCCCGAGATGACAGCGCCTATTAGGTGATGTATTATTTTTTTGTTTTTTGATGCAGCTAGGGCTTATTTTAGGGATTTGACAGTAGGATTTCCTACTGTAAAAGTTGCATCGCACCGCACAAAAAACACATTTTCATGTGATGCGATGCAACAGAAAGAAAGCTCCATAGGGAAACATGGCTACAAAACATTGCATGTCGCGAGCATATCTAGCAATAGGAAAGAAGGCTCCATAGGGAAACATGGGCTACAAACCATTGCAAGTCGCGGGCCGATCTAGCAACCTGCGATTTTTTTTCTTACAATGTCACAGGCTAAGAAACATCGCTAATATGAAGGAACTCGTAGGAAAGCATGGGATTCACATATATGCGATTTGTCGCATTGCGAGAAAATTGCGCGTGTGAAACAGGCCTAATGTTTAATAACTAGATAGTAAAATATCAATATCATAAATCTTAAGGTGCCTCCACAGACATTAGATAAACATCACCTGAACCTGCATTTTACAGTGCACTCAGTTGACCATCTTATGTGGATGGGGGTGAACTGACTTTTCACCAACTGCAGTTGACAGTCTCTGTGAGCATGCCGGTACACCTCTCCGGATCTGCTGCGAGTGTCTCGCCCGGCAAGTTGGGGCACATGCGCAGTGCAGCGCATGACGTGCTGGCGTGCATTCTCACGGTACTTCCGCTGTGCTCACACAGACAGTTTCCATGGCCGCAATGGAAGCCGTCCGCAAGATTTACGGCATAGAATACAACATGCTGCAATTCTTCCACGCAAGCGGAAAATTGCAGTTGATTTCCAGTTGGACATGGGAGAATCATTTACCACAGCATGTCTATGGACTGATATTGCTGCAGAATTCTTGGCGGGTGTCTAACCGTGAAATCCGCAGCGATAATCCGTCCGTGGGCATTAGCGCTAAGGCTGTATCTATTCGCCAAGTAAGTCTATCTGTCCCTTCATACATACAGAGGGAAATTCAAATAGAAGATAGTGGGTCAGCTTTATGCCACTAGTCTGTTTAACTTACTTTAATACAACATTCATATTAGTATTACATCATTGACCCCAGATGTATTGGATCACACTAGAACATCTCAGAATATTAGCGATAGAAGCCTCACTCAAAATAACTTAGGAGCCCTATACTATCAATAGTAATGGCTGGGGCAGGATACAGACTCAATATATCCAGCCTCTACGTAAAGGCTATGTTTGCTCAATTTCTTCGATACATTGATTATGTTTCTTTAATATAGTTGTTCAACGTGTTTCCCTGATCACGCAGTTCATCAGGAACGTAAATCATTAGAGAACTAATATCAAAACCAGGGTATAGGGAATAAAGACCTTATCCCATCCTATGTTTAAATATACAAATCTGGATACCTGCATCAAATGTAGGATCTACCTACAGCAAAAGATCAATCCTTGCCCAAGGGTCTGCATGGCACTACCTGAAGCTGCTAGTCCACCATTAGGGCTAGTGGCTACACTACTTTCTCTCTGTTTTTGTTTTTTTTTTCATTTTGATTTGCTTTGTGGTGATTGGACTGTGATTGCTAGGCAGGGAGTTCTGGGGTATTGAACACCAATAAGTATTAAGCTTGTAAAGAGGCCAGTATGACATAATGAGATTTAGCGTTTGAGAGTTTTGAATTTGTTGTTTTTAGCCGTTTAGTTGTTAACGACCCCTGGTGACCCTAAAGGCGAGCTCCCTCCATGTTTTTTGGTTTTGCACTGCTTCTTTCCATTGGTTGATATCCACACCAGTATCAGCTTACATAGTATCAACCATCATGTCCTTTGACCACTTCTTTTGCCTTCTTGCCATACTTAGGCCTTCTTTTGCCACTGATCTGTCCAAGCATTATAGATTTTTCTAGTGACTCTGCTCACATTACATGGTCAAAATCCGTGAGTCGGAGTCTGGTCATCTTTGCTTCTAGTAATATATCGGGTCTTATACGATTCAGGACTTCTCTGTTACTCTCGCCGTCCAGGGCATACGCAGTAGCTTTCGCCAGCATCATAGCTTGAATGCATTAATCCTCCTTCTATCAGCTTTTTTTTGCAGTCCAGCTTTCTCATCCATACATGGCCATGGGGAGAACAATAGTTTACACTATCCTGCATTTAGTTGCGATACCGATAGCCCTACCTTTCTAGATTTTGTCCATGTTTAGCATCGTGCTTCGTCCCAATGCTATCCTATGTTTTATCTCTGGCATAGATTCTCCTGCCTGTTCAATTTTCAAATCAAGGAAGATGAAGTCTTGCATGCATTCTACAGCCTCGTTGTCGATTTTGGTTTGAACTTGGCCATTTTTTGCAGTTGTCATAATTTTAGTCTTCTTTAAATTCTGATAGAGGCCCATTTTTTCACTTTTTAATCTTACATATCAGCTGCTTCAGACCTGCTTCTGTTTCTGCAAGCAGAGTTGTACCATCTGCGTAATGGAGATTGTTGATGTTTCTGCCACCTATTCTCACTTCAGTTTCCAATTTGTCTAGGTTTTTTTCCGCATGATCACTTCTGCATATAGGTTAAACAAGAAGGGTGAGAGGATGCAACCTTGTCAGACACCATTGCCGATCCCAAACCAATCTGCATACCCACACTGTGTTCTCACAGTGGCTTCTTGATCGTATAAAGTGATTTTATTCGCTTGACTAGATGTGCCGATACACCCAGCTCTTGTAGGGCGTGCCATAGCTTGTCATGGTCAATGCAATTAAAGGCCTTGATGTAGTCGATGAAGCACATGTAGATATTCTTTTTGTATTCTTAAGCTTTTTCCATGGTGCCATCACAGTTGTGTCCTTGCTGGAATCCTGCCTGCACATCAGGGAGTGCTGCTTCATCTACTGATCTCAGTCTTTCCTGTATAATTTTGAGAAGGATCTTGCTTGCATGCGGAATGAGGGCTATTGATCGGGAGTTGGAGCAATTCTGGGAGTCGCATTTCTACGGTAGAGGGATGAAGGCAGATCTTTTCCAGTCCTGTGGCCATTATGCGGATGCCCATACTGCCTGGCACAGCGCTGTGATGGTTTGCTAGGGATTTAGAACTAAAAAGGAGTTTACCTATTTATTGCTAGTATTAATTTAAGTTTTTCTTTAAAACTCTGATGGTCAAACTCATTATCGGGTTGTCAAATTTCACTGTAATAGGAGTAAGCCATATTAATTTGTTGATATTCACACTTAAAGGATAACGTTTCAGGTCAACCCATCATTTACTATCTGAAGAGTGGGCTAAGTCAATCATGTGATTTATATGTATAGCATTCTTATATAATTCAAAATGTGGGAGAGTGATTCCTCCCAGGTTCTAGGGCTTGATTACAGTCATATATTCAACTCTGAAGCCTTTACCTTGGCAAGCCAAATCAATTTTTTAGTTTTATTAGGGGTAAAAAGCTAAAAAAAAGATTTTTTTTTAATGTATAGTTGTTTTTTTTGTAATATTATTATATATACACAATATAATAAAGTACAAGAATGGGTTCCTCATTTTGCTTCAGATGCTTTGATACATAATTTGCATTTTTATGGATTACACATATGGAGGGCACATATGGTGATGGTTTTGCTTGGCATCGGCGGTGGGTCTTTTTTTTTAAAAAAAAAAAAAATATTTTAACTATTTTTTTAACATCTAAATCTCCCATGACATCATATTGGTCCTCTGGGGGTCAATGACATGGTCTTTTTTATTTATTTATTTTTTATTTCACAGTTTTCCATTGCAGCTGCAGCATTTATGGGAGTTACAGGTGAAAACATTCCCCTGTAGTGACATCAGTCAGTAACAGAGCTGATCAGGGTCTCTTAGGACCCTGTAGCTTTGCTGTGGCAGAGGGCACCCTGCAGTCACATGGGTCGCAAAGCAGAACTAACACTTTAGCTTTCACTTTTTAGTACATAGTGCTCATTGAAAGCTATGTAGCATGGAAAGGAGATGGACGAAGTGGTTAAAAATGTCTTCTACCTTCTCCTCCAGGTCCTCAGCTATGTCTGACAGCCGAGGACTCAACCTGCCCCTACTTAATTGCAGGAGCAGAGGCTTTAATCCTGTGTCGTAATTTTTTCCTATCAGCCCGGATAAAAGCTCAGTCATTAAAGAGTTAATATCATTATTAATCAGTGAGATAGGCCTATAACTATCACAAAGGGTAAAAACGTTCTCCTCTTTAGGAATGAGAGTTAAATGAGCTGATAAAGCTCCTTTCTGGAAAGGATTGGATTTATTTATATGGTTACAATATTGCAGAAGATGTGGAGCTAGAATATCCTCAAGACCCAATGCCCACGGACGGATTATCGCTACAGAATATGCGGCCAGATGCACACAGCAAATTCCGCAGCAATGTCCATCAATAGACATGCCATGTTAAAGGATTCTTCCCTGCCCATGAGTGGAAATCAACTGTGATTTTGTGCTCACGGGGCAGAATCTCAGCATGTTCTATTCTGTGTGGAAAATTGCATGGACAACTTCCATTGCAGTCAATGGAAGCCATCTGTCAAGCGGCGAGTCGCTGTGGATCTGCATTATTGCCGTCGCAACGGCAGCATCATTTCCTGCACTGCGCATGTGAGACGTCCGAGACTCTCTCCGCGGATCCAGACAGGTGAGTATAGGGTTTCTAGGGGGTGCCGGGTCTGTTTCCGCTGTGAGATTTTGCAGTCGGAAGCCAACTCGGCCGTGGGCATGAGGCCTAAAACTTTTATGATTTAGAGAGTTAAAGCCATTTGCACGGGGAAAGCTGGCCAGCTACCGCCTCAGTGATGCAGGTGGCTGTCAGCTCCGTGCCGCCTGCTGCCTCTGTGCCCACTTACAGCCACTCCCCCGCTGACAGTTGGCAATTCTGGCCCACTCTCTGCTTGTGGTCCACCGCCAGGAAAGCCCCTTCCAGCTGCGAATCCTTAGTGGGCTTCCAAGACCTACAGGCGAACCAGGTGTGTAGTCTATCACATACAGGGGGCATCACTCCCCCTGTCTATCTTGGCTCCACCAGGTCTTCCTGGTGGCATCAAGATACAATAATACCCCACAGGGGTTGGTTTTGGTCCCTATTCTTTTTAATATATTTACTAATGACTTGGTAGAAAGATTGTGCAATAAAATAGCAATATTTGCAGATGAAACAAAACAATGTAAAGAAATAAACACTAGAAAGGATGCAAGGAGATTGCAAGAGGATCTAGATAAGTTGGGAGTTTGGGCTGAAAAGTGGCAGATGAGATTTAACACTAATAAATGTAAAGTTATGCACATGGGCAGAGGAAATACATGTCACCATTACATACTAAATAGGAATGGATGCCTTTCTTGAGTGGGGGGGGGGGGGGGATAGGCTGAACTGGTTGGACATATGTCTTTTTTCAGCCTTACATACTATATAATTATGCAGATCACAACTCTGGGACACCTTCCTATAAGATGAATGGTTGGCCAATTATCCTCATTTGTCATTTTCAGCTGATTGTGTGCAGCCCCTTCAATTGAAGACTATGGGTGTTACAGAGTAAGCAAACTAGTTGTGCTGTGGAAATGCCACAAATACACAGGATGAGATTATCCCTGTATAGACCTAATTCTTCTCCTAGCTGATTCCTTCAAATCAGTATACGATTCTTTAAACAAGTCTTTAAAACAATGATAGTAAATAGGAAAGCATGCCAGAAAACCACGCAGAGACAGCTGTTTTGGGGTGTTTGCCTAGAAACATGATAAATATATTTCTTTCATATAGTTATTTGACCTGAGGTCAGTGACATAATAAGCAAGGTAGTCATGTATAAATGAGATTAGGAACTTGTTATATCAGAGATGACTATCTATCTATCTATCTATCTATCTATCTATCTATCTATCTATCTATCTATCTATCTATCTATTTCAGATCTATCTAGATCAATTATTCCTTCCTATTAGTAAGTGAGGACTTCGCTCCACAAGATCCTGTAATATCACCTTGCTGTAACTCCTGTGGATAAAAGTTGTATTATTACCAAGAAATGGACAATTCCTTGCATTCCGGTTTCTTCTAGATAAACGAGGATTTGGACACAGAACGCCATTCATACTTACATCCAGGAAGATGGACATGCCTTTAGTCATGTGCAGGGATGAGCTGATCTCTTCTGAAGAGTAAGTCGTAAAAGGAGAAGACATCTCTAGAGCATCCATCGTGGAATCAGTGCAGACTCGCCCCGCTCAGGTCCTGGATAGCAGGTGAACTACTTGTCTACTGAGGGGTGTGAGTCAGAGATGGGCTCAGCTCCTAACAATCTGCTGTGTGCTGATCCCCACCAAGTGTGCTGATCCCCCTGATCAGTAATACTGTACAGACCCCTACTCACTGGCATAACTATAGGGGATGCAGGGGATGCGGTTGCACCTGGGCCCAGGAGCCTTAGGGGGCCCATAAGGCCTCTCTTCTCCATATACAGAGCCCAGTACTATGAATAAAGCATTATAGTTGGGGGCCCTGTTACGGGTTTTGCATTGGGGCCCAGGAGCTTCAAGTTACACCTCTGCCCCTACTCTACACTTCCCATTGCTGCTACTGTAATCCCTTATTATCGTGCAGTATTGTCTATATCAGGCTGCCACTACTTGTATCCAGTATGTAAAATATGGACATCAGTCAGTAATAAAGAAAGCTCTAAAATTGTAACAATTATTTCATTTATTTGGAAAAGCAAACAAACAAATCCAGAGAGCTAAAAATCATGTATAGAGTGTGTACGCCACCTAGTGGTCAGAAATTGGTGATTTCCAATGACTGTTTCTAAAATACAAAATTTCTGCAGAATGTGAATCAGTGTTAGTCCCTGTTGTGGGAATGTATTTACCAATATGTATAATGAATGGGAGTCTTGCCATAAATTTGTTATTAAATGTATAGTGCAGAACTTGATCCATAATTAGTATTGTCAGACATAGAACAGATAGAGCTCCACAGCAAAGATCAAAATGGGCTGTTATTAAAGTGCTGGGTTTTGGCCATCAGGACAGAGGGGTCTGGAGTCTGTTTTTCCCTCCATTCTCTTTTGATGACTCTTAAAGGAAACCTGTCATCAACTATAAGCATCATAAAGTAAGTTATGGTGCTTACAATTTAGGTGATGTGATGTCCAGGGAGCCTCTTGCCCTACTCATCTGGCCCCCCATTTCTGAGGTATTCCCCCGGGCAAGTCAGCATGCACATAGCCACCTTGACTCTTTTCAAAAAGCTTTGCATGTATGTGCATTCCCATTCATCTCTATGAGCGTTTGCTGTCATCGCTGCATTCAATGTGATGTCACTGCAGGTGGAAGAAGCATTCCCACAGTGACAGAAGAGGGGGACCCCAGTTCTCCAAATTAGTGGTGGCCTCAGCGGTTTGACCACTACAATCAGTCTTTTATCACCTATCCTAAAACTCTTATCTTGGCACAACCCCTTTAATCTAACTAGACTCCAAACTTTAAAGGGGTAATCTGGGCAAAAACTCTTCACTATGAGATATGTGTTTAAGCTAAACAACTTACTGATACAGTTGCTGTATTGTGGATTTTTTGTGAGATCTTTATCTCACTCGCCCCTGGCCAAAAGTCCTATAGCTTCTCATTTTTCACAGCGTGTCACTCCAGTACCCCCTGTTCCCTATTGGGACATGGCTTCATATTTCACTGAACCCCGACCCTCCATCTGGGTCTCATCAGAGGTCACTTTTGTGTTAATGCATTCCTGATCTGCAGCCATCTGATCGAGAACCACAATGACCAAGTGTTGTTATGTTCTGGAGAAATTATGGCAAGACCAAGCTCAATGCAAAAAACCAAAGTGCTCAGACTTAGGGCTTTAACGCACTAGCGGCTTTTTAAATGCTGCGATATTGTTGTGTTTTTCTCAATGGGACTTTCTAATGTAAAATCGCATTGCACAAAAATCGCAAGTTTGTGCTTTTGCAATTTTTGTGCGATGGGATTTTAACATTAGAAAGTCCCATTGAGAAAAAACACAGTGATATCGCAGCGTTAAAAAAAACGCTAGTGGGTAAAAGCCTTAAAGGAGAAAGAGGAAGCAGATGATCAGAAGAGAAGCCTGAAGATGTCATGGACAAAGGTGGTCCATCTGAGAGGCAAAGTTGGTGTAACCACCGGAGCTGGGCTGGCGTCTGCACCTACCAACTCCGTCCTGCGGAGGCAACAGGAAGATTGTTCTCTGAGGAATGTAAATGAAGAAGGAAACACAAAATAATGATGCCAGGCACTGCAATGACTGTACGAGCATTTATTCAATATTGGTTGATTGCCACGAATGTCCCTTCTCTCACACGTGATTATCTGATGGGTGTGGGTAAGGGAAAAAAAGGGGGGTGGGGAAATGAAGGGGATTGGGGAGAGGGTTATGGGGTTGGGGAAAGGAGGGGGATTGTGGAAGGGAAAGATTTATAGAGTGGGGAAAGGGATTGGATAAAGCAGAGTCTTCATCCATGGTCATCAGATATCTTGGGGAAGCAGCAGGTAAACATCTTTCTGCAGGCTCTAAATAAAGAAGAAAACAAGTGTGAGACTTTCATAAGAGAAGACAAATCCTTAGAGAACATTAGTGACTGGGGAATCAGCTTTATACTGGAGGATGGAGGGTCAAGCGAGGGGTCTGATGGGTGCAAAAGCCGAAGTGCAGGGGTTATATATAAGACTTCAACTCGAGGTAATACAACAAACCAATGTGAGGGTACAGGGGGAAATCTAGGGCAGGAAATAAGGCTTTGCTGACACCAGTGGTAGAGGTTCTATTCGGAGCCTCTGGTGCAGATCATGCATGGAATGTTGGACAGAAAAGTCCTCCATGCAGAACCTTTATGTCCAGTAAAATGCTGGACGGGATAACAGAACCGAACAGACTCATTATAGCCAATGGGGTCTGTTTAGCGCTGTACAGCTCCGTTGTAAGATGGAACATTTTGGCCAGAAGATTCGGTCTTACTGTTCTTATAACACAGAAGAAAAGCAGAATCCACAACACAAATGTGAACATAGCCGAAGCCTGTCGTCCATGAACCCCAGAGGAAAAACTGTAGAACATAAAGAATGAATGGATGCGTCTTGTATTCACCTGCAGAATCTTCTCCATCTTCCTCTGTTATTGCTGGTTTGGCTGCTGGCGAAAATATATATGATGAGAAACCAAATGTCCGAAAACCAAACTAAAGCATTATATTGTGTGGCGTCCATGACGGACCGTGAACTAATGATGTCATGTGCTGTACTGATTACATATATAATATAGTTATAAATATCTGTAATGTAGTGGAATATAAGGTGTATTTATACAATAAGCACATTCTAAATGATTCTGTACTTACACAGGGATGGAGTCACATCCTTCTATGACGGAGGCAGTTGGAAGGCCGGTGGGTTGTTGTTCTTCCACCTCATCCTCGTCTTCCTCTCTATTGAACAACGCATAACATATAGATACATTTAGTTTGAGCAGCTAATAGAACCAGACAATAATATAACTGGAAGTGTAAAAAGCTAAATCTATAGGTGGCATGGTTAACCCCTTAAGGACCGGCCTGTGTTGTGCTTAAAAGATGCAGTAATTCATTTTAGACTTTTTTTAATTTGCAAGTTCGTCATAAATGTTACATTTTGCCACCAGTGGATTCATATAAGGGCTTATTTTTTTTTCTAAATTAATTTATTTTAATGACACCACTTCGGGGTACATGGGGTTTATTGAGGAACCTTCATTCTTTTTTTAGGAGAATAATGAAGCAAAAAAAACAAAAACCAACAATTCCAATAACAGGTATATCAGAGAACATTATCAGTATCAGTGCGAATATATTCCTATTTTTATAGACTTACGGTATCGGCTCCAGCCTTGGATGGTATTTCTTGTAGCGAAATTTTTTGCGCCTGGAAGAGACAATAAAGAACCAGTTATAATAGAAGAGACGGACACCTACCAAATACATCCTCTATATACTGTGCTGGTCCTAGATAACCAGGGGGTGAACTTCTGGGGTCTATAAGTATTCCCATAACTTATAGGGGATGATTGTCCTTTATGAGGACATATTAGTGCTCACACCAGGAATACTCCGATATAACTCTGTAGGGAAGACCCTGAGATGTAACACTAGAGATAGGGACATTATGCTAGCAGATACTTACCGGTAAAAGACGTAATGGAGCTTAATGGAATTTCTCCATCTGTGTAAGAGATAAAACAGAAAAAATATAAATATGACATTTACAGCTTAGAAAATGGTCAGGAAAAGGAGAATTTATTTAAAAAGATCAGGAACAGACTGAAAAAAAGGAATTTTATGCCACAAACAATCAGATTGCAGCCAAGATTTTCTGGTGGTTGTATGAATGATTATTTTATATCATTTGCTTGTCATGGCTGGATGCTGCTATGGGCTTATCTCCACTCCTAGGAGAGCAATGCAGATGAGCAACCTGAGAATAGGGGCTGCTGCGGGTCGGTGATATTTGTATTATAAATATTGGGGTAACAGTCAGTATTGCGGGGGTCCTACAGTGAGATACTTACACCCGCTCCATGAATCTCTCCACTTCTGCCTGCGTCATGTGACCATCAGATGCTTTAGCATGCAGAGGTGCAGGAGTCACTTGCTCCTCTGGGATCCTGTAAGAGAGTAAAGAAGATGGTGACAATCTAGGACATTGTCTCTCTACTATAAGATGTAGGAACATCAGCGCCTGCCATGAATGTGTCCCGTGTACCAACCCAACACATCATCTATTAACTATCTATAATGTAGTGTGATATATGGTGTCTATATATAATAAGCACATTGTAGATGATTCTGTACTTACACAATAATGTCATCAGATCCACTGATGGTGTCATTGATGATTTCTGTCGGTTCTTTATCTCTGTCCTCATATTGATCCCTGTTGAACAACATATCATTAGTGATGAGTGAGCATACTCGCTACGGGCAATTGCTCGAGCGAGAGAAAAGGTTCGGCTGCCGGCGGCTGGCAGGGAGCGGCGGGGGAGAGCAGGGAGGAACGGAGGGGAGATCTCTCTCTCCCCCTCTCCCCCCCCCCCCCCCCCCCCGCTCCTCCTGCTCACTGCCGCAACTCACCTGTCACCCGCGCCGGCAGTCGAACCTTTTCTCTCGAGCGGGCAGGTACTGGCTAAGGACAATGCTCGCTCGGGCCATTGCCCTTAGCGAGTATGCTCGCTCATCTCTACATATCATGTATAGAAACTTAGTTCTGGCAGATAATGGGACCGGAGGATAATATGATAACTGGAAGTATAAAATGGGAAATCTATAGGTGGAAGGGTTAACCTCTTAAGTCCTGGTGGGTTGTGAGCTTCAAGATTGCAACGTGTTTTGATATTTTTGCATCCCCACATTCTAATAGCTATAATAGGCACCATATGAGGGCTTATTTTTGTGGGATAATTAAATTACTTTTACGAGCACCATTTTGAGGTACATGCGGGATTTACCAATGAACTGTCTTTTTTTAAGGAAGAGAATTAACAAAAAAAAACAGCAATTTCGAAAAACTGTAGAGAAATAGGGTCATTCTGCTGGAAGATAATTACCTATAATAAACTACAGGGAACCAATCAATAGTCGGGCGCCACCTGTGTAAGAAGGGAAAGAAGAAAGATGGTGACAATCTAGGACATTGTCTCTCTACTATAAGATGTAGGAACATCAGCGCCTGCCATGAATGTGTCCCGTGTACTGACCCGGCAGATCATCTATTAACTATCTGTAATGTAGTGTGATATATGGTGTCTCTATACCATAAGCACGTTGAAGATGATTCTGTACTTACACAATGATGTCATTAGATCCATTGATGATGATGTCATTAGCAAGTTCGGTTGGTTTGTTACCTCCGTCCTCGTCTTCATCTCTGTTGAACAACATATCATATATAGGGAAATTTAGTTCTGGCAGCTAATGGGACCAAAGGATAATATAATAACCAGAAGTATAAAATGGGAAATCTATAGAAGGTCGGGTTAACCCCTTAAGGCCTGGTCTGTTGTGGTCTTTAAGGAAGCAACAAGTTTTGATATTTGCATCTCCACGTTCTAATAGCTATAACTTTGTGATTTTGCCATCAGTGGCACCATATGAGGGCTTATTTTTGTGGCATAATTAAATTATTTTTACGAGCACCATTTTGAGGTACATGGGAGATTTACCAATGAACTGTCCTTTTTTAGTAGGAGAATTAACAAACAAAAAGCAGCAATTTCCAAAAACAGTAGAGGAAAAGGGTCATTCTGCTGGAAGATAATTACCTATAATAAACTACAGGGAACCAATCAATGGTCTGGCGCCACCTGTGTAAGAAGGGAAAGAAGAAAGAATTATAAATATGACATTTAAAGGCAGAAATACAATATTTATATACAAAAATCTAAAACAGACAACACTAGATATTTTCTCCAATAACCAATCATATTGTAGATGACACATTCTAGTGATTGTATGAAGTATTATTTAGTATTATTAGTCTATAATGGGCGGCTGTTGCTATTGGCTTCTCTCCACTTCTAGGAGAGCAATGCGGATGAGTAACCTGATAATAGGGGCTGCTGGGTTGCTGATATTTGTATTGCATTTCCTTCTATATTCCTACTCTATGTATTGTGGTATATATGGCCCCTTGACCGACCCTGAGGTCTAGTTTTCTGATTAGTGTGGTGGTCATGCCACCAGATACCAGCAGATATTGGGGTAACAGTCACTGTCACGTTGGTCCTGCAGTCAGATACTTACATGCCTTCCAAGAAGTTTTTTAGCTCTTGCTGCGGCATTTCATCCTGAAGATCCATTGAGACGCCCTCCACATCCTCCTCCTGGGTCCTAGGAGAGAGTAAAGAAGATTGTGACATTCTAGGACATCGTCTCTCTACTATAAGATGCATATTTCAGGAACACATTGTATATTAGAAGGGATATAGATAATCTTGAAGGTGTTCTGTGGTGACGTCATCATTCAGGATATTCCATGAGGAGCTTTTAACCTTAGATTATTAAAATGTATTTTCTAAACGTGGGTTGGAGTGCCTGTGTATACCTTCTTTTATCTTTATTTTGGTAGTTTTTGAGTAATGATTGTAGGATGGCCCCGTAATCATCAGGTATTTTTCCTTCCTCAACCTTTTTTTTCAATCATCTTGGATAATTCCACAAGGGGACTTGAAGATCATCAGGTATTATTATCTCTGTGTAGCTGTAGGGTGGGCCCCTATAATTAGTTTCACTGGAGGGCCCGAGGTGCTCCAGTTCTACACGTGTGAAATACCTTCTTCATGTTAGTTTTGTATGACTCTAATAACATTTAATATGTTTGTCACATTTGAGTGCGCCGGGATCATCCTTATGGACCTGTTTTTGGCTCCATTATCCTGGTTTTTGTAATAGGTTGGTTGCACCTTGTTACATTTTGTTTTTGTGATATCCTTCCATTAATCTAAACATCATCCAGGGGTCATATTAAAGGTTACTTAGATCTCATCTGGATATTCGTACTCAAATTTCTCCACCTGGTAGAGGTTCTATTCGGAGCCTCTGGTGCAGATCATGCATGGAATGTTGGACAGAAAAGTCCTCCATGCAGAACCTTTATGTCCGGTAAAATGCTGGACGGGATAACAGAACCAAACAGACTCATTATAGCCAATGGGGTCTGTTTAGTGCCGTACAGCTCCGTTGTAAGATGGAACTTTTTGGCCAGAAGATTCGGTCTTACTGTACTTATAACACAGAAGAAAAGCAGAATCCACAACACAAATGTGAACATAGCCGAAGCCTGTCGTCCATGAACCCCAGAGGAAAAACTGTAGAACATAAAGAATGAATGGATGCGTCTTGTATTCACCTGCTGAATCTTCTCCATCTTTCTCTGTGTTTGCTGGTTTTTCTGCTGGCGAAAAATATACATGATGAGAAACCAAATGTCCGAAAACCAAACTAAAGCATTATATTGTGTGGCGTCCATGACGGACCGTGAACTAATGATGTCATGTGCTGTAATAATTACATATATAATATAGTTATAAATATCTGTAATGTAGTGGAATATAAGGTGTATTTATACAATAAGCACATTCTAGATGACCCTGTACTTACACAGGGATGGAGTCACATTCTTCTATGACGGAGGCAGTTGGAAGGTCGGTGGGTTGTTGTTCCACCTCATCCTCGTCTTCCTCTCTATTGAACAACGCATAACATATAGATAAATTTAGTTTGGGCAGCTAATGGAAGCAGAGAATAATATAACTGGAAGTGTAAAAAGCTAAATCTATAGGTGGCATGGTTAACCCCTTAAGGACCGGCCTGTTTTGTGCTTAAAAGATGCAGTAATTCATTTTAGACTTTTTTTTTATTTGCAAGTTCACCATAAATATTACATTTTGCCACCAGCGGATCCATATAGGAACTTATGTATTTTGCCTAAATTAATTTATTTTAATGACACCATTTCGGGGTACATGGGGTTTATTGAGGAACCTTCATTCTTTTTTTAGGAGAATAATGAAGCAAAAAAAATCATCAATAACAGGTATATCAGAAAAGATTATCAGTATCAGTGCGAATATATTCCTACTTTTATAGACTTACGGTATCGGCTCCAGCCTTGGATGGTATTTCTTGTAGCGAAATTTTTTGCGTCTGGAAGAGAAACAAAAAAGAACCAGTTATAATGGAAGACACAGGCACCTACCAAATACATCCTCTATATACTGTGCTGGTCCCAGATAACCAGGGGGTGAACTTCTGGGGTCTATAAGTATTCCCATAACTTATAGGGGATGATTGTCCTTTATGAGGACATATTAGTGCTCACCCCAGGAATACTCCAATATAACTCTGTAGGGAAGACCCTGAGATGTAACACTAGAGATAGGGACATTATGCTAGCAGATACTTACCGGTAAAAGACGTAATGGAGCTTAATAGAATTTCTCCATCTGTGTAAGAAATGAAAGAGAAAAAATATAAATATGACATCGACAGATTATTCAATGGTCAGGAAAAGGAGAATTTATATAAAAAGATCTAGAACGGACCATAAAAAAGGAATTTTTTGCAACAACCAATCAGATTGCAGCTAAGATTTTCTGGTGGTTGAATAAAGGATTACTTTGTATTATTTGCCCGTCATGGACAGAACTTGCTATCAGCTACTCTCCACTTCTAGGAGAGCAATATCGATGTGATAATAGGGGCTGCTGCGGGTCGGTGATATTTGTATTATATTTCCTTCTTTTATTATTGTGTTATATACGGCCCCTTGTCCCTGAGGTCTGATTTTCTGAGGATTGTGGTGGTCATGTCTGGGAGGATTAGCACCATATATTGGGGTAACAGTCAGTATTGCAGGTGTCCTACAGTGAGATACTTACACCCGCTCCATGAATCTCTCCACTTCTGCCTGCGTCATGCGACCATCAGATGCTTTAACATGCAGAGGTGCAGGAGTCACTGGTTCCTCCGGGATCCTGTAAGACAGTAAAGAAGATGGTGACAATCTAGGACATCGTCTCTCAACTATAAGATGTAGGAACATCAGTGCAGACCATGAATGTGTCCCGTGTTCCAACCCGACACATCATCTATTAACTATCTGTAATGTAGTGTGATATATTGTATCTGTATATAATAAGCACATTATAGATGATTCTGTACTTACACAATGATGTCATCAGATCCGCACTTAATGGTGTTATTGATGAGTTCGGTATGTTGGTCACCTCCGTCCTCATCTTCATCTCTGTTGAACAACATATCATATATAGAATCTTAGTTCTAGCAGATAATGGGACCAGAGGATTATATGATAACTGGAAGTATAAAATGGGAAATCTATAGGTGGTCGGGTTAACCCCTTAAGGCCTGGTCTGTTGTGGGCTTCAAGGATGCAGCGAGTTTTGATATTTCTGCATCTCCACGTTCTAATAGCTATAACTTTGTGATTTTGCCACCAGCAGCACTATATGAGGGTTTATTTTTCTGGGATAATTGAATTACTTTTACAGGCACCATTTTGAGGTACATGGGGGATTTACCAATGAACTGTCCTTTTTTGGGAAGAGAATTAACAAACAAAAAGCAGCAATTTCCAAAGACAGTAGAGAAATAGGGTCATTCAGCTGGAAGATAACTACCTATAATAAACCACTGGGAACCAATCAATGGTCTGGCGCCACCTGTGTAAGAAGGGAAAGAAGAAAGAATTATAAATATGACATTTAAAGGCAGACATATTATATTTATATACAAAAATCTAAGACAACACTAGGTATTTTCTCCAATAACCAATCAGATTGTAGATGACACATTCTAGTGATTATATGAAGGATTATTTTGTTTTATTTGTCTATCATGGCCAGCAGTTGCTTCTCTCCACATCTAGGAGAGCAATGCGGATGAGTAACCTGATAATAACGGCTGCTGGGGTGTCGGTGATACCCACTATTTTCCCACTTTTAGCATTGCAATATTTTTGGCTCCTTGTCTCTGAGGTCTAGCTTTCTGATGAGTATGGGGGTCATGCTACCAGATAGCCCCAGATATTGGGGTAACAGTCACTATCACGTTGGTCCTGCAGTCAGATACTTACATGCCTTCCAAGAAGTCTTTTAGATCTTGCTGTGGCATCTCATTATACAGATCCAGTTGGACGCCCTCCACATCCTCCTCCTGGGTCCTAGGAGAGAGTAAAGAAGATGGTGACAATCTACGACATCATCTCTCTACTATAAGATGCATATTTCAGGAACACATTGTATATTAGGAGGGATATGTGCAATCTTAAAGATGTTCTGTGGTGACGTCATCATTCGAGATATTCCATAAGGAGCTTTTAATCTTAGATTTAATGTGTATTTTCTAAATGTGGGTTGGAGTGCCTGTGTATACCTTCTTTTATCTTTATTTTGGTAGTTTTTTAGTAATGATTGTAGGATGGCCCCGTAACTATCAGGTATTTTCCCTTTGTCAACCTTTTTTTTTTAATCATCTTAGATAATTCCACAAGGGGACTTGAAGACCATCCGATCGCTTCCATAATACACTGCACTACCCATGTATTATTATCTCTGTGTAGCTGTACGGTGAGCCCCTAGAATCAATTTCACTAGAGGGCCTGAGGTGCTCCAGTCCGAAATACCTTCTTATGTTAGTTTTGTATGACTAATAACATTTATTATGTTTGTCACATTTAAGTGCGCCGGGATCATCCTTATGGACCTGTTTTTGGCTCCATTATCCTGGTTTTTGTAATAGGTTGGTTGCACCTTATTACATTATGTTTTTGTGATATCCTTCCATTAATCTAAACATCATCCAGGGGTCATATTAAAGGTTACTTACATCTCATCTGGATATTTGTTCTCGAACTCTTCCATAATCTCTCGCTCGCTAATGCGTGCCAACTCTCTTGCCATACTATTAAAGAGTAAACAGATTAGTGCGAATCTAGATGTCTGGCTCAGCCATTATTATATATAGGACTCTACATTATACATAAGACCTTTATATAATAATACATTATGGGCTCTTGTTATTTCTGTGTGGCCCTGCCAGATATTGAGGACCTTTACATTTTCCAAAAACTCCCCACCTAGCATGTACAGATAGCACAAGCATTAATGTACTTGACTTAACGCATTAACCCGACGCTCCGACTCAGTAAGGAAAATTACAGCAATGCATTATGGGCTTTAAAAAGAATGGATCAGGTGTGATATCCCGCTTTCACCACAATAGCAGATGAAGTCAGATGTTCATCCTACAGTCCAACTATAGATTATAGTCAACCAAACTGTAATCAAGGAACAAGAAACATTTGTTTCATTGGTTCCAGCAATACAAGATCAAGTTTATTTGTTCTATAAGGCCCCCCTCTAACAGGCGCTTCATACCAAAATTAGAGAGAAAAAAGAGAGCAATACTCACCTAGCAGGCGCTGTCTGGGTCCCTGCTACTGCTCATTGAATGGCTATGATTAGTTCATCGAGCGCTGACTCTGATTGGCTTAGCCGGTGCTCAAGAACCAATCAGAGCAATTTCTTGTTGGAGGCGAGGTTTTCAACCCTGTTATAGATGCTTTATCGCCACTGACAAGTGCATGGGAAGCCTGTAAAAGCACCGGAGAGCAGTGGGATGGACCCAGGCGGTGCCTGCTAGGTGAGTATTGCTATTTTTTCAGTTTCCTTGGCTGCAGTTTCATCTTTGCTAAAAACACAGCCAAATCGTTGTCAGAAACGCATGACAACGCTGCTGAAACCGCGGTAAACGCAGCATTGAAAAATGCAGCGTTTCTGCAATCGCCTTTGTGAGGGCGGCCTAAATCTGCCATTGTAACTTAGTTTAGTAACCAAAGCCGAATAACAAGGGGCCTGACGAGTCGTGTAATCAGCCGCTGGGTCGTGAGCATTGGAAGTGCTGGAGACAAGTGTTACATATGATCATTAACATGTGGTTTGTTAATGATTGCAGAACTAAACCTGTTGCTCCCAATGAGGCTTCATTCAGTTCTAGTAGCTACAATGAAGCCATTAATTTGCCTTAAACAGCGAGGTATAGCGGGAAATCTGCAGCAAAATCTGCGCTATTTGATGCAGATCTGCAGCTGATTTTTGCCCCTTCAATTGAGTTCAGTTAGCCCCTTAAGGACGCAGACTTTTTTTTTCCATTTTCGTTTTTTTCTCCTACTTTAAAAAAAAAATTCATATTGCTTTTATATAACCATTGCCGTAGATGTCTGGGGGCTGTTTTTTTCTTAAGGGATATTTTTCATGGTACTATATAATGTACTGTATAATGTACTGACAAACCTGCGTGGCAATCTGTCGTTTTTATGGGCGCCATTTTTTGGGTAACTATACTATATTGTAAAGCTTTTATTAATGTTTTTTATAGCAGAGAGAAAAAAAACGCATCAATTCTGCCATTGTTTTTTTTTTTACATCGTTAATCATGCAGTATAAGGGCTTATTCACACGGGCGTATATCAGCCGGGTTTTCACACCCGGACGATATACGCTGCCCCTGCGATGCATCAGTGCACAGAGGCATATTTCTGCAATGCAAAAGGACCCGACCGGGCGATTCTACGCCAGCGGCGGCAGCTGCATGCATTGCCATGAGAGGGTATGCTATGTGCCGGAGAAGGGAGGTGGGAGGGAGTTTAACAGCGTGACTGCTAAACTCCCTCTCACTTCTCTTCCTCTTTCCGCTGTATTCAATTCGAGGGGGTGGGACAGGGGCGGGGCTATGCCGCCCGCTCTGCCCCCTCCCATTGCTGGCTATGGACAAGGGGTGGAAGCTTAGCTCCGCACCCGTCCCACCCCTTTTCATTGCAAATAGCCAGAGGGGAGGAGAGAGGATGTGTGCCAGCGAGGGGGAGGGAAAATGGAATGTCTCTCCAGGCCCCACAGCATTGTGGCCTCGGCGTATATGCGCCAGGCCCTTTGCTGTTCCGGCATTTTTACGCGCCGGTGGGTTCACGTAAAACGCCTACGGCCATGTAAAGGGGCTCTAAGTGACATGTAACATTTTTTATGCGGGTCTGTATGATTACAACGATACCAAAATTCTTATTTTTTTTTTAGGTTTTTCCACTTTTCCACAAGAAAAACTTTTTATTTATTTATTTTTTCTACATCGCTGTATTCAAAGTCCTATATATATTTTTTTATTTTTCCATAGACAGAGCTCTGCATGATGAACTGTAGTCTTTATTGGTACCTGTTTTGGGTACATATGGCTTTTTTGATTACTTTAATTGTGTTTTTTGGGAGGCAAAATGAAAAAATAAGCATTTTACTTCAAGTTTTTAGTTGTTTTTTTAAAATGCTTTTTGCCGTGCAGGATAAACAGTGTGCTCAATTTATTGTACGGGTCGTTATGGATACGACAATACCAAATATGTGTGATATTTTGTTTTTTATACTAATAGGGGAAAGACCACAAAAAAGGTTACTTTGTAATTTTTTTACATTTTTTATGTACACTATGTTTACCTTTTTTTTTAAACACTTTTTATATCCCTGTAGGGGACTTGTACCATAGCAGCCATGATTGCTATGATAAAGCATTGCAAGTAGAGATGAGCGAACGTACTCGGTAAGGGCGATTTCGCAATCGAGCACCGCGATTTTCGAGTACTTCACTACTCGGATGAAAAGTACTCGGGTGCGCTGTGGGTGAGCGGGGGGTTGCAGCGGGGAGTGGGGGGGAGAGGGAGAGAGAGAGGGCTCCCCCCTGTTCCCCGCTGCTACTCCCCACTCCCCTCTGCAACCCCCCGCCCCACAGCGCACCCGAGTACTTTTCACCCGAGTAGTGAAG
This sequence comes from Eleutherodactylus coqui, assembly GCF_035609145.1. Classification (NCBI taxonomy): domain Eukaryota; kingdom Metazoa; phylum Chordata; class Amphibia; order Anura; family Eleutherodactylidae; genus Eleutherodactylus; species Eleutherodactylus coqui. Next base: position 66,141,116 of record NC_089839.1, read on the forward strand.
TACTCGAAAATCGCGGTGCTCGATTGCGAAATCGCCCTTACCGAGTACGTTCGCTCATCTCTAATTGCAAGGCTTCTGTCCTGCAATGCCTCATCGCTAGTTATAGCGATCATAGCCAATGGCAAGTCAGGACACCTGTACCTGGCATCCTGTTGCCATGGCAACCCATCGCCCCCCCCCCCCCCACCACCATGATTGCATAGCGAAGTGCCAATGAGGTCACAGAGGGTGCGCCTACTCCCTCTTTAAACCCTTTACATGCCATGATCTACATAGGTCGTGGCACATAGGGGGTTAAAAGCGGAGCTCAATGTTCTCACTGATCTTGGGTACTGCAGTGGGACGCCGACTATTGGTCACAGCCGGCTCCCACTTCGGGATGGTGCGGGCTCAGCTTCTAATCCCACGCCATCCACATGATGTGAGGTTACATCCTCTCGCATTAAGTACCGCTTAGCCATGACGTAACCAGTGGCGTTAAGGGGTTAAAATTATTTTCTGCCGCCACCTTCTAACAACCATAACTTTTATTTTTCCATCGACATCATTGTGCGAGGGCTCATTTCCTGCGGGACATCCTGTAGTTTCTATCGGAGTGCATGCAACTTTTTCTTTGTTTTGTATTATATTTTTATGTGGAGACCGGGTGACCAAAAAAGCGCAATTCTGGCGTTCTTTATTTTTTTCCTGACGACATTCACCGTGCGGGTGAATAATGCGTTACTTTGATAGATGGGACTTTTATGGACGCAGTGATACCAAATAAGATTTTTGTTTTATTACTTAGATATTGTTTTATTATAAATACAGCAAAAAAATCTTTTATTACTTTTCACTTTTTTTAAATAATAAAACTTTTGAAACTATTTTTTACATTTTTTTTAGTCCCCATAGGGAGCAAGAACATACAATGACTTGATCGCTCCTGCAGTATGATGGATGCAGTATGATCGCTCCTGCATTACATTATACATGATCTGACAGGCAATCTATCAAGCACACCATGGCTTGATAGGCAATCTGCAATGGCAGCCTTGGGGCTTTTCAGAAGGCCCCAGGGTATCATGGCAAACATGGGGCAACCTGCAATCTTATCGTGCGGGGCAGTGCTGGACTCCTGAATATCGACCAGGGCATTTAAATGCCACTGTCAGTATTATCGGCAACATTTAAAGGGTTAACAGCTCAGATCAATGGCGCTGCTTATCAGAGCTGTTGTAAGTGGGTGCTGGCTTGGGGCTCCTGCACACTTGCGTTTTTCTTGCGTGTTTTTTTCATGCGATTGTCAATGGGACTTTCTAATGTTAAAAACGCATCACACAAAAATTTAAAAGCACCAACTTGTAATGCGTTTTTAATATTAGAAAGACCCATAGACAATCGCGTGAAAAAAACGCACAAGAAAAACGCAAGTGTGCAGGAGCCCTTACCCCGAACCTTCAGGACATAACTGCACCCCCTCTAGCGGATTTAATGTGCATTTTCTGCTGCAAAAAAATTGTCCTAAATCCGCCGTGTGTGAATGTAACCTAATGGAATCTGAAGCATCCGTAGTATAATAATACAATAAAGGATGTTAGAATTAGGGGACGTAAAAATAAGCAGACTGGTACAATACCGTATTCTAGACATAGTGCACTGCTGAATACTGTATATGCCACAAAGCAATGAAAAACATAATAGATCCGACCATAATCCATGACTGCTGCATCATAGGCCGGTGATCTGCCCTCCACTATCTGTAGCTGGTAAACCATTAGTATACTCCGAGAGAGAAATCTCTCTCACTCTTCCTCCCCCTCCGCTCCCCCCGCCCCGTGCAGGGCACCACAGCCTGCTCCGACCAGTATGCAGTTACTCGAGAAGAGCGATACTCGCTCGAGTAACTGCCTTACCGAGTAGGCTCGCTCAACTCTAATGGTGACACTTGCTACATCAGCCCAACAACCTTGTACCGGCACCTCATCACATCACATTATACATTTACAATACAGATTTACTGCAGAAGTAAAGAAATGATTAGAACTGAAGAAGAGGAGACATGATAGAAGATAGTGAAAGACACAACAGGAGCTCCACATACAGCGGACTTACCTCCAACGGCAACTACAACCCTCAACGGAATGTTGGCGCTGCAGCTGCTTATATAACCTGTGACATGTCATAAGGTGATGATGTGAGGGGGAGGAGCCAGCAGCTGCAACATTCCGTGACATCACACGTTGCAGCTGTTAGAGACCAGATGAGGATGATCAGCCAATCACATTTCATATAGATAAAATGGCCTGTAAATTTTCCCAGCAGACCCCAAAACTTTGTACAAGGGGCAATCATGTCATTATTTCTATACAGTGTAATTGTATCATCATTTCTAGTGATTCTAACACTGATAGATCCGTGGCAATCACTCATATATGCCGATAACACAGAAGCCACATACAGCAGAACACGGGATTGTATGTATATTAGATAGGGCGCAATGCACATACGCCCATGTGACACTGCCTTTAGGACGGCTTTACACGGCACAACTATAATCTGAATAGTCGCTCAAAATAGTCACTAAAGCGTCCAAATGACTGTAGATAAATTGTCACAATTTCCTTTTAGAGGGATAATATGAGTTCATTAACCCCTTAGTGACAAACCTATCTTTTGCATTGAGGATCAAGTGATTTTCATTGTTGCGCTGCAAGAGCCATAACTTTTTTACCCAATATTTGAATTGTCTTAATGACATGTTTCAGGCTGTTGGTGTCCGCCTGACACTTATATGTGTTCGGCTCTTTCTTCATACGGATTTTTGATTGCTTTTTCTGTCTATTTATACATATGGTTTTGGGATCATACATACATTTAGAAATGGAATTATGGCCATTGTGGCTTTTAAGTTTTTGTATGTTTTCCTTTATGAGAACCAAGAAGCCGCAGTCAAAACTGCCTTTGGTAACACTGACTGGTCTGAAATCAGGAAAGGCGTCCAACAAGGCTGCATTCTATCCCCAGCCCTGTTCAACCTGTATGCTGAAATAATCATAAGGCCATGCAATCCGGAAGAATCCCCAATTGGAGTGAAAATTGGTGGAAGAAACAAACAATTTTCGATATGCTGAGGACACAACTCTACTCACTGGAAATAAAAATGACCTTGAATACCTAATTTGATGAGTCAAAAAAGAATGTGAACACATAGGACTGTATTTCAATCTTAACCCCTTAATGACCACACATACAGGTTTTACACCTTGGGTGGCTTGGCTTTATTCTATAGGGCCTTGTAAAAACACACTTGCCCTGTAGAGTAAAGCCCCGGGGGTCTCTGCATGTGACAGCTCCCTTCTAACGGCTGTCTGGAGTTGCCCATAGCTGTCATCGGAGATCACAATGGATAACGGCAATCCCATAAAAGTAAATAAAAAGTGAAATATAGTTAAAGTTTCAGCTCCCCTCATGAATTGGATCCATGAGGGGCACCGAAAGTACTCACCTCTGTCCTCCGTGGACTTGACGCCAACTTCTGCACATGGGTGCCAGACATAAAATGTCAGGTGCATTCACAGAAGGCCGGGGAGCCTGGGAAATGTAAAATCTACCAAGAGTAGCCGAGAGCAGGGAGATGTCACCGGGTGATCATGTAAAGTGAAAACAAAGTTGAAAAAAAAGTTTCATCTCCACTCACGGATCGTATCCATGAGGGGAGATAAAATTACAAACCTAAGGCCCCTGGATTTATCCGCAGACCATACCCCGGCTTCTGCACATGTGGTCATCAGCTAAATGGCGGAAACATGCGAAAAAGCCGAGGATTGGGGTAGAAATCTCCCTGTTCCTGGATACCAAACATAGTCAAGAGCCTGGAGATTTCAAAATGGTTGTCATTGGTGGGGGTTCTCCGTTGTTTTCACCACTCAAGGGCTATACAAGTGTACAATGGGGCCTAAAACACCTTCAAGTAAAATGTCTGTTCTGAAAGCCATCAGCCAAAAAATTAGTGGCCTTTTACTCTTGGCAATGGTGGATATCACAGGGCGAACACCCAACTAAGTTACTTTTATAACTTGTCTGATTGACAGGTCATAAGGCTAAAAAAAAGGTACTAACATGGAAGGACCCGTTTATGGAATTATTTATGTCTGATTGGCTGAGCGCTGCCTGTGATTGGCTGAGCGCTGTGACCAATCACAGGCAGTGTTCAGCTGTCATTCCGTGCTTTCTGAAAGTGCTGTGACCAATCACAGGCACTTTCAGAAAGCGCGGAAATTCCCACTGGCTGAAAGATCTTCAGTACAGAGTTGGGGTGCCAAGTGGGACGTCATGCCGAGCCCCGGCAGTGGCGGAGAGGTGAGTATATATATTTTTTAATTTTTTACACACGTTTGGGATGATTTTCAGGGAAGGGCTTATTTTTCATGCCACACACACACACACACAAGCCCCAAAAATCATCACCGTGGGGAGTCCCCTCCCTAGTGAACAATGTGACAGTGCTTTCACAGCGTTCAGTGATGAGGGGACTCACCACGGGGGTGAAGGTATCCTCTACCACTGCTATTACAGCAGTGGCAGCGGATCTCGATCATCGCCTATTGATTTCAATTGGGCCGGAGACGCTCTCGCACGTCGCATGTCTTGCATTGGAGGCTATTTTAATTTTTTGCTTCCGAACGCATGCCTGACGGTGGTTAATACAAATACACATTTTACGGGTGAATTGTGTCTCATAATTGTTTATTGCAAAGAAAATAAAAAGATTTGTAAGAAGATAATTTAAAAGGCCGCGCCGAGGACAGCTCTGTCTTGAGATGGTGGCGTTTAGATGGCTCGGCAGTGTCCTCCACTCTGTGTGTAGAGGTGAGTTGGCACTGCCGGAGGGGAGGCTCACGGGACATCACCTATATACTGTACTTCTGTATAATGTATAGATAGGTGGGTATCTAGGGAGTATATAAAGTCACACTGCGTCGGGTCTCCATTCGTGGAGCAGGAAAGGGGAATTCGATGATCAAACGGGATCAGTCTTATAATGGAAGCGAACAGCGCCGAACAGACACCAGTGACTATAATGGCATCCTTTCTGCTTCCGCTCAGCTGCCTGGCATTTTACCAGAAGAAAAAGCGCTGCATGCATGACTTGCTGTATTTCGTGCCGGATCTGAGATGGAATCTCTGAATGGAGGCTCTAGCTCAGGTGTGAACCCGGCCTCAATTAGTTCAATATGTGCTCTTTTCGTGCGCAAATTCGCAGAAAAAAGGGATCATGATGCGATTATTTTTTTGTGTCTGTGAATGAATTGTGTGCATAAAAAACGTGTATGAGATGAACCCATTTAAATTGATGGGTTTTATTAACTGCATATTGTGTGTGTAAAACACTGCACAAATATGTTCTTCGACACAGGCCTCACACGGGACAAGGACCCATTTATTTGAATGTGTTAATGCACACAAGTGATTTTTCTCTCAAACTGAAAGTACAAAATCTGCTGCATTTCCTATTTTTGTGTTGTTCTTCTTCAAGAACCGCCTATTATTTTCTTTGGGAGCAGTAAAAAAAAAAAACACATTGCAATCACATGCCATGCGAGCGCAATACTTAATAACGCAGGTTGCTGTGGGGACCGCATAAGAAAAGAGCCAGGAAGTGCAGAGTAGAGGAAATTCTACAGAACACAGTCACATTTTTCACTGACCAAAATCACACTCGCTTGTGTATACACAGCCTAATAAAGGGGCCGCCCTATTGTACATTTACCCTTATAGGGTGTAGAGGGGTATACAAGATGAGCCAGCCCCTCTATTGGGATTATGCATCCTTTAAAGATTGATAACTTAGGGTCCATTTAGACGGTATAAATGTCGGTCAAACAAGGCCCGACACTCGTTCCTGTGTGTCCTCACTCTCGTGCTCCTGCACCGGAGCTAGTAGTGCTGGTCTTACTCACAGAGCGGCCAGCAGGGGGGCAGGAAGGCTTTAGGAGATTTCTCTCCTCGTGCTCACCTGCTCCTCTCTATTGACATAACATAGCGATCAGCTCATCGTCCATTGTTTATGCTGCATAAACGATGGACAATGAGCTGATCGCTATGTTATGTCAATAGAGAGGGGCAGGTGAGCACAAGGAGAGAAATCTCCTACACCCTCCCCGCTGAGAGCGAACGATACTAGCTCCCATGTAGGTGCACGGGAGCTAGTATGTGCAGGGATGAGTGTTAGTGATTGGTGGGGGTCCGACACTCAGGATTCTTGGTATATCCTCGGGATAGGCCCTCAATATTTGATCGTGTGGGTCCAACACTCGGGATTCTTGGCTCATCCCCGGGATAGGCCCTCAAGACCTGATCGTTGGTTGTCCGACACTCAAGATTCTTGACTCATTCTCAGGACAGGCCCTCAATGCCTGATGGGTGGGGTCCGACACTCGGGATTCTTGGCTTATCCTCAGGACAGGCCCTCAATACCTGATTGTTGGGGGCCTGACACTCAAGATTCTTGGCTCATCCCGAGAACAGGCCCTCAATACCTGATCGGTGGCATCCAACGCTTCGGATTCTTGGCTTATCCTCAGAATAGGCCCTCAATACCTGATTGGTGGGGTCTGAAACTCGGGATTCTTGGCTTAGCTTCAGGACAGGCTCTCAATAACTCATTGGTGGGGGTCCAACACTCAGGTTTTTTTGGATTATCCTCAGTATAGGCCTTTAATACCTGATCATAGGGGTCTGGCGCTTGGGATTCTCGACAATCAGCTGATTGCACAAGCGTTGCGGTTCCTGCAATCACCACAGACCTGACATCTGAGCATGATGCAGTTACTGCTCACCCGCCATATTTTTAGAGCAGTCGTACTACAGGCTTGTCCCATTCTCTTTGAATAGGATTTTGCTTAGACATAAACATAGAAGAGGCTGCAGAGCCCTGTAATCCTGAGAACAGGCAATCGATATTTAGGGTCCTCCTCCTCGACTTTCTTTTAATGTTTCCTATGTGAACAGATCAATGATGATCAATGTACTTTCATTGGCTCCATTCACCGTATATTATGCGCATGTACATTGTTCATTCCGTAAGAACGCAGCACTCAGGCAGGCACAAATACAGGTACGCTAGTGTGACGCCGGCTGTAGGGTCAGTTCAGGGTTTCCGCTTTGCTTCTGGAGGAGAGAAACTAAAATAAAACTAAAAAAAATACATCATTTAAAAAAATAAAAAAAAAAAAATAGGAAAGCAAACAGAAAGCCTCCCGCTCGCTTCCATTCCATCAGGTTTCCATTCTTTTGGATGGAAAAATAGCGCAGTCTGCGGCAAAACTGCGTTGTGTGGCCATAACCGTACTTAGATTGTTCCAGACACTATTTTTATTGAAAACCAGACTGCTTTAGTAAATCCCTGTGTTTCCCATAGAGTAACAATTCTGGAGCTTCTGTTCCTAGAGCTCCGCCCACTTGCTGCCTGCAAAGTGCAACATTGTAGCAATAATCTGCTGCAAATCACAACATAGACAGCTGAGCATTCCCAGCCGCCTCCAATCCCAAACCTCCTTCACATGTATTAGGGCTCCTTCCCACGAACAGATTTCCGCCGCGTAATACGAGTCGAGAATCCGCCGCATTGCCCGCAGCTATTAGGTTCTATTAGGTTCTATTTATTCCTAATAGCTCAATGCTCACGGTGCGGAATTCCATTGCGGAATTCCGCACCGTGAAATCTCCCGTCCTCACCCGCGGCATGCTCTATTTGCCGCGGGTGTACGCGTGGCCGGCTTCCATTGCAGTCAATGGAAGCCGTCCGCTCACGCTATCTTCCGCTGTAGCACAGTGGAAGATAGCGTAAATTCGCCTCTCCGCCCACCGCCTGAAGCGTCATGCGGGACCCAGAACACCGGATCCGCTGGTAAGTATGGGGTCTCTGGGGGGCGCCGTGACGGGCTTCGCCGCGGAATATTCCGTGGCGGAGCCCGTCACGCCCAAGTGCTGCCGGCCTTAGGCTGCTCTCACACATGCCTTCAGATAAACGCCCCTCAAAACCGCGGCATTTTACCACGATTTCGATCTGCATTTTTTGAATGCATGTTACAGTGTTTGCCATCTCTTTTTAGTGCTCCCCATCATTGTGATGGGTGATGAGATCCGTTAAAATAATTTGGAAAAATAGAATAGACAGTGCTCAAAAATCGTGGTGTTAGAAACGCTGCGATCGAGCACAGGTCTGCGAAGCCCCATTGAAATCAATGGGAGCGTTGTACCACAATCAGCGCGATGCTCGGGACGCTGTGCTAATAGCGGTAAAAAGCAGCTGTTTTGAGAGCAGCCTAGGGCTGGGGTCACACGAGTCATATCCCCGGTCAAGTCAAATCTTGCGGTTTTGCCGTAGAGATAAAACGTAAGATTTTCGCCGGGAAAGGGCAGCTTCAAATTCCGCAGCACTTAGCCGCGGGTTTTGAAGCGGCTTGGCCGCATGCTTTTCTGTTGCGGCCGGCGCTCCCATTGAGAGGAACAAGGCCACAACGGATAAAAAAAAAGACCTGCTGCAGCCGGGGAATCCGTGCAGCCGCGACCAATTGGCCGTCCCGTGTGGATGAGATTTTTGACAAATCTCGTCCACATGGCTGACTAATCCAGGGAATAGTGGCCGCAGGCAGATTTGCCACAGCGCAAATCCACCCTGTGTGAACTCAGCCTAAGGGCTCTCTCACACCAACATTTTCTGAATGCATATCTGCCGCGCGGGAGCACACAGCAAGTACGCAATGAATTACATACTTGCTGCATGCCAACACTATATTGGCGTGTATGTGTGCCTAATATACGCCAAAATAGTGCATATCGCATTCTTTTTTTTTTGTGTGCGCATTGCGGGCGCGGCGTGTAAGGCAAAATTGCAAATCAACATTAGGGCTTATTCACACAGCCATATTTACGTGGGTATTTCAACACATTAAAAAAAACCACCCATGAACGAGACCTTGCAAAGCATTGGATTTTAATGGATTCATTCAGATGAATTATTTTTTACTGCTTAAAATAAATCGCAGACGGCTGCTCATAATGGTAGTGATTACCGGCTGGGGTGCCGCAGCTTCCTGTCCGATAATCGCTCACCGGAGCTGTTAGCGGAACTTCTCCCAGGAGTACTCTGTGATGTCAGTGTGTGCACCCAGGATCCTCTTACGCTGACCTCTCCTCCTTTTTATTGCTCGAGGAGAGGAGAAGGCAGGAGTCATCCGGGCGCACAGACTAACATCCGCTGCAGCGCCAAGACAAGGAGCGGCGCTTAGACCACGAGGAGGTAAGTATATGGGTCTTGAGGGAGCTATTACTACTAGAGCTACTGTGGGGAGTCATTCTTACAACTGGGGTCTTTATAGGGGACACTATTAGTAATAGTATTCCCTATATCAGCCCTAGCAGTATTAGTACTGAGGGCCATATTGGGGGACATTATTATTATAGAGGCCACTGTGGGGGACACTATTGTTACTGAGGCCACTATGGGGGTTACTATTACTACTAGGGCTACTGTGGAGGGCCACTCTTACTACTGAGGTCTATATAGTGGACACTATTAGTAATAGTGTCCCCTATATCAGCCACAGTAGTAATAGTATTAGTACTGAGGGCCATTGTGGGGGTAATATTACTGGGGCTGATATTGGGGACACTATTGCTACTGAGGCTACTGTGTAGGATACTATTACTATTGAGGCCACTGTGGAAGTCACTATAACTACTGAGACTACTGTGAGGAACACTATTACTACTAAGGCCACTGTGGGTTCACTATTACTACTGGGGCTGATATTGGGGACACTATTAGTACTGAGGCTACATTTGATCTCACAGCACCCATTACAAGTGACCCTTTGACATCCACCCACTGTCAGTTGCATTTTCAGTGGTGTTGTGAACGATGAAACCGGACTGCTATGGAGTGGAAGCAGTTTGTCCTTAGCGACGAATCCAACTTTAGTTTGGCACTGACAGTGGCCATGTTTGTGTCTGGAGCATGGTTGTAACTATAGGGGATGCAGACGATTGTTTGCATCCGGGCCCAGAAGCCTTAGGGGGCCATTAGGCCTCTATTCTACATATAGGGAGTCCAATAGTATGAATAAAACAATTATTATTGGGGGTCATGTTACAGACTTTGCATTGGGGCCCAGAAGCTTCTAGGAGACCTAGGGGTGAGTACTTCAATCCTACCTTTGCTGTGGAGCGGCACATTGCCTCCAGTGCTTGTGTGATGGTCTGGGGAACCATTACATACAACAGTCCTTCACCCCTAGCAGTGATATGAGGGACAATGACAGCTCAGCGATGTGTTCAGAACATCCTGCAGCTACATGTGTTGGTATTCATGGCGGCTTCCAACAGGCATTTTCCAGCAGGATAATGCTGAGCTGCAAGCAGCAAGGTGGTCACAGTAATGTCACACAACATTGTCACACTTCAGTAAACCATCCAATATATTTACCAATAGCACAACCTTTTTGCTGTTTGCAGTAGGACAAGTGTCTGCAAAGCCATCTAATCAGCTTCTGATCCAGAGAAACCAATGCATAGGCCAATATAAGAATTAAAGATGGCAGCATACGTGGTGCAATAAAACAATTCTTCTTTTATTCCTTAATCAAGTGTTGATAAAGATGTAAGTCGAAACGTTGTGGTTTTACTCTGGAGAAATAAAAGAAGAATTGTTTTATTGCACCACGTATGCTGCCATCTTTAATTCTTACAGTGTCACACTTCCATGGCCAGATTTGTTGCCAATAGAACATGTGTGAGACCATCTGAGATATCAACTTCAACAGTCAATGCATTTGTACGATCTAGAGGCTCAGTTACAGCAAATGTGGGCCTGTATGCTTCAGGATACCATAAAGAACCAGTATGCCTCCATGCCCGCCCATATCACATCCAGTATTAAAGCTAGAGGCAGTACAACAGGGTACTAGCGCATCCATGCCAACCTGTATCACATCTTGCATCCAAGCTAGAGGTGGCACAACAGGGTGCAAAATCCTCCATGCCCGCCCATATCACATCTTGTATCCAAGCTACAGGTGGTACAACAATGTGTTAGAGCCTCCATGCCCACCCATATCACATCTTGCATCCAAGCAAGAGGCAGTACAACAATGCCCTCCCATATCACATCGTGTATCCAAACTAGGGGCGATATAACAGGGTACTAGAGCCTCCATGCCCTCCTGTATCACATCTGCTATTAAAGCTAGAGACAATACCACAGGGTACTAGAACCTCCATGCCCGCCCGTATCACATCTTGCATCTAAGCAAGAGGCAGTACAACAGGGTACTAGAGCCTCCATATCCGCCTGTATCACATCTTGTAACCAGGCTAGAGGCGGTACAACAGGGTAGTAGAGTCTCCATGCCTGCCTGTATCACATTTTATATCCAAGCTAGAGGCGGTATAACAGGGTACTAGAGCTTATATGCCCCTCCATATCACATCTTGTATCCAAACTAGAGGCGGTACAACAGGGTGCTAGAGCCTCCATGCTTGCCCATATCACATCTTGCATCTAAGCATTCACTTCACTGTGCATTTACCCGCGCAAACATCCCTTCCCCCCAAAAAAACCCCCACAAAGTGTAGATTTCCTCTTCCTTGCTGTGTAAATATGCAGTACAAATGCATGTATCATTTGTACTTTTACCACTCAGATAGACTTGAATGAGCTATTTTGGTCTACAACACGGACGAAAAGAGATCTTCTTTGATTTTTTTTTATTACATGTGTGAAAAACTGATGTTTAAAAACCCCAATGGAACTTTATGGTCTTTCAGAACTGCTTATAAAAAACAGAAAGCAGCAATATACTGATACAGTAGGGCAGGTAGAACCACCACATCCCAAACATGCAGACAGCCAAACTGATGGAGGAGCAATTGCACAGGTGCAATGATCAACAGCCACTTACACACTTTCCTTGTATTGGGAGGGGGTGGAAGTTGCTTAACAGTATTTCTGCAGAAAAAAGGGCATGTACAGGGTGTCAGGCCACACAGTACGTGTAGTGCACCATGTAGGCTTACAACCCATTAATGATGCCATATTTCAATCCGGCGGGCTGCCCTGTACCCCCATAGGTGACCCACACTAAAACCAGCACCCACAGCGTTCAAAGCCGCATTGCATGTTACTAATACAAGGTATTGGTTAATATTTTGGACAAAATACATATAAGCTCACAACCCACGTCAAGGGTCCTTGCTTACGGTGAATCCCTACACGAATATCAATCAAAATTTATATAAGAAAGGTATGTGAGTGGTTGTTCATCAGTACCTTGCACCTGTGCAACGCTCCTCCATTTAGCAGTTTGGCAGTCTGCATGTTACATATCTATGCTGTAAGGGAACTGAGCGCTCCCTTTTCTTGAGAGCTTGGGTTATACACAGTAAGCAACCTAAACGTGCAGAGCTGCAACCTAAAGTATAGGTGATGAACAGAGCAGCCTACGGCTTCATGCACACGTGAGGATTTTTGCTGCAGAATCCAGAGCGGGCGTCCACCTCCGGATTCCGCAGTCATAACCCTCCATAGCATGCTATGGAAAAACAATTCTTCATGCACATGAGCGGAAACAAATTGCGGTTTCCACTCATGGATGTAAAAAAAAGAAAAGAAAATCGCAGCATGCTCCATTTTATTGCGGATCCCGCAAGGATGTCTCCCGTAGCAGTCAATAGAAGCCTTCCGACCCACCGTCCGTCTGCAGTTGACACTGCGGATGGACCACAGATTCCGCAGGAGATTTAGAAAAAAAACAAAACTGTACTACGCACATGTGCTGGTTCAACGGCAGGCACATGTGCAGTACAGAAGAAAGAAGACACGGACAGGTACCCAGGGGACACCGGCATGGGCAGATTCCGTGCGGGATTCCCCATGCAGAATCCGTGCATGCCATGGACATGAGGCCAAAGGCCGGCTTTACATGGACATATGTGCAATTGTGCATGCCTTAGTGTTAGGCCTCATGTCCACGGGTTTAAAATCTGCAGCGTTTTTCTCACACGCAGATCCGCGCCCCATAGGCATGCATTGGACACCCGCAGGTAGTTAAATACCTGCGGATATAATTTTTCCCGTCAGGCGCTGATCCGTGTGGGGGAAAAAAAAATGGACATGCGCCGGAAGATGCGGTTCTTCCCTTCTTCGCGGCCGGATATTCTTTCTTCGGCCCGGCGGATGTGCCCGGCACGCCGCCGATGTGCCAAGCACATCCACCGGGCTGAAGAAAGAAGATCCGGCCGCAAAGGAAGGAAGATCCGCATCGTCCGGAGCAGGTGAGTTTATTCTGATTTTTAGGCTTCATGTCCGCGGGACAGGAGGGACCCGCTCCGGATTCTACATGAAGAATCCGCGGCGGCCTTGATTTTTCCAGTGGACATGAGGCCTTAGATTTTTGTGCTATAAACAAATTTTTAGCAGGGAGCAGAACACACACCCCAATTGAAATTGCTAATTTGTCTAATGAGTTCCAGATGTGTTCATTTTACCGCGGAATTATACAGTGCTTCACACATCTCCTTGAGGCCTCATGTCCACAGGGAAAATCAGGCCTGCTACGGATTCTCCATGGAGAATCCGCAGCGGGTCCCTCCTGCCCCGTGGACATGAGGGCTGAAAATAAGAATAAACTTACCCGCAGCGGACCGTGCAGATCTTCTCTTCTTCACGACCAGATCTTCTTTCTACGGCCGGCGGATGTCCATTTTTTTTCATGCTCCATATTTTTTTAAATTCACTTTTATTGACCATCTGCGGGTGTTTATCTACCCGCGGGTGGTCAATGCATCCCTATGGGACGTGGATCCGCGTGCGGGAGAAGAGTTAAAATCCGCTGCGGATTTTAATTCTTCTTTTCCCCGTGGACATGAGGCCTGAGTATTGCAGTGCTTTTGCGCAACCTATTGACTACTATAGGCACCTTTGGTGCGCAATACGAAGAGAAATAGAACATGTGTTAAAATACATAAATGTGAACGAACCCATTGGAATTCTCTGTGTATGCGCAAATTTAAGTGAGCACAAATACGGCCATTTGAACCTGGTTTATGCCTTGCATGTACTAGAAAATGTTTTTTTTTTCTCGGATTCCTAATCATGGCCGTGCCAAAAAGAAATCATACAGCAGTGACATGTTAAAAAGGACAACTCCAATGTAATGTTAACGATAGCACATTCCATCAATCCGTTCCCAGGATAGATTCATAAGGAGACAAGTAGCAGAAATTAAAATCACAGGAGCGGTTTTATTTTTATATTCTTCAATATTAATTTACAAGTTTTTTGGGGGGTTTTTTGCACAAAAATAAATATAAAAACCTGTCAGATTTTACAGCATATTTATACAAGACCGTGACGTAGGCGCTCATATATAAACCAAAGAGTCCTAAGATGCAATGCAGAACATGGATGTCCATATCATGTACTGAGATATAAATGACGACCTCGATCAGGGGGGGTATTTGCCACCATAAAGTCCATTTCTTCTTTTTTTTTTAAAATGCGTAAGGTTTGTCTGAACCAGATACAAAACCCAAGAAATGTGAGAGTGGTAAGAGTTCACTGTGAACAGAAAAAACAGACATGCAAATGAGAAAGGTATGACTTACCCGATCCTGAAATATGTCATACATACAAACGATATACACCAATCAGCCATAACATTAAAGAGGTACTACCAAGACAGCGATCTATCACCTATCCATACACTTCATTCGGACCACTAGAGATTGCATCGCTCAAGCGCTCGGCTATCTCTATTGGTCCCACTACAGTGAATGACCTTGAGGCGTGTATCTGCAGCCTCTGCTGCCAGAACTTCGGGCAATGCTGGAGGTGAATTCTTTGAATTGGTAGGGGTCCTAGTGGTTGGACCTGCACTGATCAGCAAGTAATCCTCTATCTGGTAAATAGTGGATAACTTGATGAGATGGGAATACCCCTTTAAACTAAAGATGAGCACCTAATCCTTTCATCGGATTTAACTTTTTTTTTTTTTTAAAGCATAATTAAATCATCCTGTCCACATATCCTATAAAAGGAAGAAGTCTGGTCCTCTTTATATAAGCTAGTGAGGACAGTTGCAGAGAGTTGCTTCTTCTGTGGAAGACTTGGCACAGCCATCTATTACATGGTCACTCATCAGTTTAAATGGGTGCCAAGTCATACGGCTTTTCCTGTGGAGCGATCTCTGTAAGGGAAGTGTGCAAATGTTCCTAATAGTCGATCACTGGGGATTGCAGATCTGCAGCGGTTAAACAGGTATGCTTGGAGATTAGACATTTTTTAAAGTTTTCACCCATCCACTGGAACTAACACTGATGCAAAGAACAAAGGCCCCATTCCCCCTAGTTGTAGACTCGCTGTACCCCCTGAAGGAGATTGAATGGAGCCACCCCGTTCATTTTCAATGGGACTGCTGGAAATAGCCGAGTACAAAGCACTCTATCATTTCCATTAGAAATGAAAGGAGTATGCACAGCTAGCGCTCCATTCAATCTGACATGACTGCAGGTTGGAAAAGCCACCCGAAAGTGAAGAGCAATGAGGAAATGGGACCCTCGTTCTCAGGATGCATTGATTGCCTGGGTGGGCACATTGTGAAAGGGGGTGATCCAGCTGGCACAAGTTCTTTAACCCGTTTAGGACCAGGCACTGTAATTTACGGCATCTGGTCCCGGGCTTAAAGCCCAGCCGTATGTAAAATTACAGCAGGGATTTAAGCCTCATGCTCTGCAATCAGGGCAGATCGGAAAAAAAAGTCAGTGAAAAACATATTAAAAAAAATAGCCCCATATGTCACGAAAAAAAAAAAAAACAATTTTGGTAGCTGAAGGAAGAAAAAATAGGGCAGTGAAATCCCTAAAAAGTGTCTGGTCCTTAAGGTACAAGACAGCCTGGTCCTTAAGGGGTTAAACATCCTGAAGACGTTTCAACTGAATTTATCACTTCTAATACCTACAATGTATTGCCCATGTCTACCAAACTGATGGATCAGGACTGTAGAAGGTAATACACACCTAATGGACATTGAAATTAGAAGCCGGGATCCCATGAGATTTTCTGAGGCACTGTGTTTTCTTCAAAGCATATTATTTCATCTCCAGCTTGAATCTCCACATCTTGATCCAGACTCAGGCCACACTCCACCCCTGTTTTTACTGTAGGCACATCATTCTTGTGGTGCTTCAGAGACGTTAATGATCCTGTAGAGGGAAAGGATTTCATATTTCGGAGGCCATTATCCAGAAACTGAACAAATGAAAAACAGAAACTGCACATCTCACCTTCCCACAGAACATTGTTGTTACGGATTAACCTAAACTTCATTTTCTTATCTAGAAAGCCCTTCTGCACCCGGCAGCCCGCCACCTGCAGAGTCTTCTTTCCTTCGGTGACATCAAATAAAGCCAGAACAGAAGCCGTACCTGCAAGGATAAGAAATAGTTTATGTTGTTAACGAATTGTGATTGTTCTCAGCAGGTCAAACCAAGTGATCTTGTAGATATGATACCCTTTAATACGTGATGCTTTAGCGAGCTTCCGAACCAACGCAGGATTCTTCTTCAGACTGTGAGAAGGTGACCGGCAAAGTGCTGGAGGGCAGATATATCTCGCCTAGGATGCTCTCCTATGAGGCTTTGGGGAGTGCTTGGGCAGATACGTGCCACCGAGCAGCCTGGGCTCGGTGGAGGAAGGCGGCAGTATAGTGTTAGTAGCATTAAGCCACTAACACGTTGTAGTATGTAAGTGGCTCCAAGCCACATAATCCGGGCCGGCTTTTCCTGGAGTGACCAAAGTGAAGGGTGGGATGGACACTCCCACGTACCAGGTGGGGCTGGTACCAGGCCATATAAAGCCTGGGCCTACAGGGCCTAAGAGGAAGCTGAGACCTCTGCAGGTCTGAGAGTCCTGGCTGGCTGTGTGCAGGAGCCATTTGTTTACCAGTACGTAGTCAGGGACGCTACATGTATAGTAAGTGCTCAGACGAGCAGGATTTATGTTATATTTGCCTGATGTTAAGGCCTGTATTTTGCTTTTGTTTGCTTGGAAATAAACCCAGGCAAAGCCTGGACTAAAGACTTTACCGCAAGTGTCACTGTCTCTGACTGCTTATGCCCAGGTTGCTACCGATCCTAAACGCTAATCCCTCACAAGACATAATGAAATAGATCCCGAAGAGGCATGTATATTTATACACACCTACTTATGACAAGGCACAGACATGGATGTGATTAATTTGCACTTAAAGGAATACTACAACAGAAATACAAACTTCAAATAGTCACTGATAATGGAGTGACGGTTTTATGGTCCCTGAATTACTGTTGGGGATTTAATCTTCGGATTTATTCCATTTAAGCCTGAAGAACCACCCTGCATTGGTTCAGAAGCTTACATTATAATGTATTTTTGTTAGCCATTAAAATAATATCATATGTACAAGATTACTTGATTTCTCTTCCTGGGAACAATCACATTTTGCTCTACTGGTTAACACGGTACCAAACTTTTTTTCATGTTACCAATGTGTATCAAGCACCATCATAATCAGTACCATAAGCTGAAAACAAATTCTATTGTTAAATGCCATATAATCTATTTAAGTGTACCTGTACTTCCAGCTGACTTTTCAGAAAAAGCTGTCATGCCTGTGTACATGAGGAATAACACTATTTCTGGCCATTATATGACATTTATTACTAGTTCTCCCCTCTACAGGCTCCATCACTAATTTTCAGTCTTCCCTGAGCTGATGGGTGTAGACTAGCTGCTATAATAAATCCTATACATAGCACACATTCTGTAGTAGAGCCAGTGCCCTAGACCAAAAAAAAAAAATTAATATATATATATATATATATATATATATATATATACACTACCGTTCAAAAGTTTGGGGTCACCCAAACAATTTTGTGTTTTCCATGAAAAGTCACACTTATTCACCACCATGCGTTGTGAAATGAATAGAAAATAGAGTCAAGACATTGACAAGGTTAGAAATAATGATTTGTATTTGAAATAACATTGTTTTTACATCAAACTTTGCTTTCGTCAAAGAATCCTCCTTTTGCAGCAATTACAGCATTGCACACCTTTGACATTCTAGCTGTTAATTTGTTGAGGTAAGCTTGAGAAATTGCACCCCACGCTTCTAGAAGCATCTCCCACAAGTTGGATTGGTTGGATGGGCACTTCTGGCATACCATACGGTCAAGCTGCTCCCACAACAGCTCAATGGGGTTCAGATCTGGTGACTGCGCTGGCCACTCCATTACCGATAGAATACCAGCTGCCTGCTTCTGCTGTAAATAGTTCTTGCACAATTTGGAGGTGTGTTTAGGGTCATTGTCCTGTTGTAGGATGAAATTGGTTCCAATCAAGCGCTGTCCACTGGGTATGGCATGGCGTTGCAAAATGGAGTGATAGCCTTCCTTATTCAGAATCCCTTTTACCCTGTACAAATCTCCCACCTTACCAGCACCAAAGCAACCCCAGACCATCACATTACCTCCACCATGCTTAACAGATGGCGTCAGGCATTCTTCCAGCATCTTTTCATTTGTTCTGCGTCTCACAAACGTTCTTCTTTGTGATCCAAACACCTCAAACTTGGATTCATCCGTCCACAACACTTTTTTCCAGTCTTCCTCTGTCCAATGTCTGTGTTCTTTTGCCCATCTTAATCTTTTTCTTTTATTGGCCAGTCTCAGATATGGCTTTTTCTTTGCCACTCTGCCCTGAAGCCCAAAATCCCGCAGCCGCCTCTTCACTGTAGATGTTGACACTGGTGTTTTGCGGGTACTATTTAATGAAGATGCCAGTTGGGTACCTGTGAGGTGTCTGTCACTTTAATGTGCTTATCTTCTTGCTTAGTTGTGCAACGAGGCCTCCCACTTCTTTTTCTACTCTGGTTAGAGCCTGTTTGTGCTGTCCTCTGAAGGGAGTAGTACACACCATTGTAGGAAATCTTCAATTTCTTAGCAATTTCTCGCATGGAATAGCCTTCATTTCTAAGAACAAGAATAGACTGTCGAGTTTCAGATGAAAGTTCTCTTTTTCTGGCCATTTTGAGCGTTTAATTGACCCCACAAATGTGATGCTCCAGAAACTCAATCTGCTCACAGGAAGGTCAGTTTTGTAGCTTCTGTAACGAGCTAGACTGTTTTCAGATGTGTGAACATGATTGCACAAGGGTTTTCTAATCATCAATTAGCCTTCTGAGCCAATGAGCAAACACATTGTACCATTAGAACACTGGAGTGATAGTTGCTGGAAATGGGCCTCTATACACCTTTGTAGATATTGCACAAAAAACCAGGCATTTGCAGCTAGAATAGTCATTTACCACATTAGCAATGTATAGAGTGCATTTGTTTAAAGTTAGGACTAGTTTAAAGTTATCTTCATTGAAAAGTACAGTGCTTTTCCTTCAAAAATAAGGACATTTCAATGTGACCCCAAACTTTTGAACGGTAGTGTATATATATATATATATTGCCTCCAAGGCAGCAATTCCAAAGCTGAAACATTTTGAAGCCAAATTAAATTTTTAGTCGCCAACTTTAGAAACATACAGCAGCAATCAAAATTACTACTTGGCAAATTTACCTAATTTGCAATAATTTAAAAAACTTTCAGTTGTTTGCAAAATACCAATCAAACAAGAACAACTTAGAAGAGTTCTACATTCTTACACTGAAGCGCTCGTGCTCTATCAGCTGAAATGGCCCCGTACTGCGGTATTATTGTTTTTTGCAAACAGCTGTAAATTTGGCAACTAAACCTAATTTGCAGCGGGGTTTGAATAATTTTGACTGCAAATGTATATAATTAAGTGTGGTTCACCTATGAGGCGCAGGGCAGCCTGGTGGAATGAAACAGGGCATTATTAATAGGTGGTGAGCCTGCATGGTGCACTACACATACTATGTGGCCCGATACTTTTCATATGCTTTATCTATGTACAAGTATAGTACTAAGCAGCCGCCCCCATCAGTATAATGGAGGGGTGCGAGTGGTTGAAAGGTTGAAGGTAATTTCCCTCAGGGTGGTTTTCTGAGGCTGTGCCACATTATAGGGACTTCCAATCCCTTATTTGAGTCCAGCAATTGCTCGGATCTCTTCCGGTCACTGCGACCACACGTCGAACTTTGGTGGCGTGGTGCCTGCTTCCACTTCTGTTGCCCGCACTACTTTGATTGCCTCCCCTATCAGTTTGGGGTGGGATTTTCGCTATTAGAGATCGATCCCATCCCCAATTTAACGTCCCTCTCATCCTGGGTGCCATTTTCTACAGCTCTTCTGCTCCTGGACCCGGGTAAGATCTGCCCTGGGCAGCTCCTTGCCACCTTAGCCTACTGTAGATCTCAGCCTTTACATTGTGCACACGTTGCAGCGAGGTAATTTTTTCCCTGCACACACAGCTACAATGTTGGAAAACCAAGTCATCAGAGCCCAACCTGAAGAGGTGTTGGCACCCAGTGTATCAGCGTGACTCTTTTCTTTAGTTAGTGTGCACGCACTTCTCTCCATGGGACTGTGCATGCACTGAATGAAGAAGAGTCAGACATAGTGCAGAATTCCTGGGAACGGGGAGCCTGGTAAGCATGGAAAGTACACCCCTAACCTCTCGGCCCCTGTTCTATAAGCCCCATAACTTACGTTTATGGTGCTTATAGCATGTGACGGGGTCTTTTTAAATGTGCTAGGTGTGCAAAGAATGAATGTACTGGATCCCCAAGAGGGAGAGATCTGTTGCAACTCTCGGCTATGCATGAAGGTTTTTAAGTTTTTTTTCTCTTCTCCTAATCAAAGCCAACAATAGATACTAGAAAAGAAGGAAAAGGCAAAGCTTTAAAAACTTGTAACACATTGTACTGCATACCTTTCACAGTCTCTTCGGTTAATTCTGGTATTCTACCACTGAGTTCTTCTTTCAAATCATCAAAGAGTTGGTAGATGACCTTGTGAAGTTTGATTGGGACTTCACCCTTGGTAGCAATGTCTTGAATGGATTTGCTAGCATTAACATTGAATCCGTATATGGAAGCTGTGTACAAAGAGCAAATAGTAAAGTCAGAAGCATGTTTTGATCACTCACACAAAAACAACCAGATCATTAGTTCTAGTCTTTGTCTGCTTTTTTTCTTAGCCGTACCTCTTTATTACATAGCTACAGTAACTGTCTACAGCTATGCTGCATTGTCTAAAAGTCTGAAATCTAGCTCTGCTTCACTCATAGTCTCAGGCTTCTCCTCCATCTTTAAAGCAACCCTCCAGGTCAGTTACAAAATTCTGAGACTGGACCGGAGGGGGTATATTACCTGCACTTGATTTTCACTTCCATCCCTCGGTTGCGCTGAATCCGCTCACGTTTTCGGGTGGCCATTTTTCTAACTAGACTGCTTTTTGATTGACCAGTGCTGATCATGTGAGCAGCACTAGCCAATCATAGAGCAGGTAGAGAGCGTTGGAATTCTTACATTACCAAAGCACTAGGAATCATGTAGTCTAAAGATGGCGGCGGGCATCTTGTCAGCCTGCAAACAAGACTGGAAACAGCGAAACAGGAACGGAGATGATCAAGTGCAGGTACTATAGAATCATAGAATGGTAGTGTTAGACAGAACCTCCAGGGTCATGGGGCCAACCCCCTGCTCAATGCAGCATTCACTAAATCGTCCCAGACAGATGTCTGTCCAGCCTTTGTTTGAACACTTCCAATGAAGCAGAACTCACCACCTCCCGTGGCAACCTGTTCCACTCATTGATCATCCTCACTGTCTAATATCTAATCTGTGTTGCCTCCCTTTCAGTTTCATCCCATTGCTTCTAGTCTTTCCTTGTGCAAATGAGAATAGGGCTGATCACTCTGCACCGTGGCAGCCCACTTCCACCCTCGGGTCCTGGGACAAAATTTAGCCCCAAAACCAGAGGATCACTTTAAAGCTGTGTTCACACCACGGCTATATGTTGAGTGTATTCCCTAACGTATGCCACTATATAGCCATACAGTGGCATACAGTGGCTATTAGCCACAATGTTTCAGGTAAAAAAAAAAAAAGAAGTAAAATAATTGTAGTCTGCTGGGCTCTTCTATATAGGTAAAAAAGGTGGTCAGCACATATAAAAAAAGGCACTCTAGGCCTATAATAGTCATATGCATGATGTAAACATAGCATAACACTGCAGATCTGCCTCTTCAGACTCTTATGTGTATAAAGTACAGAGCACCAGGACACCAGGGCATAGGATAGGTATGGATATCATTTGTTCTACCGTTTCATTTTTCGGGCCCCATACTTACTACTGCAAAAAAAGTTAGCCACTTGAGATGGCAAGAAAATCCAAGTAAAACAAAGGGTGAAATAAGCAGAATAGGTTTAAACTAAGTTTCCTTACCGTTAAATGTTTTTGCAAGAGCAACATCACCCTCACTGATGTCCCCAACTCCAAAATGGACCAAATCCAGTTCACAGGTGTCATCTGCATCATATGTGTCCAATACATCAAGAATAGCTTCAACTGACCCATCAACATCACCTGAGCAGAAGAGAAAAAGTTCCAAAACCTCCAAGGCACAGTCATAGATTTGCATGAACTGGTAACATAGGTTTTGTGACCCTGTCAGGTGGGGCCCCCGTATGGGTCCTGGCGGCGAGTCTTTCCCGTATTCCACCCTTCCTCATTCTCCATAATTCCTCTTTCCCTTTCCGCACCTCCTCCTCTCCCCTCTACTCCTCCCTTCCTCGACTCCCTGCCAGTGAGACACGCATGGACTGCCTCATACTCTGACCATGGGGTCTATGGTGCAGTTCCCCATTCAGGTTCTACCCTCCCAGATTACTTTCATCCTCCATTTCAATGTTCCAGAGACACTCTCATTAACAAGCACATCCCTTGGGCTGAAACCCTCTATTCAAAGATTTCCGCTATGGGGGAATTGGCCCTTCTTGTTAAATATTATCAGCTGTACTATTAGTCATGTATTAGTCATGCTTTTGACTGTTTCACTACGTTACAAAAGATGTCGTGATTTACTTTTCAATAAAACGAGTTTAAATAAAAATAAAATAATCTGCAAATGCACCAGTCCTGGCTACTCACCCCCTTACACATCCCATCCCCACTCCAGGACACATTCTCCGGTGGCTGTCCACACTGGTCGTGCATGACCATTAGTGTCTGCCTTTACTTCTATGTAATCTCTGAGCGGTGTTTCTGCTTTCTGTCCCCCGCACTGGGTAAGCACAACTCAGTTCCCCATTCCTGGACAAAATGTTAACCCTTTCATATGCACAAGTACAGTTGTATGGGTCTTATCAAGGCTGTGAGACATAAAGGGCTATAGCTCTGCCCTCTGGTTGTTTACAGCTTATTAAAAGGTAAACAGACCACCCCTTCTATGGAAAGACTAGCTGACATACCGGACTTCGCCCAAGTAAATTTGATACAGGTGTTTACGTGTTGTTTGCACGGAAAAGGTTATGAAGTCAAGGTTACTTTAGAGTAACCGAGAAATAAAATATGTATACAAATAAAGGAGCGTTAGATTCTCCTCAGGCTGCATGCACTGATGTCCCTCTTAAAAACGTGCCACCTCTCCCACTCTGCTCATTTAGGACCTAAAGAATGCTTGCGCCAAATTTCACGCTTGTACGATACCAGGAGGTTACATTACATAGGGGTGCACTTACTTTGAATAATCTAGTTGTGACCCCTTTACTTTTCCTATTCAGGACCTAAAGAATGCTCCTGCCAAATTTAATGTTTGTATGACACGGGAAGTTAGAGAATTAGTGGCGAGTCAGTCAGTCAGTAAGGGCTTTTTTTTAACCTTATATACTTATCTATGTAGATATCGCTCTGATGGATGGATGGATGGAGTGCAATGGTAGCTGGTGGCCGGGCCGAAAGCTAGTATGCATGCCCTCCTGAGATCTTGGCCATCAGATTTAGATGAAAGAAGTGCACAAGCGCTTACCTCCTCTATGGTCAGTTTCCCGGGCAACAAGCAGTGAACAACCAGAGGGCAGAGGAATCAATATCTGCAATATCTGGAGAATGCAGCATTCATAACAATGAAGAAGCCGGTTCTAGGCTGTGTAACGCTTAGGAATGTTTTGGGCAGTGGCGACCACTATAGCCAGCTATATGATGTCACAATTTAGCCCTCAGTTTCCTTTCACACCGCCGCTTCCGGCTGGAGCAGCGCAAGCTTTTGCGAGCTAGGGACAGTGTGCATTCTCTTCAGTTTTACATTCAGCGCGCAGCGATAACCACCCCAAACGAAGTTTGTGAGAAGTAGTTTACACCAGACTTCTCTTCAGCGGATGCAAAAACAGGACAACACCACTATACAGGACTTCTTTGGAAGGGATCTCCCTGCTGACTGACAGGTTCCCTGGTATTTATGGTGAGTGTCTTCAGTCCTCCAGTTGCTGGTTTGTACATATACGGTTTTGTTTTACATATAAAATTGGGATGTTTCGGTATTACTACTTGAGGTGTTGCTTTTTACCTCTTATTAATCCTCATTTGTTCTTCTGTGCGCTGTTCTGTCACTGAAGTAAATGATGAGAGTTGTGGTATGATTAGATGAACGGTCTTGTCACCTGAGACCCTAAAACTGGTTCCCCCATGGCCTATAAAAGTCTCCACTAGTGTGTAGTGACCTCTTTTGGAGACAATGGAAGCTGTCCGATCTGCGGTCCGTCTCCAACTGACATTGTGGACGGGCTGCCGATTTTGGCACTTCTGTACACATCTGCTGTACAGAAAAAAGAAGATAGGCACAGGTATGCAGGATCACTGGCAGGGTCGGATTCCACTATGGGTTTCGCATGCGGAATCCGACCCACCCGTGGACATGAGGCCTAAGTCTGGCATTTCATACACAAGTCTTGAGCAAAAGTTTGTTAGAGTAAATTGCGCCAAAATGACAAACCCTTCTCAAATTTAGAGCATCTTGGACTGCCCTAAAGACTAGAAAGGAGTTCTACACCTGCTGTGATCAGTCCTAGATCTGCTCTAAACTTTGGGCCATTTTACATCTTTACTAATACTAATTAAGTCATAAAGGTGCAGCCCTTGTGCCTTCCAGGTTTTTTTCACCACATTACAAAGTGACCTGAAAAGCTGTTAATTTTAGTGTAAACCTAGCGTGTGGAGATGAGCGAATATACTCGTTTCAAGTAATTACTCGATCGAGCACCGTGATTTTCGAGTACTTACGTACTCGGGTGAAAAGATCCGGGGGGCGGGGGAGGCGTGGCGGAGCGGGGGGTAGCAGCGGGGAACAGGGGGGAGCCCTCTCTCTCTCCCTCTCCCCCTCAATCCCAGCTGCAACCCCCCACTCACCCACGGCGCCCCCCAAATCTTTTCGCCCAAGTACAGAAGTACTCGAAAATCGCGGCGCTCGGGCGAAAAAGGGGCGTGGCCGAGTAGGTTCGCTCATCTCTACTAGCGTGCACCAAAATCAGCACTTTTTCTGTTTGTTTTTTTTTAAATACATCAGAAAGCTGGTACAAATATGGCTTGATGAAATCCTACGATTCCAGATTGTTTGCCGCACTTTATTCAAATTAAATACTAAACTATTAGAGGGAATCGGTCAGCTTGAATATGCAGCCTTTCTTTTTCCCCAATTTCCCTACAAATTTTTTTACAAAAGTTATGCAATACATTATATACACCCAAAAACGATGGCATCAAAAAGTACAACTTGTCCCGCAATAAACAAGCCCTCATATGGCCGTGTCAGTGGGGAAATGAAAAAGTTATGGCTCTTGGAACACGACCGCAAAATTCGTTGAAATTAAATAATTAGACCATTTAAAAAACCTGCCCTGGTGGGTCTGACAGGGTGGTAGGAAACCCGCCACTCAAGGGGTTAAAGTGAGTCCATCAGCTTGAACATGCAGCCTGAGCTGCATGTATGATGTTATAGAGCAGGAGGAGCCGAGCAGATTGATATATAGTTTTATGGGGAAAGCTTCAGTAGGACTTGTAATTTATTCATTTATATCTCTGCACATTTTGGGTCCAGTGGGCGGTCCTAACAGTGATTAAAAACTAGCTTTGTATGTATGTTCAGTCATACACAGATAGCTGTCAATCACTGATAGCTCCGCCCATTAGACTGTTCATCTCAGAATGTGCAGGGATATAAATGTAGAAAAGTCCTACTGAAAGTTTCCCCATATAACTATGTATCAATCTGCTCTGCTCCTCCTGCTCTATAACATCATGCCTGCAGCTCAGGCTGCATGTTCAAGCTGATGGACTCACTTTAACCCCTTGAGTGGCGGGTTTCCTACCACCCTGTCAGACCCACCAGGGCAGGTTTTTTAAATGGTCTAATTATTTAATTTCAACAAATTTTGCAGTCGTGTTCCAAGAGCCAAAACTTTTTCATTTCCCCACTGACACGGCCATATGAGGGCTTGTTTATTGCGGGACAACTTGTACTTTTTGATGCCATCGTTTTTGGGAATATATAATGTATTGCATAACTTTTGTAAAAAAATTTGTAGGGAAATTGGGGAAAAAAGAAATTCTGCCATTTGTTTTTTCGATTTCATTTTTACAGCGTTCAGCGTGCAGAATAACTAACGTGATAACATTATTCTCAGAGTCAACACGCTTCTGGCGATACCAGGTTTATACAGTTTTTTTATGTTTTTTGCTATTTTTGTACATTTAAAACATTTTTTTTCTTTGCTTTTCTGTCGCCACATTCCAAGAGCCGTATTAATGTTATTTTTCCATTGCCAGAGCTCTAGAAGGCCGTGTTTTTTGCAGGATGAACTCTAGTCTTCATTTATCTAATTTTTTGAAACATGTAATATTTTGATCGCTTTTTATTCCATTTTTTCTAGAGGCAAGATTAACAAAATCTGTAATTCTGGCATGTTTTTTATTTTTATTTTTCACTGCATTCTCTTAGCAGTATAAATAATGTATAAAAGTCATTCTACAGGCCAGTACGGTTATGCCAATACCAAACTAATATTTTTTTTTCTTTTTCACGACTTTTTCACACTTAAAAAAAAAGAAAAAAGTTATAAAAGTTTAAATCACCCCCTTTTACCATATCTATAATAAAAAAATCTAAATCATAAAAGGAAAATACATATTTGGTATCGCCGCGTGCGTAAATATCTGATGTATCAAAGTAGTGCATTATTTACCCCGCACAGTGAACGTAGTCTGAAAAAAAATAAAGAACGCCACAAATGCACTTTTTCAGTCACCCTGTCTCCCAGAAAAAATGCAATAAAAAGCGAACAAAAAGTTGTATGTATTTTGGATTGGTACCAACGTAAACTACAATACATCTTGCAAAAAATGAGCCCTTGCTTAAGTACGTCAACGGAAAAATAAAAAAGTTATTGCGCGCAAAAGATGCAGCAGAAAATAATTTAAAAAAATTTAATGTCTTTGAAAAAAAATACAAGTACTACAGCAAAAAAAAACTATACAAGTTTGGTATCATAGTAATCGTACTCACCCAGAGAATAAAGTTAGCATGTCGGTTTTGTTGCAGTTTGTGTGCCGTAGAAACAAAACGCACTGAAAGATGGCAGAATGTCTTTTTTTTTTCATCTTACCCCACTTAGAATTTTGTAAAAGTTTTTCAGTACATTATATGGTACTTTAAATAGCACCATTGAAAAATCCAACTCGTCCCGGAAAAAAACAAGCCCTCATACAGCTACGTCAATGGATAAATAAAGGAGTTATGATTTTTTAAACGGGGGGAGGAAAAAAAGAATTGGGGAAAAAAGAAAAAAAAGGGCTGTGTCATTAGGGGTTAAATAATGTACTAACTTCTTTCTCTGGGTCATTACGACAGGGATACCACATGTGTAATTTCATTTTTAATTTTTTGCAAGGTAAAGGGAGACAAGTGTTTTTGTTTTTATTTTTTTTACTTATTTTTTTACTTATTTTTTTGTCCCTTTAGGGGACTTCCACAGAGACCCATCAGGACCCCCTGATCACATTCCGGGGGTCCGATGGTGACAGCCCTTTACATGCTGCAGTCACATAGACTGCAGCATGTAAAGGGTTAACACAGAGATCAGAGGTTTTCTCTGATCTCTGCTGTAAGAGCTGGTGCCTGGCTGTCCTCTGACAGCCAAGCATCAGCTCTCCCTGCCACAGAGACCATCGGCTTGCTTCTGACAAGCCGATGGTCTCTATGGCAACCTGTAAACAAACCAGTGCAGAAGTTTGAATTCAGAAGCGGGAGATTGCCAGCAGATCGGCAATATCTCCCTGCTTCTGTTTTCTGGTTCTCCTGCACTGGTTCTCTGTGGGACTGTAAAGGCAGGGCATAATGCCACAGCTTGTGGCATTGTGCTCTGCAGCTCACATAGTGATACATAGCCCAGAAATATTCCGGGCTATATCGCTATGGGCAGTGGAGCTCGTCCCGGAAAATTTATGGGTGTGCCACTCAAGGGGTTAAAAGGTCTGTCTGGCTTAAAAAGCCTTTAGAGATCACGTTTTTTCTAGATGCATAACTACCCAAGAGAATGCTTTCAAATTGCACTGCAAAACCATTTGCCTACCAACGAAATGATCTAACATTTATTCTGGTTCTTCCGACTTGTGTTGGCGGTGTGGGCAAGCACTGAGCACCTCATAGATCATATATGGTGGGGGGTTGTCCACTTATTACCCTCTCCTTGTCCCAGATAAAAAAAACAATAAATGCAATTTGCGCTGCCCAAATTAAGCTAACCCCTGAATTGATACTTTTAAACTCGTCATCCAAGGATTGCCCTTTGGGTAAAAATAATCTTCCAACCTTCCTAATCATGGCAGCTAAACTACTAAATAGCTGAGCAAAAGCCCACCAGACTCTAAAATGTGGTGAATAGAGCATTTCTGATCTCTCGTCGGGAGGAAACCTCAAGTTGGGAATCCTGGACACGGTAGGTTTTCTTTTGTACGTGCCCCTTGGTCAGCCTGGTGTTCATCCAGCCCTCTTGCATAGTGAGCCTGACTGTACCTCGCTAAACCTTCTATTATGAAAGGCGTTTGTGCCATGTTTATGGGTATAAATCACGCAAGCATTACCTTCTTATCCTGTCCCCCTTTTCTGATATTTCCTTACATCGCTATTTTCCAAGATGGCCATGTTTTCCCTGCTGACATTCAGCTTGAAACTACATTTAGCACTATCCCCCGCTCTGTACTTTCTTCTCATGGATGTCCCCACTAAGCGCTGCCCCATAAATCTGATTATACTCTATTCAATGTTTTATTAGATCTGACGTTTTACTCCTACTTTTATCTTTTAGACCAAATGAAACTTTCTGCAGTTCCTTGACGGGAGATGGATCAAGAATCTCAATACTTGAACTATATAACCAATGCCAGTCAGGCCAGAGTGAACCAAGTGATGAAGCTCAGGATTCTGTCACCTCCACAACGGAAGTAAGAAAATCTGATTTTATACCAGGAACAACAGAAGACTCTTTGAACTCAGCATTATCACTGCATACAATAGGACAAAAAGATCTTCTACTTTCTCCTACAGATTTTCTGACCACGGTTTTTGAAAATGACCCAACAACTTCCTTCTCCATAACACAGTCTAGTATTGTTACTCCAAAAACAAGTTCAAGCAGTGACGTATTACCTAAAGAACTCACCGATTTACCAATAACTAAACAGACGTTTCCAGAGAATGGAAGTTCCAGTTGGAACCAATCAGAAATCCCAAGAGACTACCCGGAAGACTATGACGAGCAAGAGACTCAACCTATTGTAACAACAGTAGGGAGCAGAATCACAGCCTGTGACTATGACCATTGTAGACATCTTCAAACACCTTGCTCTGAGCTTCAACTTCTAAAACCATGCATGTGCCCAGGTCTTTCAGGAGATCATCTCATTCCAGACCCACCTCACCTACAAGGAGTTTTTGAGATAACAGACACCTCAGCACAGATACTTTGGTGTTCCCCAAATTCTATAGTGGAAAAGTACCAGCTTGTTTATGATCATGAAAGTGATGCGAATCAAACGGTTGATAACATTTATATGACAATGAGACAGTTCACTCTATATAACTTAGTGCCTCATACAACATATAAAGTTTGTGTAATGGCCTTTAATAAGAAAGGGCATAGTGCGCCAATAAACAATGGATCAAGAACCCCTTGTGCTGAATTCAAGACCAGACCAAGCTACATTCTCATCCTTTCCATATTAAGTGCTCTAGGCGGGCTGTTTTTAGCGGCCATCGCAGTGCTTTCTATCTGCCTATATAAGGCTTGTAAAAATAGTGTTAGCAAATATGATACGCATCTCGTGTCCTATAAGAACCCCGCATTTGAATATCACTGTACTATTCCAACTTATCATTAAAATCTTGTTACAAATCCTGTCTGGAGTCAATCCTTTCTTTATCCCTATGAAACCTCATGGTTAAGCATAGGATGAGAAGCTTCGGGCCAAAGATCCTTTTACACAGGCAACTGTCCGGTGCATTAAAATAAACATAAAACATTGGAAGAAAGAAAGTAGAACTAATTAGAGAGATAGCGGGTTGAGAAATCTCTTATAGGACAATCACAACAAATACTCCTAATCAAATATCAGTATAGCAAGGGCGAATTAATGGTAAAACTTAATGCCTGTTTGACACGGGTGATGCAATATCACCATGAAAAAAATTGCAGCAATATCGCATCAGTGCCGCTGAATTTTCTTGTGTTGCTAAAAAGTTGCACTCAGTGCTTGCTTGTAGTTTTCTCTCAGCGCTTCTTAGTCAGGAGTTCAAATTCCCTGCCTCCAGGAAGCACTGGCTGGGATTGGTTCTCGAGCACCGCGGCTCAGCCAATCAGAGGCAGCGCTCGATGAACCAATCACAGCCATTCAATGAATGGCTGTGTTTAGTTTATCACAGCCATTCAATGAATGAATGAATGAGTGAATAGCTATGATTGGTTCATCGAGTGCTGGCTGATTGATTCTCACGCGCCGTGGCTCAGTCAATCACAGCCAGCCCTTCCTGGAGGCGGGGATTTTGATTGTCCAATCCAGGAAGGGCTGGCAGAAGACTAAAGACAAGTGCCGGAGGTGAAGAGGAGATGCGCCCCGAGATGACAGTGCCTCTTAGGTGATGTATTATTTTTTTGTTTTTTAATGCAGCTAGGGCTTATTTTAGGGATTTGACAGTAGGATTTCCTACTGTAAAAGTTGCATCGCACTGCACAAAAACCACATTTTTGTGTGATGCAATGCAACAGAAAGAAAGCTCCATAGAGAAACATGGCTACAAAACATTGCAAGTCGTGAGCATATCTAGCAATAGAAAGGAAGGCTCCATAGGGAAACATGGGCTACAAACCATCGCAAGTCGCGAGCCGATCTAGCAACCTGCGATTGTTTTTCTCACAATGTTACAGGCTAAGAAACATCGCTAATATGAAGGAAAGCATAGGATTCACATACATGCGATTTGTGGCATTGCGAGAAATAGGCCTAATGCTTAATAATTAGATAGTAAAATATTAATATCATAAATCTTAAGGTGCCTCCACACACATTAGATAAACATCACCTGAACCTGCATTTTACAGTGCGCTCAGTTGACCATCTTATGTCGATGGGGGGGGGTCCTGACTTTTCATTAACTGCAGTCTCTGTGAGCATGCCTGTGTATGGGGGGGTCAGGAGGAATAGCTGTCAACTAAACGCTGGCCCACCTATATCATACATTTACTCTTTTAAAGTATCAGGTTCTTTTGACATTTCATAACTTGGGGGAACAAGCTCAGTGTCTCTAATTTGCCTTGGTTAAGACCTGGGAGTCCACATGCCCAAGCTGAGAACCCGTTCCAAAAAGAACAATCCTGTCTGGAAACTGTCCCAGGACTAAAAGTGGCCCTCCGGTCCCAGACAAACCAAGATGGCCACACCACTTCTCTGTCTACATGACAGACCATTGCTGCATTACTAATGTACAGTGTGCAAGACACTACATGCCGGCCACTCCACTTTTCTACTTTGTCCACAACTGTTCGGCACTGGACTCCCAAGCTCCGATCACCAGCATTTAGGGCCACACTCGTCTCTAACTGTCATTTTCCAGCTAAACTGATGAAATGTTTTTTTAACCACACAACACAGTTTTATTGCTGGTTATTTACTTTAATAAAGAGAAGTTAGATTTCCCATTCTCTCGTAATTCGGATGGTTGTCCCCACATTATTATTCCTTCTCCTCCATCATTGAATATTTGGATTTCAAATCACACTATTGCTATACTTACACCAGCGTATTGGGGGCTGTATGCTGTCTGTATAATCTCTTTACTTATTGATTTTTGGAAAAGGTAAAAGGGAGGGAAGGTAGGTAAATGGAAAAACAGACTGTGTAGAAAAAAGCGGGCAAAGTACCGTATTTTTTGCTCTATTAGGCGCACCAGATAATAAGAACCCCTGCCCCTGTTTTAGAGGCAGAAAATAGGGAAAAATATTTTCAGCTCACCTGGGGACATTGCAGGGGATAGTACCGGGTGACGGAGCAGAAGGAGCAGCAGACCTCTGAAGCACCAGAGCTCCATGTCACAGCGGTGCTTGCGTACGGCAGAAGGTAGAGAAGAAGCCAATTGGTGGAGGTGGGGGAGCAGCAGCAGTACCTGCCGGTGCTTACCACCAATCATTGCCAGTGCAAAGGGAATAGAACTGCTCTCCTAACTGATTGCGAGTTTCTTTGCCTGATTGTTTGCACAATCGTGCAAACAAACGGCACAATTGCTCCATAAGATGCACTGACTTTTTTCCCTCTAGGGGGGTTAGAAAAGTGCGTTTTATAGAGCAAAAAATACAGTAATCAGTTATTCAAACAGGATGAACCAAAGTAATTGATAATTCTGCTGTGCCAATATACGAGAAAAGAAAATTTCACGATTAGAAACTAAAAAGAGAGATTTTGTGTTGAATATTAGAGGAAAAATACATTGTATTATCTTAATTTACTGCGCAGAAATCTGGTATTTGTTCTGAAATTCAAGCCACATGTTCCAAGTATCTTGGTATTTCTCAAAGCTTCCATCTTGTAGACTTCTAGTTTTCTCAAAAGAATTCCCCCTGGTAGAGGGATCTAAAGTAGCCCAAAAATTCTTTCACAAATAAACATCCCTTATATTTAAAACATAACTTTTAGCAATAAATTGTTAAAATTCCAGGACTAAGAACGAACACATATATACTTTTGATGGATTTGTAGTGACCAGTCTCCATATTGCAGGGATAATTTCTACTCTAGAGAAACAGACTTAGGCCTCATGTCCACGGGCAAAAGAAGAATTAAAATCCGCAGCGGATTTTAACTCTTCTCCTGCCCGCGGATCCGCATCCCATAGAGATGCATTGACCACCCGCGGGTAGATAAATACCTGCGGATGGTCAATAAAAGTGATTTTAAAAAAAATGGAGCATGGAAAAATCTGGACCATGCTCCATTTTCGTGCGGGTCTCCCGCGGGTCTCCCGCGGGGACGGCTCTCGCAAGCTTCTATTGAAGCCTATGGAAGCCGTCCGGATCCGCAGGAGACAAAAATCAGAATTTACTCACCCGCTCCGGTTCTTCTCTTCGCCGCGGCGCCATCTTCTCTCCATCGCGGCCGGATCTTTTTCTTCGGGCCGGCGCATGCGCGGGGCACGTCACCGACGTCATCCTGTGCATCCGCCTGGCCGAAGAAAAAAGATCCGGCCGCGACGCAGAGAAGATGACGCCGCAGCGAAGGAAGGATCCGGAGTGGGCGGGAGGTAAGTTTATTCTGATTTATTCTTATTTTTATGCCTCATGTCCGCGGGGCCGGAGGGACCCACTGCAGACTCTCCATGGAGAATCCGGAGCGGGCCTGATTTTCCCCGTGGACATGAGGCCTTAGGATCATGCCCACGGCCAGGTCGGATTCTGCCTGCAAAATATTGCAGCGGAATCAGACCCGGCGCCCCCAGAGACCCTATACTTACCTCTCCGGATCTGCTGCGAGCGTCTTGCCCGGCAAGTCGGCGCACACGTGCAGCGCAGAGCATGACGTGACGGCGCAGATTCTCACGGTACTTCCGCTGTGCTCACACAGACAGCTTCCATTGACAGCAATGGAAGCTGTCCGCGAGATTTACGGCATAGAATTCAACATGCTGCGATTCTTCCACGCAAGCAGAAAATTGTAGTTGATTTCCCGTTGGAATGGGAGAATCATTTACCACAGCATGTCTATGGACTGATATTGCTGCGGAATTCGCGGTGGGTGTCTATCCGTGAATTCCGCAGCAATAATCCTTCTGTGGGCATTAGCGCTAAGGCTGTATCAAGTAAGTCTATCTGTCCCTTCATACATACAGAGGGAAATTCAAATAGAAGATGGTGGGTCAGCTTTATGCCTCTAGTCTGTTTACTTAAATACAACATTCATATTAGTATTACATCATTGACCCCAGATGTATTGGATCACACTAGAACATCTCAGAATATTAGCGATAGAAGCCGCACTCAAAATAACTTAATAGCCCTAAGTTATCAATAGTAATTGCTGGGGCAGGATACAGACTCAATATATCCAGCCTCTACGTAAAGGACACCAAAGATAAGGCTATGTTTGCTTAATTTCTTCGATACATTGATTATGTTTCTTTAATATAGTTGTTCCACGCGTTTCCCTGATCACGCAGTTCATCAGGAACGTAAATCATTAGAGAACTAATATCAAAACCAGGGTATAGGTAATAAAGAGCTTATCCCACCCTATGTTTAAATATACAAATCTGGATATCTGCATCAAATGTAGGATTTACCTACAGCAAAAGATCAATTCTTGCCCAAGGGTCTGCATGGCACTACCTGAAGCTGCTAGTCCACCATTAGGGCTAGTGGCTACACTACTTTCTCTCTGTTTTTGTTTTTTTTCCATTTTGATTTGCTTTGTGGTGATTGGACTGTGATTGCTAGACAGGGAGTCCTGGGGTATTGATCACCAATAAGTATTAAGCTTGTAAAGAGGCCAGTATGACATAATGAGATTTAGCATTTGAGAGTTTTGAATTTGTTGTTTTTAGCTGTTTAGTTGTTAACGACCCTCAGTGACCCTAAAGGCGAGCTCCCTCCATGTTTTTCGGTTTTGCACTGCTTCTTTCCATTGGTTGATATCCACACCAGTATCAGCTTACATATTATCAACCATCATGTCCTTTGGCCACTTCTTTTGCCTTCTTGCCATACTTAGGCCTTCTTTTGCCACTGATCTGTCCAAGCATTATAGATTTTTCTAGTGACTCTGCTCACATTACTTGGTCAAAATCCGTGAGTCGGAGTCTGGTCATTTTCGCTTCTAGTGATATATGGGGTCTTATACAATTCAGGACTTCTCTGTTACTCTTGCCGTCCAGGGCATACGCAGCAGCTTTCGCCAGCATCATAGCTTGAATGCATTAATCCTCCTTCTATCAGCATTTTTCGCAGGCCAGCTTTCACATCCATACATGGCTATGGGGAGAACAATGGTTTACACTATCCTGCATTTAGTTGCAATGCTGATAGCCCTACCTTTCTAGATTTTGTCCATATTTAGCATCGCGCTTCGCCTCAATGCTATCCTATGTTTTATCTCTGGCATAGATTCTCCAGCCTGGTCAATTTTCAAATCAAGGATGATGAAGTCTTGCATGCATTCTACAGCCTCGTTGTCGATTTTGGTTTGAACTTGGCCATTTTTTGCAGTTGTCATAATTTTAGTCTTCTTTAAATTCAGGTAGAGGCCCATGTTTTCACTTTTTAATCTTACATATCAGCTGCTTCAGACCTGGCTCTGTTTCTGCAAGCAGAGTTGTATCATCTGCATAATGGAGATTGTTGATGTTTCTGCCACCTA
The DNA here is from genome assembly GCF_035609145.1 of Eleutherodactylus coqui. Lineage (NCBI taxonomy): Eukaryota > Metazoa > Chordata > Amphibia > Anura > Eleutherodactylidae > Eleutherodactylus > Eleutherodactylus coqui. The sequence continues at coordinate 66,177,063 of NC_089839.1, forward strand.
TTCTCACTCCAGTTTCCAATTTGTCTAGGTTCATTTTCCGCATGATCACTTCTACATATAGGTTAAACAAAAAGGGTGAGAGGATGCAACACTGTCAGACACCTTTGCCGATCCCAAACCAATCTGTGTCCCCATCTGTGTTCTCACAGTGGCTTCTTGATTAATATAAAGTGATTTATTAGCTTGACTAGATGTGCCGATACGCCCAGCTCTTGTAGAGTGTGCCATAGCTTGTCATAGTCAACGTAGTCAAAGGCCTTGATGTAGTTGATGGAGCACATGTAGATATTCTTTTTGTATTCTTAAGCTTTTTCCATGGTGCCATCACAGTTGTGTCCTCGCCGGAATCCTGCCTGCACATCAGGGAGTGCCACTTCATCTACTGATCTCAGTCTTTCCTGTATAATTTTGAGAAGGATCTTGCTTGCATGCGGAATGAGGGCTATTGATCGGGAGTTGGAGCAATTCTGGGAGTCGCATTTCTACGGTAGAGGGATGAAGGCAGATCTTTTCCAGTCCTGTGGCCATTATGCGGATGCCCATACTGCCTGGCACAACGCTGTGATGGTTTGCTAGGGATTTAGAACTAAAAAGGAGTTTACCCATTTATTGCTAGTATCAATTTAAGTTTTTCTTTAAAACTCTGATGGTCAAACTCATTATCGGGTTGTCAAATTTCACTGTAATAGGAGTAAGTCATATTAATTTGTTGATATTCACACTTAAAGGATAACGTTTCAGGTCAACCCATTATTTACTATCTGAAGAGTGGGCTAAGTCAATCATGTGATTTATATGTATAGCATTCTTATATAATTCAAAATGTGGGAGACTGATTCCTCCCAGTTACTTGGGCTTGATTACAGTCATATATTCAACTCTGAAGCCTTTACCTTGGCAAGCAAAATCAATTTTTTAGTTTTATTAGGGGTAAAAAGCTAAAAAAAAGATTTTTTTAATGTATAGTTGTTTTTTTGTAATATTATTATATATACACAATATAAGAAAGTACAAGAATGGGTTCCTCATTTTGCTTCAGATGCTTTGATACATAATTTGCGTTGTTATGGATTACACATATGGAGGGCACATATGGTGACGGTTTTGCTTGGCATCGGCGGTGGGTCTTTTTTAAAAAAAATATATATTTTAACTATTTTTTTAACATCTAAATCTCCCATGACATCATATAGGACCTCTGGGGGTCAATGACATAGTCTTTTTTATTTTTTTATTTTTATTTCACAGTTTTCCATTGCAGCTGCAGCATTTATGGGAGTTACAGGTGAAAACATTCCCCTGTAGTGACATCAGTCAGTAACAGAGCTGATCAGGGTCTCTTAGGACCCTGCAGCTTTGCTGTGGCAGAGGGCACCCTGCAGTCACATGGGTCGCAAAGCAGAACTAACACTTCAGCTTTCACTTTTTAGTACATAGTGCTCATTGAAAGCTATGTAGCATGGAAAGGAGATGGACGAAGTGGTTAAAAATGTCTTCTATCTTCTCCTCCAGGTCCTCAGCTATGTCTAACAGCCGAGGACTCAACCTGCCCCTACTTAATTGCAGGAGCAGAGGCTTTAATCCTGTGTCGTAATTTTTTCCTATCAGCCCGGATAAAAGCCCAGTCATTAAAGAGTTAATATCATTATTAATCAGTGAGATAGGCCTATAACTACCACAAAGGATAATAACTATCCCCTCTTTGGGAGTGAGAGTTAAATGAGTTGATAAAGCTCCTTTCTGAAAAGGATTGGATTTATTTATATGGTTACAATATTGCAGAAGATATGGAGCTAGAATATCCTCAAGACCCAATGCCCACGGACGGATTATCGCTACAGAATATGCGGCCAGATGCACACAGCAAATTCCGCAGCAATGTCCATCAATAGACATGCCATGTTAAAGGATTCTTTCCTGCCCATGAGTGGAAATCAACTGTGATTTTGTGCTCACGGGGCAGAATCTCAGCATGTTCTATTCTGTGTGGAAAATTGCATGGACAACTTCCATTGCAGTCAATGGAAGCTATCCGTCCAGCGGCGAGTCGCTGTGGATCTGCATTATTGCCGTCGCAACGGCAGCATCATTTCCTGCACTGCGCATGTGAGACGTCCGAGACTCTCTCCGCGGATCCAGACAGGTGAGTACAGGGTTTCTAGGGGGTGCCGGGTCTGTTTCCGCTGTGAAATTTTGCAGTCGGAAGCCAACTCGACCGTGGGCATGAGGCCTAAAACTTTTATGATTTAGAGAGCTTGTGGTCCACCGCCAGGAAAGCCCCTTCCAGCTGCGAATCCTTAGTGGGCTTCCAGGACCTACAGGCGAACCAGGTGTGTAGTCTATCACATACAGGGGGCGTCACTCCCCCTGTCTATCTTGGCTCCACCAGGTCTTCCTGGTGGCATCAAGATACAATAATACCCCACAGGGGTTGGTTTTGGTCCCTATTCTTTTTAATATATTTACTAATGACTTGGTAGAAAGATTGTGCAGTAAAATAGCAATATTTGCAGATGACACAAAACAATGTAAAGAAATAAACACTAGAAAGGATGCAAGGAGATTGCAAGAGGATCTGGATAAGTTGGGGGTTTAGGCTGAAAAGTGGCAGATGAGATTTAACACTAATAAATGTAAAGTTATGCACATGGGCAGAGGAAATACATGTCACCATTACATACTAAATAGGAATGGATGCCTTTCTTGAGTGAGGGGGGGGGGGGGATAGGCTGAACTGGTTGGACATATGTCTTTTTTCAGCCTTACATACTATATAATTATGCAGATCACAACTCTGGGACACCTACCTATAAGATGAATGGTTGGCCAATTACCCTTATTTGTCATTTTCAGCTGATTGTGTGCAGCCCCTTCAATTGAAGACTATGGTTGTTACAGAGTAAGCAAACTAGTTGTGCTGTGGAAATGCCATAAATGCACATGATGGCATTACACCTGTATAGACCTAATTCTTCTCCTAGCTGATTCCTTCAAAGCAATATACGATTCTTTAAACAAGGCTTTAAAACAATGATTGTAAATAGGAAAGCAAGCCAGAAAACCACGGAGAGACAGCTGTTTTGGGGTGTTTGCCTAGAGACATGATAAATATATTTCTTCCATATAGTTATTTGACCTGACGTCAGTGACATAATAAGCAAGGTAGTCATGTATAAATGAGATTAGGAACTTGTTATATCAGAGATGACTATCTATCTATCTATCTATCTATCTATCTATCTATCTATCTATCTATCTCATATCTATCTATCTATCTATCTATCTATCTATCTATCTATCTATCTATCTATCTATCTATCTATCTATCTATCTATCTATCTATCTCCTATCTCTCTCTCTCTCTCTCTCTCTCTATCTATCTATCTATCTATCTCAGATCTATCTAGATCAATTATTCCTTCCTATTAGTAAGTGAGGACTTCGCTCCACGAGATCCTGGAATATCACCTTGCTGTAACTCCTGTAGATAAAAGGCGTATTATTACCAAGAAATGGTCAATTCCTTGCATTTCGGTTTCTTCTAGATAAATGAGGATTCGGACACAGAACGCCATTCATACTTACATCCAGGAAGATGGACATGCCTTTAGTCATGTGCAGGGATGAGCTGATCTCTTCTGAAGAGTCAGTCGTGAAAGGAGAAGACATCTCTAGAGCATCTATCCTGAAATCAGTGCAGACTCGCCCCGCTCAGGTCCTGGATAGCAGGTGAACTACTTGTCTACTGAGGGGTGTGAGTCAGAGATGGGCTCAGCTCTTAACAATTTGCTGTGTGCTGATCCCCACCAAGTGTGCTGATCCCCCTGATCAGTAATACTGTACAGACCCCTACTCACTAACATAACTATAGGGGATGCAGGGGATGCGGTTGCACCTGGGCCCAGGAGCCTTAGGGGGCCCATAAGACCTCTCTTTTCCATATACGGAGAAAACTCCAAAATTGTAAAAAAATGTTTCATTTATTTGGAAAAGCAAACAAACAAATCCAGAGAGCTAAAAATCATGTATAGAGTGTGTGCGCCACCTAGTGGTCAGAAATTGGTGATTTCCAATGACTGTTTCTAAAATACAAAATTTCTGCAGAATGTGAATCAGTGTTAGTCCCTGTTGTGGGAATGTATTTACCAATATGTATAATGAATGGGAGTCTTGCCATAAATTTGTTATTAAATGTATAGTGCAGAACTTGATCCATAATTAGTATTGTCAGACATAGAACAGATAGAGCTCTACAGCAAAGATCAAAATGGGCTGTTATTAAAGTGCTGGATTTTGGCCATCAAGGCAGAGGAGTCTGGAGTCTGTTTTTCCCTCCATTCTCTTTTGATGACTCTTAAAGGGAACCTGTCATCAACTATAAGCATCATAAAGTAAGTTATGGTGCTTACAATTTAGGTGATGTGAAGTCCGGGGAGCCTCTTGCCCTACTCATCAGGCCCTACATTCCTGAGATGTTCACCAGGAAAGTCAGCATGCACATAGCCACCTTGACTCTTTTCAAAAAGCTTTGCATGTATGTGCATTCCCATTCATCTCTATGAGCGTTTGCTGCCATTGCTGCATTCAATGTGATGTCACTGTAGGTGGAAGAAGCATTCCCACAGTGACAGAAGAGGGGGACCCCAGTTCTCCAAATTGGTGGTGGCCTCAGCGGTTTGACCACTACAATCAGTCTTTTATCACCTATCCTAAAACTCTTATCTTGGCACAACCCCTTTAATCTAACTAGACTCCAAACTTTAAAGGGGTAGTCTGCGCAAAAAACTCTTCACTATGAGATATGTGTTTAAGCTAAACAATTTACTGATACAGTTGCTGTATTGTGGATTTTTTGTGAGATCTTTATCTCACTCGCCCATGGCCAAAAGTCCTATAGCTCCTCATTTTTCACAGCGTGTCACTCCAGTACCCCCTGTTCCCTATTGGGACATTGCTTCATATTTCACTGAACCCCGACCCTCCATCTGGGTCTCATCAGAGGTCACTTTTGTGTCAATGCATTCCTGATCTGCGGCCATCTGATCGAGAACCACAATGACCAAGTGTTGTTATGTTCTGGAGAAATTATGGCAAGACCAAGCTCAATGCAAAAAACCAAAGTGCTCAGACTTAGGGCTTTAACGCACTAGCGGCTTTTTAAATGCTGCGATATTGTTGCGTTTTTCTCAATGGGACTTTCTAATGTAAAATCGCATTGCACAAAAATCGCAAGTTTGTGCTTTTGCAATTTTTGTGCGATGGGATTTTAACATTAGAAAGTCCCATTGAGAAAAAACACAGTGATATCGCAGCGTTAAAAAAAACGCTAGTGGGTAAAAGCCTTAAAGGAGAAAGAGGAAGCAGATGATCGGAAGAGAAGCCTGAAGATGTCATGGACAAAGGTGGTCCATCTGAGCGGCAAAGTTGGTGTAACCCCCGGAGCTGGGCTGGCGTCTGCACCTACTAACCCCGTCCTGCGGAGGCAACAGGAAGATTGTTCTCTGAGGAATGTAAATGAAGAAGGAAACACAAAATAATGATGCCAGGCACTGCAATGACTGTACGAGCATTTATTCAATATTGGTTGATTGCCACGAATGTCCCTTCTCTCACACGTGATTATCTGATGGGTGTGGGTAAGGGAAAAAAAGGGGGGTGGGGAAATGAAGGGGATTGGGGAGAGGGTTATGGGGTTGGGGAAAGGAGGGGGATTGTGGAAGGGAAAGATTTATAGAGTGGGGAAAGGGATTGGATAAAGCAGAGTCTTCATCCATGGTCATCAGATGTCTTGGGGAAGCAGCAGGTAAACATCTTTCTGCAGGCTCTAAATAAAGAAGAAAACAAGTGTGAGACTTTCATAAGAGAAGACAAATCCTTAGAGAACATTAGTGACTGGGGAATCAGCTTTATACTGGAGGATGGAGGGTCAAGCGAGGGGTCTGATGGGTGCAAAAGCCGAAGTGCAGGGGTTATATATAAGACTTCAACTCGAGGTAATAAAACAAACCAATGTGAGGGTACAGGGGGAAATCTAGGGCAGGAAATCAGGCTTTGCTGACACCAGTGGTAGAGGTTCTATTCGGAGCCTCCGGTGCAGATCATGCATGGAATGTTGGACAGAAAAGTCCTCCATGCAGAGCCTTTATGTCCAGTAAAATGCTGGACGGGATAACAGAACCGAACAGACTCATTATAGCCAATGGGGTCTGTTTAGTGCCGTACAGCTCCGTTGTTAGATGGAACATTTTGGCCAGAAGATTCGGTCTTACTGTTCTTATAACACAGAAGAAAAGCAGAATCCACAACACAAATGTGAATATAGCCGAAGCCTGTCGTCCATGAACCCCAGAGGAAAAACTGTAGAACATAAAGAATGAATGGATGCGTCTTGTATTCACCTGCTGAATCTTCTCCATCTTCCCCTGTTATTGCTGGTTTGGCTGCTGGCGAAAATATATATGATGAGAAACCAAATGTCCGAAAACCAAACTAAAGCATTATATTGTGTGGCGTCCATGACGGACCGTGAACTAATAATGTCATGTGCTGTAATAATTACATATATAATATAGTTATATATATCTGTAATGTAGTGGAATATATGGTGTATTTATACAATAAGCACATTCTAGATGACCCTGTACTTACACAGGGATGGAGTCACATCCTTCTATGACGAAGGCAGTTGGAAGGCCGGTGGGTTGTTGTTCTTCCACCTCATCCTCGTCTTCCTCTCTATTGAACAACGCATAACATATAGATAAATTTAGTTCGAGCAGCTAATAGAACCAGACAATAATATAACTGGAAGTGTAAAAAGCTAAATCTATAGGTGGCATGGTTAACCCCTTAGGGACTGGCCTGTGTTGTGCTTAAAAGATGCAGTAATTCATTTTAGACTTTTTTTAATTTGCAAGTTCATCATAAATGTTACATTTTGCCACCAGTGGATTCATATAAGGGCTTATTTTTTTTTCTAAATTAATTTATTTTAATGACACCACTTCGGGGTACATGGGGTTTATTGAGGAACCTTCATTCTTTTTTTAGGAGAATAATGAAGCAAAAAAAAAAAAAACCAACAATTCCAATAACAGGTATATCAGAGAACATTATCTGTATCAGTGCGAATATATTCCTATTTTTATAGACTTACGGTATCGGCTCCAGCCTTGGATGGTATTTCTTATAGCGAAATTTTTTGCGCCTGGAAGAGACAATAAAGAACCAGTTATAATAGAAGAGACGGACACCTACCAAATACATCCTCTATATACTGTGCTGGTCCCAGATAACCAGGGGGTGAACTTCTGGGGTCTATAAGTATTCCCATAACTTATAGGGGATGATTGTCCTTTATGAGGACATATTAGTGCTCACACCAGGAATACTCCAATATAACTCTGTAGGGAAGACCCTGAGATGTAACACTAGAGATAGGGTCATTATGCTATCAGATACTTACCGGTAAAAGACGTAATGGAGCTTAATAGAATTTCTCCATCTGTGTAAGAAATGAAAGAGAAAAAATATAAATATGACATTTACAGCTTAGAAAATGGTCAGGAAAAGGAGAATTTATTTAAAAAGATCAGGAACAGACTGAAAAAAAGGAATTTTATGCCACAAACAATCAGATTGCAGCCAAGATTTTCTGGTGGTTGTATGAATGATTATTTTATATCATTTGCTTGTCATGGAGAGCAATGCAGATGAGCAACCTGATAATAGGGGCTGCTGCGGGTCGGTGATATTTGTATTATATTTCCTTCTTTTATTATTGTGTTATATACGGCCCCTTGTCCCTGGGATGTGATTTTCTGAGGAGTGTGGTGGACATGTCTGGGATGATTAAAACCAAATATTGGGGTAACAGTCAGTATTGCGGGGGTCCTACAGTGAGATACTTACACCCGCTCCATGAATCTCTCCACTTCTGCCTGCGTCATGTGACCATCAGATGCTTTAGCATGCAGAGGTGCAGGAGTCACTTGCTCCTCTGGGATCCTGTAAGAGAGTAAAGAAGATGGTGACAATCTAGGACATCGTCTCTCTACTATAAGATGTAGGAACATCAGCACCTGCCATGAATGTGTCCCGTGTACCAACCCAACACATCATCTATTAACTATCTATAATGTAGTGTGATATATGGTGTCTATATATAATAAGCACATTGTAGATGATTCTGTACTTACACAATAATGTCATCAGATCCGCTGATGGTGTCATTGATGATTTCTGTCGGTTCTTTATCTCTGTCCTCATATTGATCTCTGTTGAACAACATATCATTAGTGATGAGCGAGCATACTCGCTACGGGCAATTGCTCGAGCGAGAGAAAAGGTTCGGCTGCCGGCGGCTGGCAGGGAGCGGCGGGGGAGAGGAGGGAGGAACGGAGGGGAGATCTCTCTCTCCCCCTCTCCCCCCCCCCCCCCCCCGCTCCTCCTGCTCACTGCCGCAACTCACCTGTCACCCGCGCCGGCAGCCGAACCTTTTCTCTCGAGCGGGCAGGTACTGGCTAAGGACAATGCTCGCTCGGGCCATTGCCCTTAGCGAGTATGCTCGCTCATCTCTACATATCATGTATAGAAACTTAGTTCTGGCAGATAATGGGACCGGAGGATAATATGATAACTGGAAGTATAAAATGGGAAATCTATAGGTGGAAGGGTTAACCTCTTAAGTCCTGGTGGGTTGTGAGCTTCAAGATTGCAACGTGTTTTGATATTTTTGCATCCCCACATTCTAATAGCTATAATAGGCACTAGAGATGAGCGAACGTGTTCTTAACGAGTACTTACGCACCCGAACACTGGCTTTTCCGAGGACTTCAGTGTTCGCGCGTAAAGATTCGGGGGGCGCCGGGGGGCGGGGAGAGGCGCGGCGGCGCGGGCGGCAGCAGTGGGGAACAGGGGGGAGCCCTCTCTCTCTCCCTCTCCCCCCCACTCCCCGCCGCACCCCCCCCCGCGCTGCCACGGCGACCCCCGAACTTTTTTCGCCCGAGCACGGAAGTCCTCGCAAAGTTCGGTGTTCGGGCGAAAAGGGGCGGGGCCGAACACGTTCGCTCATCTCTAATAGGCACCCTATGAGGGCTTATTTTTGTGGGATAATTAAATTACTTTTACGAGCACCATTTTGAGGTACATGCGGGATTTACCAATGAACTGTCTTTTTTTAAAGAAGAGAATTAACAAAAAAAAACAGCAATTTTGAAAAACTGTAGAGAAATAGGGTCATTCTGCTGGAAGATAATTACCTATAATAAACTACAGGGAACCAATCAATAGTCGGGCGCCACCTGTGTAAGAAGGGAAAGAAGAAAGATGGTGACAATCTAGGACATTGTCTCTCTACTATAAGATGTAGGAACATCAGCGCCTGCCATGAATGTGTCCCGTGTACTGACCCGGCAGATCATCTATTAACTATCTGTAATGTAGTGTGATATATGGTGTCTTTATACAATAAGCACATTGAAGATGATTTACTTACACAATGATGTCATTAGATCCATTGATGTTGATGTCATTAACAAGTTCGGTTGGTTTGTCACCTCCGTCCTCGTCTTCATCTCTGTTGAACAACATATCATATATAGGGAAATTTAGTTCTAGCAGCTAATGGGACCAAAGGATAATATAATAACCAGAAGTATAAAATGGGAAATCTATAGGTGGTCGGGTTAACCCCTTATGGCCTGGTCTGTTGTGGTCTTTAAGGAAGCAACAAGTTTTGATATTTGCATCTCCACGTTCTAATAGCTATAACTTTGTGATTTTGCCATCAGTGGCACCATATGAGGGCTTATTTTTGTGGCATAATTAAATTATTTTTACGAGCACCATTTTGAGGTACATGGGAGATTTACCAATGAACTGTCCTTTTTTAGTAGGAGAATTAACAAACAAAAAGCAGCAATTTCCAAAAACAGTAGAGGAAAAGGGTCATTCTGCTGGAAGATAATTACCTATAATAAACTACAGGGAACCAATCAATGGTCTGGCGCCACCTGTGTAAGAAGGGAAAGAAGAAAGAATTATAAATATGACATTTAAAGGCAGAAATACAATATTTATATACAAAAATCTAAAACAGACAACACTAGATATTTTCTCCAATAACCAATCATATTGTAGATGACACATTCTAGTGATTGTATGAAGTATTATTTAGTATTATTTAGTATTATTAGTCTATAATGGGCGGCTGTTGCTATTGGCTTCTCTCCACTTCTAGGAGAGCAATGCAGGTGAGTAACCTGATAATAGGGGCTGCTGGGTTGCTGATATTTGTATTGCATTTCCTTCTATATTCCTACTCTTTGTATTGTGGTATATATGGCCCCTTGACCCTAAGGTCTAGTTTTCTGATTAGTGTGGTGGTCATGCCACCAGATACCAGCAGATATTGGGGTAACAGTCACTGTCACGTTGGTCCTGCAGTCAGATACTTACATGCCTTCCAAGAAGTTTTTTAGCTCTTGCTGCGGCATTTCATCCTGAAGATCCATTGAGACGCCCTCCACATCCTCCTCCTGGGTCCTAGGAGAGAGTAAAGAAGATTGTGACATTCTAGGACATCGTCTCTCTACTATAAGATGCATATTTCAGGAACACATTGTATATTAGAAGGGATATACATAATCTTGAAGGTGTTCTGTGGTGACGTCATCATTCGAGATATTCCATAAGGAGCTTTTAACCTTAGATTATTAAAATGTATTTTCTAAACGTGGGTTGGAGTGCCTGTGTATACCTTCTTTTATCTTTATTTTGGTAGTTTTTGAGTAATGATTGTAGGATGGCCCCGTAATCATCAGGTATTTTTCCTTCCTCAACCTTTTTTTTCAATCATCTTGGATAATTCCACAAGGGGACTTGAAGATCATCAGGTATTATTATCTCTGTGTAGCTGTAGGGTGGGCGCCTATAATTAGTTTCACTGGAGGGCCCGAGGTGCTCCAGTTCTACACGTGTGAAATACCTTCTTCATGTTAGTTTTGTATGACTCTAATAACATTTAATATGTTTGTCACATTTAAGTGCGCCGGGATCATCCTTATGGACCTGTTTTTGGCTCCATTATCCTGGTTTTTGTAATAGGTTGGTTGCACCTTGTTACATTTTGTTTTTGTGATATCCTTCCATTAATCTAAACATCATCCAGGGGTCATACAAAAGGTTACTTACATCTCATCTGGATATTCGTACTCAAATTTCTCCACCTGGTAGAGGTTCTATTCGGAGCCTCTGGTGCAGATCATGCATGGAATGTTGGACAGAAAAGTCCTCCATGCAGAACCTTTATGTCCAGTAAAATGCTGGACGGGATAACAGAACCGAACAGACTCATTATAGCCAATGGGGTCTGTTTAGTGCCGTACAGCTCCGTTGTAAGATGGAACATTTTGGCCAGAAGATTCGGTCTTACTGTACTTATAACACAGAAGAAAAGCAGAATCCACAACACAAATGGGAACATAGCCGAAGCCTGTCGTCCATGAACCCCAGAGGAAAAACTGTAGAACATAAAGAACGAATGGATGCGTCTTGTATTCACCTGCTGAATCTTCTCCATCTTTCTCTGTGTTTGCTGGTTTTTCTGCTGGCGAAAAATATACATGATGAGAAACCCAATGTCCGAAAACCAAACTAAAGCATTATATTGTGTGGCGTCCATGACGGACCGTGAACTAATAATGTCATGTGCTGTAAAGATTACATATATAATACAGTTATAAATATCTGTAATGTAGTGGAATATATGGTGTATTTATACAATAAGCACATTCTAAATGATTCTGTACTTACACAGGGATGGAGTCACATTCTTCTATGACGGAGGCAGTTGGAAGGTCGGTGGGTTGTTGTTCCACCTCATCCTCGTCTTCCTCTCTATTGAACAACGCATAACATATAGATAAATTTAGTTTGGGCAGCTAATGGAAGCAGACAATAATATAACTGGAAGTGTAAAAAGCTAAATCTATAGGTGGCATGGTTAACCCCTTAAGGACCGGCCTGTTTTGTGCTTAAAAGATGCAGTAATTCATTTTAGACTTTTTTTTATTTGCAAGTTCATCATAAATATTACATTTTGCCACCAGCGGATCCATATAGGAACTTATGTATTTTGCCTAAATTAATTTATTTTAATGACACCATTTCGGGGTACATGGGGTTTATTGAGGAACCTTCATTCTTTTTTTAGGAGAATAATGAAGCAAAAAAAATCATCAATAACAGGTATATCAGAGAAGATTATCTGTATCAGTGCGAATATATTCCTACTTTTATAGACTTACGGTATCGGCTCCAGCCTTGGATGGTATTTCTTGTAGCAAAATTTTTTGCGTCTGGAAGAGAAACAAAAAAGAACCAGTTATAATGGAAGACACAGGCACCTACCAAATACATCCTCTATATACTGTGCTGGTCCCAGATAACCAGGGGGTGAACTTCTGGGGTCTATAAGTATTCCTATAACTTATAGGGGATGATTGTCCTTTATGAGGACATATTAGTGCTCACCCCAGGAATACTCCGATATAACTCTGTAGGGAAGACCCTGAGATGTAACACTAGAGATAGGGACATTATGCTAGCAGATACTTACCGGTAAAAGACGTAATGGAGCTTAATAGAATTTCTCCATCTGTGTAAGAAATGAAAGAGAAAAAATATAAATATGACATCGACAGATTATTCAATGGTCAGGAAAAGGAGAATTTATATAAAAAGATCTAGAACGGACCATAAAAAAGGAATTTTTTGCAACAACCAATCAGATTGCAGCTAAGATTTTCTGGTGGTTGAATAAAGGATTACTTTGTATTATTTGCCCGTCATGGACAGAACTTGCTATCAGCTACTCTCCACTTCTAGGAGAGCAATATCGATGTGATAATAGGGGCTGCTGCGGGTCGGTGATATTTGTATTATATTTCCTTCTTTTATTATTGTGTTATATACGGCCCCTTGCCCCTGAGGTCTGATTTTCTGAGGATTGTGGTGATCATGTCTGGGAGGATTAGCACCATATATTGGGGTAACAGTCAGTATTGCAGGTGTCCTACAGTGAGATACTTACACCCGCTCCATGAATCTCTCCACTTCTGCCTGCGTCATGCAACCATCAGATGCTTTAACATGCAGAGGTGCAGGAGTCACTGGTTCCTCCGGGATCCTGTAAGACAGTAAAGAAGATGGTGACAATCTAGGACATCGTCTCTCAACTATAAGATGTAGGAACATCAGTGCAGACCATGAATGTGTCCCGTGTTCCAACCCGACACATCATCTATTAACTATCTGTAATGTAGTGTGATATATGGTGTCTATATATAATAAGCACATTATAGATGATTCTGTACTTACACAATGATGTCATCAGATCCGCACTTAATGGTGTTATTGATGAGTTCGGTATGTTGGTCACCTCCGTCCTCATCTTCATCTCTGTTGAACAACATATCATATATAGAATCTTAGTTCTAGCAGATAATGGGACCAGAGGATTATATGATAACTGGAAGTATAAAATGGGAAATCTATAGGTGGTCGGGTTAACCCCTTAAGGCCTGGTCTGTTGTGGGCTTCAAGGATGCAGCGAGTTTTGATATTTCTGCATCTCCACGTTCTAATAGCTATAACTTTGTGATTTTGCCACCAGCAGCACTATATGAGGGTTTATTTTTCTGGGATAATTGAATTACTTTTACAGGCACCATTTTGAGGTACATGGGGGATTTACCAATGAACTGTCCTTTTTTGGGAAGAGAATTAACAAACAAAAAGCAGCAATTTCCAAAGACAGTAGAGAAATAGGGTCATTCAGCTGGAAGATAACTACCTATAATAAACCACTGGGAACCAATCAATGGTCTGGCGCCACCTGTGTAAGAAGGGAAAGAAGAAAGAATTATAAATATGACATTTAAAGGCAGACATATTATATTTATATACAAAAATCTAAGACAACACTAGGTATTTTCTCCAATAACCAATCAGATTGTAGATGACACATTCTAGTGATTATATGAAGGATTATTTTGTTTTATTTGTCTATCATGGCCAGCAGTTGCTTCTCTCCACATCTAGGAGAGCAATGCGGATGAGTAACCTGATAATAACGGCTGCTGGGGTGTCGGTGATACCCACTATTTTCCCACTTTTAGCATTGCAATATTTTTGGCTCCTTGTCTCTGAGGTCTAGCTTTCTGATGAGTATGGGGGTCATGCTACCAGATAGCCCCAGATATTGGGGTAACAGTCACTATCACGTTGGTCCTGCAGTCAGATACTTACATGCCTTCCAAGAAGTCTTTTAGATCTTGCTGTGGCATCTCATTATACAGATCCAGTTGGACGCCCTCCACATCCTCCTCCTGGGTCCTAGGAGAGAGTAAAGAAGATGGTGACAATCTACGACATCATCTCTCTACTATAAGATGCATATTTCAGGAACACATTGTATATTAGGAGGGATATGTGCAATCTTAAAGATGTTCTGTGGTGACGTCATCATTCGAGATATTCCATAAGGAGCTTTTAATCTTAGATTTAATGTGTATTTTCTAAATGTGGGTTGGAGTGCCTGTGTATACCTTCTTTTATCTTTATTTTGGTAGTTTTTTAGTAATGATTGTAGGATGGCCCCGTAACTATCAGGTATTTTCCCTTTGTCAACCTTTTTTTTTTAATCATCTTAGATAATTCCACAAGGGGACTTGAAGACCATCCGATCGCTTCCATAATACACTGCACTACCCATGTATTATTATCTCTGTGTAGCTGTACGGTGAGCCCCTAGAATCAATTTCACTAGAGGGCCTGAGGTGCTCCAGTCCGAAATACCTTCTTATGTTAGTTTTGTATGACTAATAACATTTATTATGTTTGTCACATTTAAGTGCGCCGGGATCATCCTTATGGACCTGTTTTTGGCTCCATTATCCTGGTTTTTGTAATAGGTTGGTTGCACCTTATTACATTTTGTTTTTGTGATATCCTTCCATTAATCTAAACATCATCCAGGGGTCATATTAAAGGTTACTTACATCTCATCTGGATATTTGTTCTCGAACTCTTCCATAATCTCTCGCTCGCTAATGCGTGCCAACTCTCTTGCCATACTATTAAAGAGTAAACAGATTAGTGCGAATCTAGATGTCTGGCTCAGCCATTACTATATATAGGACTCTACATTATACTTAAGACCTTTATATAATAATACATTATGGGCTCTTATCATTTCTGTGTGGCCCTGCCAGATATTGAGGACCTTTACATTTTCCAAAACTCCCCACCTAGCATGTACAGATAGCACAAGCATTAATGTACTTGACTTAACGCATTAACCCGACGCTCCGACTCAGTAAGGAAAATTACAGCAATGCATTATGGGCTTTAAAAAGAATGGATCAGGTGTGATATCCCGCTTTCACCACAATAGCAGATGAAGTCAGATGTTCATCCTACAGTCCAACTATAGATTATAGTCAACCAAACTGTAATCAAGGAACAAGAAACATTTGTTTCATTGGTTCCAGCAATACAAGATCAAGTTTATTTGTTCTATAAGGCCCCCCTCTAACAGGCGCTTCTTACCAAGATTAGAGAGAAAAAAGAGAGCAATACTCACCTAGCAGGCGCTGTCTGGGTCCCTGCTACTGCTCATTGAATGGCTATGATTAGTTCATCGAGCGCTGACTCTGATTGGCTTAGCCGGTGCTCAAGAACCAATCAGAGCAATTTGTTGTTGGAGGCGAGGTTTTCAACCCTGTTATAGATGCTTTATCGCCACTGACAAGTGCATGGGAAGCCTGTAAAAGCACCGGAGAGCAGTGGGATGGACCCAGGCGGTGCCTGCTAGGTGAGTATTGCTATTTTTTCAGTTTCCTTGGCTGCAGTTTCATCTTTGCTAAAAACACAGCCAAATCGTTGTCAGAAACGCATGACAACGCTGCTGAAACCACGGTAAACGCAGCATTGAAAAATGCAGCGTTTCTGCAATCGCCTTTGTGAGGGCGGCCTAAATCTGCCATTGTAACTTAGTTTAGTAACCAAAGCCTAATAACAAGTGGCCTGACGAGTCGTGTAATTAGCCGCTGGGTCGTGAACATTGGAAGTGCTGGAGACAAGTGTTACATATGATCATTAACATGTGGTTTGTTAATGATTGCAGAACTAAACCTGTTGCTCCCAATGAGGCTTCATTCAGTTCTATTAGCTACAATGAAGCCATTAATTTGCCTTAAACAGCAAGGTATAGCGGAAAATCTGCAGCAAAATCTGCGCTATTTGATGCAGATCTGCAGCTGATTTTTGCCCCTTCAATTGAGTTCAGTTAGCCCCTTAAGGACGCAGACTTTTTTTTTCCATTTTCATTTTTTTGTCCTACTTTAAAAAAATTCATATTGCTTTTATATAACCATTGCCGTAGATGTCTGGGGGCTGTTTTTTTCTTAAGGGATATTTTTCATGGTTCTATATAATGTACTGTATAATGTACTGACAAACCTGCGTGGCAATCTGTAGTTTTTATGGGCGCCATTTTTTGGGTAACTATACTATATTGTAAAGCTTTTATTAATGTTTTTTATAACAGAGAGAAAAAAAACGCATCAATTCTGCCATTGTTTTTTTTTTTACATCGTTAATCATGCAGTATAAGGGCTTATTCACACGGGCGTATATCAGCCGGGTTTTCACACCCGGACGATATACGCTGCCCCTGCGATGCATCAGTGCACAGAGGCATATTTCTGCAATGCAAAAGGACCCGACCGGGCGATTCTACGCCAGCGGCGGCAGCTGCATACATTGCCATGAGAGGGTATGCTATGTGCCGGAGAAGGGAGGTGGGAGGGAGTTTAACAGCGTGACTGCTAAACTCCCTCTCACTTCTCTTCCTCTTTCCGCTGTATTCAATTCGAGGGGGTGGGACAGGGGCGGGGCTATGCCGCCCGCTCTGCCCCCTCCCATTGCTGGCTATGGACAAGGGGTGGAAGCTTAGCTCCGCACCCGTCCCACCCCTTTTCATTGCAAATAGCCAGAGGGGAGGAGAGAGGATGTGTGCCAGCGAGGGGGAGGGAAAATGGAATGTCTCTCCAGGCCCCACAGCATTGTGGCCTCGGCGTATATGCGCCAGGCCCTTTGCTGTTCCGGCATTTTTACGCGCCGGTGGGTTCACGTAAAACGCCTACGGCCATGTAAAGGGGCTCTAAGTGACATGTAACATTTTTTATGCGGGTCTGTATGATTACAACGATACCAAAATTCTTCTTTTTTTTTTAGGTTTTTCCACTTTTCCACAAGAAAAACTTTTTATTTATTTATTTTTTCTACATCGCTGTATTCAAAGTCCTATATATATTTTTTTATTTTTCCATAGACAGAGCTCTGCATGATGAACTGTAGTCGTTATTGGTACCTGTTTTGGGTACATATGGCTTTTTTGATTACTTTAATTGTGTTTTTTGGGAGGCAAAATGAAAAAATAAGCATTTTACTTCAAGTTTTTAGTTGTTTTTTTTAAAATGCTTTTTGCCGTGCAGGATAAACAGTGTGCTCAATTTATTGTACGGGTCGTTATGGACAATACCAAATATGTGTGATATTTTGTTTTTTATACTAATAGGGGAAAGATCACAAAAAAGGTTACTTTGTAATTTTTTTACATTTTTTATTTACACTATGTTTACCTTTTTTTTAAAACACTTTTTATATCCCTGTAGGGGACTTGTACCATAGCAGCCATGATTGCTATGATAAAGCATTGCAAGTAGAGATGAGCGAACATACTCGGTAAGGGCGATTTCGCAATCGAGCACCGCGATTTTCGAGTACTTCACTACTCGGATGAAAAGTACTCGGGTGCGCTGTGGGTGAGCGGGGGGTTGCAGCGGGGAGTGGGGGGGAGAGGGAGAGAGAGAGGGCTCCCCCCTGTTCCCCGCTGCTACTCCCCACTCCCCTCTGCAACCCCCCGCCCCACAGCGCACCCGAGTACTTTTCACCCGAGTAGTGAAGTACTCGAAAATCGCGGTGCTCGATTGCGAAATCGCCCTTACCGAGTACGTTCGCTCATCTCTAATTGCAAGGCTTCTGTCCTGCAATGCCTCATCGCTAGTTATAGCGATCATAGGCAATGGCAAGTCAGGACACCTGTACCTGGCATCCTGTTGCCATGGCAACCCATCGCCCCCCCCACCACCATGATTGCATAGCGAAGTGCCAATGAGGTCACAGAGGGTGCGCCTACTCCCTCTGTAAACCCTTTACATGCCATGATCTACATAGGTTGTGGCACATAGGGGGTTAAAAGCGGAGCTCAATGTTCTCACTGATCTTGGGTACTGCAGTGGGACGCCGACTATTGGTCACAGCCGGCTCCCACTTCGGGATGGTGCGGGCTCAGCTTCTAATCCCACGCCATCCACATGATGTGAGGTTACATCCTCTCGCATTAAGTACCGCTTAGCCATGACGTAACCAGTGGTGTTAAGGGGTTAAAATTATTTTCTGCCGCCACCTTCTAACAACCATAACTTTTATTTTTCCATCGACATCATTGTGCGAGGGCTCATTTCCTGCAGGACATCCTGTAGTTTCTATCGGAGTACATGCAACTTTTTCTTTGTTTTGTATTATATTTTTATGTGGAGACCGGGTGACCAAAAAAGCGCAATTCTGGCGTTCTTTATTTTTTTTCCTGACGACATTCACCGTGCGGGTGAATAATGCGTTACTTTGATAGATGGGACTTTTATGGACGCAGTGATACCAAATAAGATTTTTGTTTTATTACTTAGATATTGTTTTATTATAAATACAGCAAAAAAAACTTTTATTACTTTTCACTTTTTTTTAATAATAAAACTTTTGAAACTATTTTTTACATTTTTTTTAGTCCCCATAGGGAGCAAGAACATACAATGACTTGATCGCTCCTGCAGTATGATGGATGCAGTATGATCGCTCCTGCATTACATTATACATGATCTGACAGGCAATCTATCAAGCACACCATGGCTTGATAGGCAATCTGCAATGGCAGCCTTGGGGCTTTTCAGAAGGCCCCAGGGTATCATGGCAAACATGGGGCAACCTGCAATCTTATCGTGCGGGGCAGTGCTGGACTCCTGAATATCGACCAGGGCATTTAAATGCCACTGTCAGTATTATCGGCAACATTTAAAGGGTTAACAGCTCAGATCAATGGCGCTGCTTATCAGAGCTGTTGTAAGTGGGTGCTGGCTTGGGGCTCCTGCACACTTGCGTTTTTCTTGCGTGTTTTTTTCATGCGATTGTCAATGGGACTTTTTAATGTTAAAAACGCATCACACAAAAATTTAAAAGCACCAACTTGTAATGCGTTTTTAATATTAGAAAGACCCATAGACAATCGCGTGAAAAAAACGCACAAGAAAAACGCAAGTGTGCAGGAGCCCTTACCCCGAACCTTCAGGACATAACTGCACCCCCTCTAGTGGATTTAATGTGCATTTTCTGCTGCAAAAAAATTGTCCTAAATCCGCCGTGTGTGAATGTAACCTAATGGAATCTGAAGCATCCGTAGTATAATAATACAATAAAGGATGTTAGAATTAGGGGACGTAAAAATAAGCAGACTGGCACAATACCGTATTCTAGACATAGTGGACTGCTGAATACTGTATATGCCACAAAGCAATGAAAAACATAATAGATCCGACCATAATCCATGACTGCTGCATCATAGGCCGGTGATCTGCCCTTCACTATCTGTAGCTGGTAAACCATTAGTATACTCCGAGAGAGAGATCTCTCTCACTCTTCCTCCCCCTCCGCTCCCCCCGCCCCGTGCAGCGCACCACAGCCTGCTCCGACCAGTATGCAGTTACTCGAGAAGAGCGATGCTCGCTCGAGTAACTGCCTTACCGAGTAGGCTCGCTCAACTCTAATGGTGACACTTGCTACATCAGCCCAACAACCTTGTACCGCCACCTCATCACATCACATTATACATTTACAATACAGATTTACTGCAGAAGTAAAGAAATGATCAGAACTGAAGAAGAGGAGACAGGATAGAAGATAGTGAAAGACACAACAGGAGCTCCACATACAGCGGACTTACCTCCAACGGCAACTACAACCCTCAACGGAATGTTGGCGCTGCAGCTGCTTATATAACCTGTGACATGTCATAAGGTGATGATGTGAGGGGGAGGAGCCAGCAGCTGCAACATTCCGTGACATCACCTGCTGCAGCTGTTAGAGACCAGATGAGGATGATCAGCCAATCACATTTCATATAGATAAAATGCCCTGTAAATTTTCCCAGCAGACCCCAAAACCTTGTACAAGGGTCAATAATGTCATTATTTTTATACAGTGTAATTGTGTCATCATTTCTAGTGATTCTAACACTGATAGATCTGCGGTAATCACTCATATATGCCGATAACACAGAAGCCACATACAGCAGAACATGGGATTGTATGTATATTAGATGGGGCGCAATGCATATACACCCGTGTGACACTGCCTTTAGGACGGCTTTACACGGCACAACTATAATCTGAATAGTCTCTCAAAATAGCCACAAAAGCGTCCAAATGACTGTAGATAAATTGTCACAATTTCCTTTTAGAGGAATAATATGAGTTCATTAACCCCTTAGTGACAAGCCGATCTTTTGCATTGAGGGTCGAGCGATTGTCATTGTTGCATTGCAAGAGCCATAACTTTTTTACCCAATATTTGAATTGTCTTAATGACATGTTTCAGGCTGTTGGTGTCCGCCTGACACTTATATGTGTTCGGCCCTTATTTCATACGGTTTTTTGATTGCTTCTTCTGTCTATTCATACATATGGTTTTGGGATCCGGTTCTTTACCATACATGCAATCAGAAATGGAATTATGGCCATTATGGCTTTTAAGTTTTTGTATGTTTTTCTTTATGAGAACCAAGAAGCCGCAGTCAAAACTGCCTTTGGAAGCACTGACTGGTTTGAAACCAGGAAAGGCGCCCAACAAGGCTGCATTCTATCCCCAGCCCTGTTCAACCTGTATGCTGAAATAATCATAAGGCCATGCAATCCGGAAGAATCCGCAATTGGAGTGAAAATTGGTGGAAGAAACAAACAATTTTCGATATGCTGAGGACACAACTCTACTCACTGGAAATAAAAATGACCTTGAATACCTAATTTGATGAGTCAAAAAAGAATGTGAACACATAGGACTGTATTTCAATCTTAACCCCTTAATGACCACACATACAGGTTTTACACCTTGGGTGGCTTGGCTTTATTCTATAGGGCCTTGTAAAAACACACTTGCCCTGTAGAGTAAAGCCCGGGGGTCTCTGCATGTGACAGCTCCCTTCTAACGGCTGTCTGGAGTTGCCCATAGCTGTCATCGGAGATCACAATGGATAACGGCAATCCCATAAAAGTAAATAAAAAGTGAAATATAGTTAAAGTTTCAGCTCCCCTCATGAATTGGATCCATGAGGGGCACCGAAAGTACTCACCTCTGTCCTCCGTGGACTTGACGCCAACTTCTGCACATGGGTGCCAGACATAAAATGTCAGGTGCATTCACAGAAGGCCGGGGAGCCTGGGAAATGTAAAATCTACCAAGAGTAGCCGAGAGCAGGGAGATGTCACCGGGTGATCATGTAAAGTGAAAAAAAAGTTGAAAAAAAAGTTTTATCTCCACTCACGGATCGTATCCATGAGGGGAGATAAAATTACAAACCTAAGGCCCCTGGATTTATCTGCAGACCATACCCCGGCTTCTGCACATGTGGTCATCGGCTAAATGGCGGAAACATGCGAAAAAGCCGAGGATTGGGGTAGAAATCTCCCTGTTCCCGGATACCAAACATAGTCAAGAGCCTGGAGATTTCAAAATGGTTGTCATTGGTGGGGGTTCTCCGTTGTTTTCACCACTCAAGGGCTATACAAGTGTACAATGGGGCCTAAAACACCTTCAAGCAAAATGTCTGTTCTGAAAGCCATCAGCCAAAAAATTAGTGGCCTTTTACTCTTGGCAATGGTGGATATCACAGGGCGAACACCCAACTAAGTTACTTTTATAACTTGTCTGATTGACAGGTCATAAGGCTAAAAAAAAGGTACTAACATGGAAGGACCCGTTTATGGAATTATTTATGTCTGAT
Organism: Eleutherodactylus coqui; assembly: GCF_035609145.1. NCBI lineage: Eukaryota > Metazoa > Chordata > Amphibia > Anura > Eleutherodactylidae > Eleutherodactylus > Eleutherodactylus coqui. Next base: position 66,199,240 of record NC_089839.1, read on the forward strand.
TGGCTGAGCGCTGCCTGTGATTGGCTGAGCGCTGTGACCAATCACAGGCAGTGTTCAGCTGTCATTCCGTGCTTTCTGAAAGTGCTGTGACCAATCACAGGCACTTTCAGAAAGCGCGGAAATTCCCACTGGCTGAAAGATCTCCAGTACAGAGTTGGGGTGCCAAGCGGGACGTCATGCCGAGCCCCGAGAGGTGAGTATATATATTTTTTAATTTTTTACACACGTTTGGGATGATTTTCAGGGAAGGGCTTATTTTTCATGCCACACACACACACACACACACACACACACACAAGCCCCAAAAATCCTCACCGTGGGGAGTACCCTCCCTAGTGAACAATGTGACAGTGCTTTCACAGCGTTCAGTGATGAGGGGACTCACCACGGGGGTGAAGGTATCCTCTACCACTGCTATTACAGCAGTGGCAGCGGATCTCGATCATCGCCTATTGATTTCAATTGGGCCGGAGACGCTCTCGCACGTCGCATGTCTTGCATTGGAGGCTATTTTAATTTTTTGCTTCCGAACGCATGCCTGACGGTGGTTAATACAAATACACATTTTACGGGTGAATTGTGTCTCATAATTGTTTATTGCAAAGAAAATAAAAAGATTTGTAAGAAGATAATTTAAAAGGCCGCGCCGAGGACAGCTCTGTCTTGAGATGGTGGCGTTTAGATGGCTCGGCAGTGTCCTCCACTCTGTGTGTAGAGGTGAGTTGGCACTGCCGGAGAGGAGGCTCATGGGACATCACCTATATACTGTACTTCTGTATAATGTATAGATAGGTGGGTATCTAGGGAGTATATAAAGTCACACTGCGTCGGGTCTCCATTCGTGGAGCAGGAAAGGGGAATTCGATGATCAAACGGGATCAGTCTTATAATGGAAGCGAACAGCGCCGAACAGACACCAGTGACTATAATGGCGTCCTTTCTGCTTCCGCTCAGCTGCCTGGCATTTTACCAGAAGTAAAAGCGCTGCATGCATGACTTGCTGTATTTCGTGCCGGATCTGAGATGGAATCTCTGAATGGAGGCTCTAGCGCAGGTGTGAACCCGGCCTCAATTAGTTCAATATGTGCTCTTTTCGTGCGCAAATTCGCAGAAAAAAGGGATCATGATGCGATTATTTTTTTGTGTCTGTGAATGAATTGTGTGCATAAAAAATGTGTATGAGATGAACCCATTTAAATTGATGGGTTTTATTAACTGCATATTGCGTGTGTAAAACACTGCACAAATATGTTCTTCGACACAGGCCTCACACGGGACAAGGACCCATTTATTTGAATGTGTTAATGCACACAAGTGATTTTTCTCTCAAACTGAAAGTACAAAATCTGCTGCATTTCCTATTTTTGTGTTGTTCTTCTTCAAGAACCGCCTATTATTTTCTTTGGGAGCAGTAAAAAAAAAAACACATTGCAATCACATGCCATGCGAGTGCAATACTTAATAACGCAGGTTGCTGTGGGGACCGCATAAGAAAAGAGCCAGGAAGTGCGAGTAGAGGTAACTCTATAGAAAACAGTCGCATTTTTCACTGACCAAAATCACACTCGCTTGTGTATACACAGCTTATTAAAGGGGCCGCCCTATTGTACATTTACCCTTATAGGGTGTAGAGGGGTATACAAGATGAACCAGCCCCTCTATTGGGATTATGCATCCTTTAAAGATTGATAACTTAGGGTCCATTTAGACGGTATAAATGTCGGTCAAACAAGGCCTGACACTCGTTCCTGTGTGTCCTCACTCTCGTGCTCCTGCACCGGAGCTAGTAGTGCTGGTCTTACTCACAGAGCGGCCAGCAGGGGGGCAGGAAGGCTGTAGGAGATTTCTCTCCTCGTGCTCACCTGCTCCTCTCTATTGACATAACATAGCGATCAGCTCATCGTCCATTGTTTATGCTGCATAAACGATGGACAATGAGCTGATCGCTATGTTATGTCAATAGAGAGGGGCAGGTGAGCACGAGGAGAGAAATCTCCTACACCCTCCCCGCTGAGAGCGAACGATACTAGCTCCCATGTAGGTGCACGGGAGCTAGTATGTGCAGGGATGAGTGTTAGTGATTGGTGGGGGTCCGACACTCAGGATTCTTGGTATATCCTCGGGATAGGCCCTCAATATTTGATCGTGTGGGTCCGACACTCGGGATTTTTGGCTCATCCCCGGGATAGGCCCTCAAGACCTGATCGTTGGTTGTCCGACACTCAAGATTCTTGACTCATTCTCAGGACAGGCCCTCAATGCCTGATGGGTGGGGTCCGACACTCGGGATTCTTGGCTTATCCTCAGGACAGGCCCTCAATACCTGATTGTTGGGGGCCTGACACTCAAGATTCTTGGCTCATCCCGAGAACAGGCCCTCAATACCTGATCGGTGGCATCCAACGCTTCGGATTCTTGGCTTATCCTCAGAATAGGCCCTCAATACCTGATTGGTGGGGTCTGACACTCGGGATTCTTGGCTTAGCTTCAGGACAGGCTCTCAATAACTCATTGGTGGGGGTCCAACACTCAGGTTTTTTTGGATTATCCTCAGTATAGGCCTTCAATACCTGATAATAGGGGTCTGGCGCTTGGGATTCTCGACAATCAGCTGATTGCACAAGCGTTGCGGTTCCTGCAATCACCACAGACCTGACATCTGAGCATGATGCAGTTACTGCTCACCCGCCATATTTTTAGAGCAGTCGTACTACAGGCTTGTCCCATTCTCTTTGAATAGGATTTTGCTTAGACATAAACATAGAAGAGGCTGCAGAGCCCTGTAATCCTGAGAACAGGCAATCGATATTTAGGGTCCTCCTCCTCGACTTTCTTTTAATGTTTCCTATGTGAACAGATCAATGATGATCAATGTACTTTCATTGGCTCCATTCACCGTATATTATGCGCATGTACATTGTTCATTCCGTAAGAACGCAGCACTCAGGCATGCACAAATACAGGTACGCTCGTGTGACGCCGGCTGTAGGGTCAGTTCAGGGTTTCCGCTTTGTTTCTGGAGGAGAGAAACTAAAATAAAACTAAAAAAAATACATCATTTAAAAAAAAAAAAAAAAAAAAAATAGGAAAGCAAACAGAAAGCCTCCCGCTCGCTTCCATTCCATCAGGTTTCCATTCTTTTGGATGGAAAAATAGCGCAGTCTGCGGCAAAACTGCGTTGTGTGGCCATAACCGTACTTAGATTGTTCCAGACACTATTTTTATTGAAAACCAGACTGCTTTAGTAAATCCCTGTGTTTCCCATAGAGTAACAATTCTGGAGCTTCTGTTCCTAGAGCTCCGCCCACTTGCTGCCTGCAAAGTGCAACATTGTAGCAATAATCTGCTGCAAATCACAACATAGACAGCTGAGCATTCCCAGCCGCCTCCAATCCCAAACCTCCTTCACATGTATTAGGGCTCCTTCCCACGAACAGATTTCCGCCGCGTAATACGAGTCGAGAATCCGCCGCATTGCCCGCAGCTATTAGGTTCTATTAGGTTCTATTTATTCCTAATAGCTCAATGCTCACGGTGCGGAATTCCATTGCGGAATTCCGCACCGTGAAATCTCCCGTCCTCACCCACGGCATGCTCTATTTGCCGCGGGTGTACGCGTGGCCGGCTTCCATTGCAGTCAATTGAAGCCGTCCGCTCACGCTATCTTCCGCTGTAGCACAGTGGAAGATAGCGTGAAATCGCCTCTCCGCCCACCGCCTGAAGCGTCATGCGGGACCCAGAACACTGGATCCGCTGGTAAGTATGGGGTCTCTGGGGGGCGCCGTGACGGGCTTCGCCACGGAATATTCCGTGGCGGAACCCGTCACGCCCAAGTGCTGCCGGCCTTAGGCTGCTCTCACACATGCCTTCAGATAAACGCCCCTCAAAACCGCGGCATTTTACCACGATTTCGATCTGCATTTTTTGAATGCATGTTACAGTGTTTGCCATCTCTTTTTAGTGCTCCCCATCATTGTGATGGGTGATGAGATCCGTTAAAATAATTTGGAAAAATAGAATAGACAGTGCTCAAAAATCGTGGTGTTAGAAACGCTGCGATCGAGCACAGGTCTGCGAAGCCCCATTGAAATCAATGGGAGCGTTGTACCACAATCAGCGCGATGCTCGGGACGCTGTGCTAATAGCGGTAAAAAGCAGCTGTTTTGAGAGCAGCCTAGGGCTGGGGTCACACGAGTCATATCCCCGGTCAAGTCAAATCTTGCGGTTTTGCCGTAGAGATAAAACGTAAGATTTTCGCCGGGAAAGGGCAGCTTCAAATTCCGCAGCACTTAGCCGCGGGTTTTGAAGCGGCTTGGCCGCATGCTTTTCCGTTGCGGCCGGCGCTCCCATTGAGAGGAACAAGGCCGCAACGGATAAAAAAAAAGACCTGCTGCAGCCGGGGAATCCGTGCAGCCGCGACCAATTGGCCGTCCCGTGTGGATGAGATTTTTGACAAATCTCGTCCACATGGCTGACTAATCCAGGGAATAGTGGCCGCAGGCAGATTTGCCACAGCGCAAATCCACCCTGTGTGAACTCAGCCTAAGGGCTCTCTCACACCAACATTTTCTGAATGCATATCTGCCGCGCGGGAGCACACAGCAAGTACGCAATGAATTACATACTTGCTGCATGCCAACACTATATTGGCGTGTATGTGTGCCTAATATACGCCAAAATAGTGCATATCGCATTCTTTTTTTTTTGTGTGCGCATTGCGGGCGCGGCGTGTAAGGCAAAATTGCAAATCAACATTAGGGCTTATTCACACAGCCATATTTACGTGGGTATTTCAGCACATTAAAAAAAACCACCCATGAACGAGACCTTGCAAAGCATTGGATTTTAATGGATTCATTCAGATGAATTATTTTTTACTGCTTAAAATAAATCGCAGACGGCTGCTCATAATGGTAGTGATTACCGGCTGGGGTGCCGCAGCTTCCTGTCCGATAATCGCTCACCGGAGCTGTTAGCGGAACTTCTCCCAGGAGTACTCTGTGATGTCAGTGTGTGCACCCAGGATCCTCTTACGCTGACCTCTCCTCCTTTTTATTGCTCGAGGAGAGGAGAAGGCAGGAGTCATCCGGGCGCACAGACTAACATCCGCTGCAGCGCCAAGACAAGGAGCGGCGCTTAGACCACGAGGAGGTAAGTATATGGGTCTTGAGGGAGCTATTACTACTAGAGCTACTGTGGGGAGTCACTCTTACAACTGGGGTCTTTATAGGGGACACTATTAGTAATAGTATTCCCTATATCAGCCCTAGCAGTATTAGTACTGAGGGCCATATTGGGGGACATTATTATTATAGAGGCCACTGTGGGGGACACTATTGTTACTGAGGCCACTATGGGGGTTACTATTACTACTAGGGCTACTGTGGAGGGCCACTCTTACTACTGAGGTCTATATAGTGGACACTATTAGTAATAGTGTCCCCTATATCAGCCACAGTAGTAATAGTATTAGTACTGAGGGCCATTGTGGGGGTAATATTACTGGGGCTGATATTGGGGACACTATTGCTACTGAGGCTACTGTGTAGGATACTATTACTATTGAGGCCACTGTGGAAGTCACTATAACTACTGAGACTACTGTGAGGAACACTATTACTACTAAGGCCACTGTGGGTTCACTATTACTACTGGGGCTGATATTGGGGACACTATTAGTACTGAGGCTACATTTGATCTCACAGCACCCATTACAAGTGACCCTTTGACATCCACCCACTGTCAGTTGCATTTTCAGTGGTGTTGTGAACGATGAAACCGGACTGCTATGGAGTGGAAGCAGTTTGTCCTTAGCGACGAATCCAACTTTAGTTTGGCACTGACAGTGGCCATGTTTGTGTCTGGAGCATGGTTGTAACTATAGGGGATGCAGACGATTGTTTGCATCCGGGCCCAGAAGCCTTAGGGGGCCCATTAGGCCTCTATTCTACATATAGGGAGTCCAATAGTATGAATAAAACAATTATTATTGGGGGTCATGTTACAGACTTTGCATTGGGGCCCAGAAGCTTCTAGGAGACCTAGGGGTGAGTACTTCAATCCTACCTTTGCTGTGGAGCGGCACATTGCCTCCAGTGCTTGTGTGATGGTCTGGGGAACCATTACATACAACAGTCCTTCACCCCTAGCAGTGATATGAGGGACAATGACAGCTCAGCGATGTGTTCAGAACATCCTGCAGCTACATGTGTTGGTATTCATGGCGGCTTCCAACAGGCATTTTCCAGCAGGATAATGCTGAGCTGCAAGCAGCAAGGTGGTCACAGTAATGTCACACAACATTGTCACACTTCAGTAAACCATCCAATAGATTTACCAACAGCACAACCTTTTTGCTGTTTGCAGTAGGACAAGTGTCTGCAAAGCCATCTAATCAGCTTCTGATCCAGAGAAACCAATGCATAGGCCAATATAAGAATTAAAGATGGCAGCATACGTGGTGCAATAAAACAATTCTTCTTTTATTCCTTTATCAAGTGTTGATAAAGATGTAAGTCGAAACGTTGTGGTTTTACTCTGGAGAAATAAAAGAAGAATTGTTTTATTGCACCACGTATGCTGCCATCTTTAATTCTTACAGTGTCACACTTCCATGGCCAGATTTGTTGCCAATAGAACATGTGTGAGACCATCTGAGATATCAACTTCAACAGTCAATGCATTTGTACGATCTAGAGGCTCAGTTACAGCAAATGTGGGCCTGTATGCTTCAGGATACCATAAAGAACCAGTATGCCTCCATGCCCGCCCATATCACATCCAGTATTAAAGCTAGAGGCAGTACAACAGGGTACTAGCGCATCCATGCCAACCTGTATCACATCTTGCATCCAAGCTAGAGGTGGCACAACAGGGTGCAAAATCCTCCATGCCCGCCCATATCACATCTTGTATCCAAGCTACAGGTGGTACAACAATGTGTTAGAGCCTCCATGCCCACCCATATCACATCTTGCATCCAAGCAAGAGGCAGTACAACAATGCCCTCCCATATCACATCTTGTATCCAAACTAGGGGCGATATAACAGGGTACTAGAGCCTCCATGCCCTCCTGTATCACATCTGCTATTAAAGCTAGAGACAATACCACAGGGTACTAGAACCTCCATGCCGCCCGTATCACATCTTGCATCTAAGCAAGAGGCAGTACAACAGGGTACTAGAGCCTCCATATCCGCCTGTATCACATCTTGTAACCAGGCTAGAGGCGGTACAACAGGGTAGTAGAGTCTCCATGCCTGCCTGTATCACATTTTATATCCAAGCTAGAGGCGGTATAACAGGGTACTAGAGCTTATATGCCCCTCCATATCACATCTTGTATCCAAACTAGAGGCGGTACAACAGGGTGCTAGAGCCTCCATGCTTGCCCATATCACATCTTGCATCTAAGCATTCACTTCACTGTGCATTTACCCGCGCAAACATCCCTTCCCCCAAAAAACCCCCCACAAAGTGTAGATTTCCTCTTCCTTGCTGTGTAAATATGCAGTACAAATGCATGTATCATTTGTACTTTTACCACTCAGATAGACTTGAATGAGCTATTTTGGTCTACAACACGGACGAAAAGAGATCTTCTTTGATTTTTTTTTATTACATGTGTGAAAAACTGATGTTTAAAAACCCCAATGGAACTTTATGGTCTTTCAGAACTGCTTATAAAAAACAGAAAGCAGCAATATACTGATACAGTAGGGCAGGTAGAACCACCACATCCCAAACATGCAGACAGCCAAACTGATGGAGGAGCAATTGCACAGGTGCAATGATCAACAGCCACTTACACACTTTCCTTGTATTGGGAGGGGGTGGAAGTTGCTTAACAGTATTTCTGCAGAAAAAAGGGCATGTACAGGGTGTCAGGCCACACAGTACGTGTAGTGCACCATGTAGGCTTACAACCCATTAATGATGCCATATTTCAATCCGGCGGGCTGCCCTGTACCCCCATAGGTGACCCACACTAAAACCAGCACCCACAGCGTTCAAAGCCGCATTGCATGTTACTAATACAAGGTATTGGTTAATATTTTGGACAAAATGCATATAAGCTCACAACCCACGTCAAGGGTCCTTGCTTACGGTGAATCCCTACACGAATATCAATCAAAATTTATATAAGAAAGGTATGTGAGTGGTTGTTCATCAGTACCTTGCACCTGTGCAACGCTCCTCCATTTAGCAGTTTGGCGGTCTGCATGTTACATATCTATGCTGTAAGGGAACTGAGCGCTCCCTTTTCTTGAGAGCTTGGGTTATACACAGTAAGCAACCTAAACGTGCAGAGCTGCAACCTAAAGTATAGGTGATGAACAGAGCAGCCTACGGCTTCATGCACACGCAGAAACCAGAGCGCGCGTCCACCTCCGGATTCCGCAGTCATAACCCTCCATAGCATGCTATGGAAAAACAATTCTTCATGCACATGAGCGGAAACCAATTGCGGTTTCCACTCATGGATGTAAAAAAAAGAAAAGAAAATCGCAGCATGCTCCATTTTATTGCGGATCCCGCACGGATGTCTCCCGTAGCAGTCAATAGAAGCCTTCCGACCCACCGTCCGTCTGCAGTTGACACTGCGGACGGACCGCAGATTCCGCAGGAGATTTAGAAAAAAAACAAAACTGTACTACGCACATGTGCTGGTTCAACGGCAGGCACATGTGCAGTACAGAAGAAAGAAGACACGGACAGGTACCCAGGGGACACCGGCATGGGCAGATTCCGTGCGGGATTCCCCATGCAGAATCCGTGCATGCCATGGACATGAGGCCAAAGGCCGGCTTTACATGGACATATGTGCAATTGTGCATGCCTTAGTGTTAGGCCTCATGTCCACGGGTTTAAAATCTGCAGCGTTTTTCTCACACGCAGATCCGCGCCCCATAGGCATGCATTGGACACCCGCAGGTAGTTAAATACCTGCGGATATCATTTTTCCCGTCAGGCGCTGATCCGTGTGGGGGGAAAAAAAATGGACATGCGCCGGAAGATGCGGTTCTTCCCTTCTTCGCGGCCGGATATTCTTTCTTCGGCCCGGCGGATGTGCCCGGCACGCCGCCGATGTGCCAAGCACATCCACCGGGCTGAAGAAAGAAGATCCGGCCGCAAAGGAAGGAAGATCCGCATCGTCCGGAGCAGGTGAGTTTATTCTGATTTTTAGGCTTCATGTCCGCGGGGCAGGAGGGACCCGCTCCGGATTCTACATGAAGAATCCGCGGCGGCCCTGATTTTTCCAGTGGACATGAGGCCTTAGATTTTTGTGCTATAAACAAATTTTTAGCAGGGAGCAGAACACACACCCCAATTGAAATTGCTAATTTGTCTAATGAGTTCCAGATGTGTTCATTTTACCGCGGAATTATACAGTGCTTCACACATCTCCTTGAGGCCTCATGTCCACAGGGAAAATCAGGCCTGCTACGGATTCTCCATGGAGAATCCGCAGCGGGTCCCTCCTGCCCCGTGGACATGAGGGCTGAAAATAAGAATAAACTTACCCGCAGCGGACCGTGCAGATCTTCTCTTCTTCGCGACCAGATCTTCTTTCTACGGCCGGCGGATGTCCATTTTTTTTCATGCTCCATATTTTTTTTAATTCACTTTTATTGACCATCTGCGGGTGTTTATCTACCCGCGGGTGGTCAATGCATCCCTATGGGACGTGGATCCGCTGCGGATTTTAATTCTTCTTTTCCCCGTGGACATGAGGCCTGAGTATTGCAGTGCTTTTGCGCAACCTATTGACTACTATAGGCACCTTTGGTGCGCAATACGAAGAGAAATAGAACGTGTTAAAATACATAAATGTGAACGAACCCATTGGAATTCTCTGTGTATGCGCAAATTTAAGTGAGCACAAATACGGCCATTTGAACCTGGTTTATGCCTTGCATGTACTAGAAAATGTTTTTTTTTTCTCGGATTCCTAATCATGGCCGTGCCAAAAAGAAATCATACAGCAGTGACATGTTAAAAAGGACAACTCCAATGTAATGTTAACGATAGCACATTCCATCAATCCGTTCCCAGGATAGATTCATAAGGAGACAAGTAGCAGAAATTAAAATCACAGGAGCGGTTTTATTTTTATATTCTTCAATATTAATTTACAAGTTTTTTGGGGGGTTTTTTGCACAAAAATAAATATAAAAACCTGTCAGATTTTACAGCATATTTATACAAGACCGTGACGTAGGCGCTCATATATAAACCAAAGAGTCCTAAGATGCAATGCAGAACATGGATGTCCATATCATGTACTGAGATATAAATGACGACCTCGATCAGGGGGGGTATTTGCCACCATAAAGTCCATTTCTTCTTTTTTTTAAAAAATGCGTAAGGTTTGTCTGAACCAGATACAAAACCCAAGAAATGTGAGAGTGGTAAGAGTTCACTGTGAACAGAAAAAACAGACATGCAAATGAGAAAGGTATGACTTACCCGATCCTGAAATATGTCATACATACAAACGATATACACCAATCAGCCATAACATTAAAGAGGTACTACCAAGACAGCGATCTATCACCTATCCATACACTTCATTCGGACGACTAGAGATTGCAGCGCTCAAGCGCTCGGCTATCTCTATTGGTCCCACTACAGTGAATGACCTTGAGGCGTGTATCTGCAGCCTCTGCTGCCAGAACTTCGGGCAGTGCTGGAGGTGAATTCTTTGAATTGGTAGGGGTCCTAGTGGTTGGACCTGCACTGATCAGCAAGTAATCCTCTATCTGGTAAATAGAGGATAACTTGATGAGATGGGAATACCCCTTTAAACTAAAGATGAGCACCTAATCCTTTCATCGGATTTAACTTTTTTTTTTTTTAAAGCATAATTAAATCATCCTGTCCACATATCCTATAAAAGGAAGAAGTCTGGTCCTCTTTATATAAGCTAGTGAGGACAGTTGCAGAGAGTTGCTTCTTCTGTGGAAGACTTGGCACAGCCATCTATTACATGGTCACTCATCAGTTTAAATGGGTGCCAAGTCATACGGCTTTTCCTGTGGAGCGATCTCTGTAAGGGAAGTGTGCAAATGTTCCTAATAGTCGATCACTGGGGATTGCAGATCTGCAGCGGTTAAACAGGTATGCTTGGAGATTAGACATTTTTTAAAGTTTTCACCCATCCACTGGAACTAACACTGATGCAAAGAACAAAGGCCCCATTCCCCCTAGTTGTAGACTCGCTGTACCCCCTGAAGGAGATTGAATGGAGCCACCCCGTTCATTTTCAATGGGACTGCTGGAAATAGCCGAGTACAAAGCACTCTATCATTTCCATTAGAAATGAAAGGAGTATGCACAGCTAGCGCTCCATTCAATCTGACATGACTGCAGGTTGGAAAAGCCACCCGAAAGTGAAGAGCAATGAGGAAATGGGACCCTCGTTCTCAGGATGCATTGATTGCCTGGGTGGGCACATTGTGAAAGGGGGTGATCCAGCTGGCACAAGTTCTTTAACCCGTTTAGGACCAGGCACTGTAATTTACGGCATCTGGTCCCGGGCTTAAAGCCCAGCCGTATGTAAAATTACAGCAGGGATTTAAGCCTCATGCTCTGCAATCAGGGCAGATCGGAAAAAAAAGTCAGTGAAAAAGATATTAAAAAAAATAGCCCCATATGTCACGAAAAAAAAAAAAAAACAATTTTGGTAGCTGAAGGAAGAAAAAATAGGGCAGTGAAATCCCTAAAAAGTGTCTGGTCCTTAAGGTACAAGACAGCCTGGTCCTTAAGGGGTTAAACATCCTGAAGACGTTTCAACTGAATTTATCACTTCTAATACCTACAATGTATTGCCCATGTCTACCAAACTGATGGATCAGGACTGTAGAAGGTAATACACACCTAATGGACATTGAAATTAGAAGCCGGGATCCCATGAGATTTTCTGAGGCACTGTGTTTTCTTCAAAGCATATTATTTCATCTCCAGCTTGAATCTCCACATCTTGATCCAGACTCAGGCCACACTCCCCCCGTGTTTTTACTGTAGGCACATCATTCTTGTGGTGCTTCAGAGACGTTAATGATCCTGTAGAGGGAAAGGATTTCATATTTCGGAGGCCATTATCCAGAAACTGAACAAATGAAAAACAGAAACTGCACATCTCACCTTCCCACAGAACATTGTTGTTACGGATTAACCTAAACTTCATTTTCTTATCTAGAAAGCCCTTCTGCACCCGGCAGCCCGCCACCTGCAGAGTCTTCTTTCCTTCGGTGACATCAAATAAAGCCAGAACAGAAGCCGTACCTGCAATGATAAGAAATAGTTTATGTTGTTAACGAATTGTGATTGTTCTCAGCAGGTCAAACCAAGTGATCTTGTAGATATGATACCCTTTAATACGTGATGCTTTAGCGAGCTTCCGAACAGACTGTGAGAAGGTGACCGGCAAAGTGCTGGAGGGCAGATATATCTCGCCTAGGATGCTCTCCTATGAGGCTTTGGGGAGTGCTTGGGCAGATACGTGCCACCGAGCAGCCTGGGCTCGGTGGAGGAAGGCGGCAGTATAGTGTTAGTAGCATTAAGCCACTAACACGTTGTAGTATGTAAGTGGCTCCAAGCCACATAATCCGGGCCGGCTTTTCCTGGAGTGACCAAAGTGAAGGGTGGGATGGACACTCCCACGTACCAGGTGGGGCTGGTACCAGGCCATATAAAGCCTGGGCCTACAGGGCCTAAGAGGAAGCTGAGACCTCTGCAGGTCTGAGAGTCCTGGCTGGCTGTGTGCAGGAGCCATTTGTTTACCAGTACGTAGTCAGGGACGCTACATGTATAGTAAGTGCTCAGACGAGCAGGATTTATGTTATATTTGCCTGATGTTAAGGCCTGTATTTTGCTTTTGTTTGCTTGGAAATAAACCCAGGCAAAGCCTGGACTAAAGACTTTACCGCAAGTGTCACTGTCTCTGACTGCTTATGCCCAGGTTGCTACCGATCCTAAACGCTAATCCCTCACAAGACATAATGAAATAGATCCCGAAGAGGCATGTATATTTATACACACCTACTTATGACAAGGCACAGACATGGATGTGATTAATTTGCACTTAAAGGAATACTACAACAGAAATACAAACTTCAAATAGTCACTGATAATGGAGTGACGGTTTTATGGTCCCTGAATTACTGTTGGGGATTTAATCTTCGGATTTATTCCATTTAAGCCTGAAGAACCACCCTGCATTGGTTCAGAAGCTTACATTATAATGTATTTTTGTTAGCCATTAAAATAATATCATATGTACAAGATTACTTGATTTCTCTTCCTGGGAACAATCACATTTTGCTCTACTGGTTAACACGGTACCAAACTTTTTTTCATGTTACCAATGTGTATCAAGCACCATCATAATCAGTACCATAAGCTGAAAACAAATTCTATTGTTAAATGCCATATAATCTATTTAAGTGTACCTGTACTTCCAGCTGACTTTTCAGAAAAAGCTGTCATGCGTGTGTACATGAGGAATAACACTATTTCTGGCCATTATATGACATTTATTACTAGTTCTCCCCTCTACAGGCTCCATCACTAATTTTCAGTCTTCCCTGAGCTGATGGGTGTAGACTTGCTGCTATGATAAATCCTATACATAGCACACATTCTGTAGTAGAGCCAGTGCCCTAGACCAAAAAAAAAAAATTAATATATATATATATATATATATATATATATATATATATATATATACACTACCGTTCAAAAGTTTGGGGTCACCCAAACAATTTTGTGTTTTCCATGAAAAGTCACACTTATTCACCACCATGCGTTGTGAAATGAATAGAAAATAGAGTCAAGACATTGACAAGGTTAGAAATAATGATTTGTATTTGAAATAACATTGTTTTTACATCAAACTTTGCTTTCGTCAAAGAATCCTCCTTTTGCAGCAATTACAGCATTGCACACCTTTGACATTCTAGCTGTTAATTTGTTGAGGTAAGCTTGAGAAATTGCACCCCACGCTTCTAGAAGCATCTCCCACAAGTTGGATTGGTTGGATGGGCACTTCTGGCATACCATACGGTCAAGCTGCTCCCACAACAGCTCAACGGGGTTCAGATCTGGTGACTGCGCTGGCCACTCCATTACCGATAGAATACCAGCTGCCTGCTTCTGCTGTAAATAGTTCTTGCACAATTTGGAGGTGTGTTTAGGGTCATTGTCCTGTTGTAGGATGAAATTGGTTCCAATCAAGCGCTGTCCACTGGGTATGGCATGGCGTTGCAAAATGGAGTGATAGCCTTCCTTATTCAGAATCCCTTTTACCCTGTACAAATCTCCCACCTTACCAGCACCAAAGCAACCCCAGACCATCACATTACCTCCACCATGCTTAACAGATGGCGTCAGGCATTCTTCCAGCATCTTTTCATTTGTTCTGCGTCTCACAAACGTTCTTCTTTGTGATCCAAACACCTCAAACTTGGATTCATCCGTCCACAACACTTTTTTCCAGTCTTCCTCTGTCCAATGTCTGTGTTCTTTTGCCCATCTTAATCTTTTTCTTTTATTGGCCAGTCTCAGATATGGCTTTTTCTTTGCCACTCTGCCCTGAAGCCCAAAATCCCGCAGCCGCCTCTTCACTGTAGATGTTGACACTGGTGTTTTGCGGGTACTATTTAATGAAGATGCCAGTTGGGTACCTGTGAGGTGTCTGTTTCTCAAACTAGAGACTTTAATGTGCTTATCTTCTTGCTTAGTTGTGCAACGAGGCCTCCCACTTCTTTTTCTACTCTGGTTAGAGCCTGTTTGTGCTGTCCTCTGAAGGGAGTAGTACACACCGTTGTAGGAAATCTTCAATTTCTTAGCAATTTCTCGCATGGAATAGCCTTCATTTCTAAGAACAAGAATAGACTGTCGAGTTTCAGATGAAAGTTCTCTTTTTCTGGCCATTTTGAGCGTTTAATTGACCCCACAAATGTGATGCTCCAGAAACTCAATCTGCTCACAGGAAGGTCAGTTTTGTAGCTTCTGTAACGAGCTAGACTGTTTTCAGATGTGTGAACATGATTGCACAAGGGTTTTCTAATCATCAATTAGCCTTCTGAGCCAATGAGCAAACACATTGTACCATTAGAACACTGGAGTGATAGTTGCTGGAAATGGGCCTCTATACACCTTTGTAGATATTGCACAAAAAACCAGGCATTTGCAGCTAGAATAGTCATTTACCACATTAGCAATGTATAGAGTGCATTTGTTTAAAGTTAGGACTAGTTTAAAGTTATCTTCATTGAAAAGTACAGTGCTTTTCCTTCAAAAATAAGGACATTTCAATGTGACCCCAAACTTTTGAACGGTAGTGTATATATATAAATATATATATATATATATATATATATATATATATATATATATATATATATATATATATATATATATATTGCCTCCAAGGCAGCAATTCCAAAGCTGAAACATTTTGAAGCCAAATTAAATTTTTAGTCGCCAACTTTAGAAACATACAGCAGCAATCAAAATTACTACTTGGCAAATTTACCTAATTTGCAATAATTTAAAAAACTTTCAGTTGTTTGCAAAATACCAATCAAACAAGAACAACTTAGAAGAGTTCTACATTCTTACACTGAAGCGCTCGTGCTCTATCAGCTGAAATGGCCCCGTACTGCGGTATTATTGTTTTTTGCAAACAGCTGTAAATTTGGCAACTAAACCTAATTTGCAGCGGGGTTTGAATAATTTTGACTGCAAATGTATATAATTAAGTGTGGTTCACCTATGAGGCGCAGGGCAGCCTGGTGGAATGAAACAGGGCATTATTAATAGGTGGTGAGCCTGCATGGTGCACTACACATACTATGTGGCCCGATATTTTTCATATGCTTTATCTATGTACAAGTATAGTACTAAGCAGCCGCCCCCATCAGTATAATGGAGGGGTGCGAGTGGTTGAAAGGTTGAAGGTAATTTCCCTCAGGGTGGTTTTCTGAGGCTGTGCCACATTATAGGGACTTCCAATCCCTTATTTGAGTCCAGCAATTGCTCGGATCTCTTCCGGTCACTGCGACCACACGTCGAACTTTGGTGGCGTGGTGCCTGCTTCCACTTCTGTTGCCCGCACTACTTTGATTGCCTCCCCTATCAGTTTGGGGTGGGATTTTCGCTATTAGAGATCGATCCCATCCCCAATTTAACGCCCCTCTCATCCTGGGTGCCATTTTCTACAGCTCTTCTGCTCCTGGACCCGGGTAAGATCTGCCCTGGGCAGCTCCTTGCCACCATAGCCTACTGTAGATCTCAGCCTTTACATTGTGCACACGTTGCAGCGAGGTAATTTTTTCCCTGCACACACAGCTACAATGTTGGAAAACCAAGTCATCAGAGCCCAACCTGAAGAGGTGTTGGCACCCAGTGTATCAGCGTGACTCTTTTCTTTAGTTAGTGTGCACGCACTTCTCTCCATGGGACTGTGCATGCACTGAATGAAGAAGAGTCAGACATAGTGCAGAATTCCTGGGAACGGGGAGCCTGGTAAGCATGGAAAGTACACCCCTGACCTCTCGGCCCCTGTTCTATAAGCCCCATAACTTACGTTTATGGTGCTTATAGCATGTGACGGGGTCTTTTTAAATGTGCTAGGTGTGCAAAGAATGAATGTACTGGATCCCCAAGAGGGAGAGATCTGTTGCAACTCTCGGCTATGCATGAAGGTTTTTAAGTTTTTTTTCTCTTCTCCTAATCAAAGCCAACAATAGATACTAGAAAAGAAGGAAAAGGCAAAGCTTTAAAAACTTGTAACACATTGTACTGCATACCTTTCACAGTCTCTTCGGTTAATTCTGGTATTCTACCACTGAGTTCTTCTTTCAAATCATCAAAGAGTTGGTAGATGACCTTGTGAAGTTTGATTGGGACTTCACCCTTGGTAGCAATGTCTTGAATGGATTTGCTAGCATTAACATTGAATCCGTATATGGAAGCTGTGTACAAAGAGCAAATAGTAAAGTCAGAAGCATGTTTTGATCACTCACACAAAAACAACCAGATCATTAGTTCTAGTCTTTGTCTGCTTTTTTTCTTAGCCGTACCTCTTTATTACATAGCTACAGTAACTGTCTACAGCTATGCTGCATTGTCTAAAAGTCTGAAATCTAGCTCTGCTTCACTCATAGTCTCAGGCTTCTCCTCCATCTTTAAAGCAACCCTCCAGGTCAGTTACAAAATTCTGAGACTGGACCGGAGGGGGTATATTACCTGCACTTGATTTTCACTTCCATCCCTCGGTTGCGCTGAATCCGCTCACGTTTTCGGGTGGCCATTTTTCTAACTAGACTGCTTTTTGATTGACCAGTGCTGATCATGTGAGCAGCACTAGCCAATCATAGAGCAGGTAGAGAGCGTTGGAATTCTTACATTACCAAAGCACTAGGAATCATGTAGTCTAAAGATGGCGGCGGGCATCTTGTCAGCCTGCAAACAAGACTGGAAACAGCGAAACAGGAACGGAGATGATCAAGTGCAGGTACTATAGAATCATAGAATGGTAGTGTTAGACAGAACCTCCAGGGTCATGGGGCCAACCCCCTGCTCAATGCAGCATTCACTAAATCGTCCCAGACAGATGTCTGTCCAGCCTTTGTTTGAACACTTCCAATGAAGCAGAACTCACCACCTCCCGTGGCAACCTGTTCCACTCATTGATCATCCTCACTGTCTAATATCTAATCTGTGTTGCCTCCCTTTCAGTTTCATCCCATTGCTTCTAGTCTTTCCTTGTGCAAATGAGAATAGGGCTGATCACTCTGCACCGTGGCAGCCCACTTCCACCCTCGGGTCCTGGGACAAAATTTAGCCCCAAAACCAGAGGATCACTTTAAAGCTGTGTTCACACCACGGCTATATGTTGAGTGTATTCCCTAACGTATGCCACTATATAGCCATACAGTGGCATACAGTGGCTATTAGCCACAATGTTTCAGGTAAAAAAAAAAAAAGAAGTAAAATAATTGTAGTCTGCTGGGCTCTTCTATATAGGTAAAAAAGGTGGTCAGCACATATAAAAAAAGGCACTCTAGGCCTATAATAGTCATATGCATGATGTAAACATAGCATAACACTGCAGATCTGCCTCTTCAGACTCTTATGTGTATAAAGTACAGAGCACCAGGACACCAGGGCATAGGATAGGTATGGATATCCTTTGTTCTACCATTTCATTTTTCGGGCCCCATACTTACTACTGCAAAAAAAGTTAGCCACTTGAGATGGCAAGAAAATCCAAGTAAAACAAAGGGTGAAATAAGCAGAATAGGTTTAAACTAAGTTTCCTTACCGTTAAATGTTTTTGCAAGAGCAACATCACCCTCACTGATGTCCCCAACTCCAAAATGGACCAAATCCAGTTCACAGGTGTCATCTGCATCATATGTGTCCAATACATCAAGAATAGCTTCAACTGACCCATCAACATCACCTGAGCAGAAGAGAAAAAGTTCCAAAACCTCCAAGGCACAGTCATAGATTTGCATGAACTGGTAACATAGGTTTTGTGACCCTGTCAGGTGGGGCCCCCGTATGGGTCCTGGCGGCGAGTCTTTCCCGTATTCCACCCTTCCTCATTCTCCATAATTCCTCTTTCCCTTTCTGCACCTCCTCCTCTCCCCTCTACTCCTCCCTTCCTCGACTCCCTGCCAGTGAGACACGCATGGACTGCCTCATACTCTGACCATGGGGTCTATGGTGCAGTTCCCCATTCAGGTTCTACCCTCCCAGATTACTTTCATCCTCCATTTCAATGTTCCAGAGACACTCTCATTAACAAGCACATCCCTTGGGCTGAAACCCTCTATTCAAAGATTTCCGCTATGGGGGAATTGGCCCTTCTTGTTAAATATTATCAGCTGTACTATTAGTCATGTATTAGTCATGCTTTTGACTGTTTCACTACGTTACAAAAGATGTCGTGATTTACTTTTCAATAAAACGAGTTTAAATAAAAATAAAATAATCTGCAAATGCACCAGTCCTGGCTACTCACCCCCTTACACATCCCATCCCCACTCCAGGACACATTCTCCGGTGGCTGTCCACACTGGTCGTGCATGACCATTAGTGTCTGCCTTTACTTCTATGTAATCTCTGAGCGGTGTTTCTGCTTTCTGTCCCCCGCACTGGGTAAGCACAACTCAGTTCCCCATTCCTGGACAAAATGTTAACCCTTTCATATGCACAAGTACAGTTGTATGGGTCTTATCAAGGCTGTGAGACATAAAGGGCTATAGCTCTGCCCTCTGGTTGTTTACAGCTTATTAAAAGGTAAACAGACCACCCCTTCTATGGAAAGACTAGCTGACATACCGGACTTCGCCCAAGTAAATTTGATACAGGTGTTTACGTGTTGTTTGCACGGAAAAGGTTATGAAGTCAAGGTTACTTTAGAGTAACCGAGAAATAAAATATGTATACAAATAAAGGAGCATTAGATTCTCCTCAGGCTGCATGCACTGATGTCCCTCTTAAAAACGTGCCACCTCTCCCACTCTGCTCATTTAGGACCTAAAGAATGCTTGCGCCAAATTTCACGCTTGTACGATACCAGGAGGTTACATTACATAGGGGTGCACTTACTTTGAATAATCTAGTTGTGACCCCTTTACTTTTCCTATTCAGGACCTAAAGAATGCTCCTGCCAAATTTAATGTTTGTATGACACGGGAAGTTAGAGAATTAGTGGCGAGTCAGTCAGTCAGTAAGGGCTTTTTTTTAACCTTATATACTTATCTATGTAGATATCGCTCGGATGGATGGATGGATGGATGGAGTGCAATGGTAGCTGGTGGCCGGGCCGAAAGCTAGTATGCATGCCCTCCTGAGATCTTGGCCATCAGATTTAGATGAAAGAAGTGCACAAGCGCTTACCTCCTCTATGGTCAGTTTCCCGGGCAACAAGCAGTGAACAACCAGAGGGCAGAGGAATCAATATCTGCAATATCTGGAGAATGCAGCATTCATAACAATGAAGAAGCCGGTTCTAGGCTGTGTAACGCTTAGGAATGTTTTGGGCAGTGGCGACCACTATAGCCAGCTATATGATGTCACAATTTAGCCCTCAGTTTCCTTTCACACCGCCGCTTCCGGCTGGAGCAGCGCAAGCTTTTGCGAGCTAGGGACAGTGTGCATTCTCTTCAGTTTTACATTCAGCGCGCAGCGATAACCACCCCAAACGAAGTTTGTGAGAAGTAGTTTACACCAGACTTCTCTTCAGCGGATGCAAAAACAGGACAACACCACTATATAGGACTTCTTTGGAAGGGATCTCCCTGCTGACTGACAGGTTCCCTGGTATTTATGGTGAGTGTCTTCAGTCCTCCAGTTGCTGGTTTGTACATATACGGTTTTGTTTTACATATAAAATTGGGATGTTTCGGTATTACTACTTGAGGTGTTGCTTTTTACCTCTTATTAATCCTCATTTGTTCTTCTGTGCGCTGTTCTGTCACTGAAGTAAATGATGAGAGTTGTGGTATGATTAGATGAACAGTCTTGTCACCTGAGACCCTAAAACTGGTTCCCCCATGGCCTATAAAAGTCTCCACTAGTGTGTAGTGACCTCTTTTGGAGACAATGGAAGCTGTCCGATCTGCGGTCCGTCTCCAACTGACATTGTGGACGGGCTGCCGATTTTGGCACTTCTGTACACATCTGCTGTACAGAAAAAAGAAGATAGGCACAGGTATGCAGGATCGCTGGCAGGGTCGGATTCCACTATGGGTTTCGCATGCGGAATCCGACCCACCCGTGGACATGAGGCCTAAGTCTGGCATTTCATACACAAGTCTTGAGCAAAAGTTTGTTAGAGTAAATTGCGCCAAAATGACAAACCCTTCTCAAATTTAGAGCATCTTGGACTGCCCTAAAGACTAGAAAGGAGTTCTACACCTGCTGTGATCAGTCCTAGATCTGCTCTAAACTTTGGGCCATTTTACATCTTTACTAATACTAATTAAGTCATAAAGGTGCAGCCCTTGTGCCTTCCAGGTTTTTTTCACCACATTACAAAGTGACCTGAAAAGCTGTTAATTTTAGTGTAAACCTAGCGTGTGGAGATGAGCGAATATACTCGTTTCAAGTAATTACTCGATCGAGCACCGTGATTTTCGAGTACTTACGTACTCGGGTGAAAAGATCCGGGGGGCGGGGGAGGCGTGGCGGAGCGGGGGGTAGCAGCGGGGAACAGGGGGGAGCCCTCTCTCTCTCCCTCTCCCCCTCAATCCCAGCTGCAACCCCCCACTCACCCACGGCGCCCCCCAAATCTTTTTGCCCAAGTACAGAAGTACTCGAAAATCGCGGCGCTCGGGCGAAAAAGGGGCGTGGCCGAGTAGGTTCGCTCATCTCTACTAGCGTGCACCAAAATCAGCACTTTTTCTGTTTGTTTTTTTTTAAATACATCAGAAAGCTGGTACAAATATGGCTTGATGAAATCCTACGATTCCAGATTGTTTGCCGCACTTTATTCAAATTAAATACTAAACTATTAGAGGGAATCGGTCAGCTTGAATATGCAGCCTTTCTTTTTCCCCAATTTCCCTACAAATTTTTTTACAAAAGTTATGCAATACATTATATACACCCAAAAACGATGGCATCAAAAAGTACAACTTGTCCCGCAATAAACAAGCCCTCATATGGCCGTGTCAGTGGGGAAATGAAAAAGTTATGGCTCTTGGAACACGACCGCAAAATTCGTTGAAATTAAATAATTAGACCATTTAAAAAACCTGCCCTGGTGGGTCTGACAGGGTGGTAGGAAACCCGCCACTCAAGGGGTTAAAGTGAGTCCATCAGCTTGAACATGCAGCCTGAGCTGCATGTATGATGTTATAGAGCCGGAGGAGCCGAGCAGATTGATATATAGTTTTATGGGGAAAGCTTCAGTAGGACTTGTAATTTATTCATTTATATCTCTGCACATTTTGGGTCCAGTGGGCGGTCCTAACAGTGATTAAAAACTAGCTTTGTATGTATGTTCAGTCATACACAGATAGCTGTCAATCACTGATAGCTCCGCCCATTAGACTGTTCATCTCAGAATGTGCAGGGATATAAATGTAGAAAAGTCCTACCGAAGGTTTCCCCATATAACTATGTATCAATCTGCTCTGCTCCTCCTGCTCTATAACATCATGCCTGCAGCTCAGGCTGCATGTTCAAGCTGATGGACTCACTTTAACCCCCTGAGTGGCAGGTTTCCTACCACCCTGTCAGACCCACCAGGGCAGGTTTTTTAAATGGTCTAATTATTTAATTTCAACAAATTTTGCAGTCGTGTTCCAAGAGCCAAAACTTTTTCATTTCCCCACTGACACGGCCATATGAGGGCTTGTTTATTGCGGGACAACTTGTACTTTTTGATGCCATCGTTTTTGGGTGTATATAATGTTCTGCATAACTTTTGTAAAAAAATTTGTAGGGAAATTGGGGAAAAAGAAAGAAATTCTGCCATTTGTTTTTTTCGATTTCATTTTTACAGCGTTCAGCGTGCAGAATAAATAACGTGATAACATTATTCTCAGAGTCAACACGCTTCTGGCGATACCAGGTTTATACAGTTTTTTTTATGTTTTTTGCTATTTTTGTACATTTAAAACATTTTTTTTCTTTGCTTTTGTGTCGCCACATTCCAAGAGCCGTATTAATGTTATTTTTCCATTGCCAGAGCTCTAGAAGGCCTTGTTTTTTGCAGGATGAACTCTAGTCTTCATTTATCTAATTTTTTGAAACATGTAATATTTTGATCGCTTTTTATTCCATTTTTTCTAGAGGCAAGATTAACAAAATCTGTAATTCTGGCATGTTTTTTATTTTTATTTTTCACTGCATTCTCTTAGCAGTATAAATAATGTATAAAAGTCATTCTACAGGCCAGTACGGTTATGCCAATACCAAACTAATAGTTTTTTTTCTTTTTCACGACTTTTTCACACTTAAAAAAAAAGAAAAAAGTTATAAAAGTTTAAATCACCCCCTTTTACCATATCTATAATAAAAAAATCTAAATCATAAAAGGAAAATACATATTTGGTATCGCCGCGTGCGTAAATATCTGATCTATCAAAGTAGTGCATTATTTACCCCGCACAGTGAACATAGTCTGAAAAAAAATAAAGAACGCCACAAATGCACTTTTTCAGTCACCCTGTCTCCCAGAAAAAATGCAATAAAAAGCGAACAAAAAGTTGTATGTATTTTGGATTGGTACCAACGTAAACTACAATACATCTTGCAAAAAATGAGCCCTTGCTTAAGTACGTCAACGGAAAAATAAAAAAGTTATTGCGCGCAAAATATGCAGCAGAAAATAATTTTAAAAAATTTAATGTCTTTGAAAAAAAATACAAGTACTACAGCAAAAAAAAACTATACAAGTTTGGTATCATAGTAATCGTACTCACCCAGAGAATAAAGTTAGCATGTCGGTTTTGTTGCAGTTTGTGTGCCGTAGAAACAAAACGCACTGAAAGATGGCAGAATGTCTTTTTTTTCATCTTACCCCACTTAGAATTTTGTAAAAGTTTTTCAGTACATTATATGGTACTTTAAATAGCACCATTGAAAAATCCAACTCGTCCCGGAAAAAAACAAGCCCTCATACAGCTACGTCGATGGATAAATAAAGGAGTTATGATTTTTTAAATGGGGGGAGGAAAAAAAGAAATGGGGAAAAAAGAAAAAAAAGGGCTGTGTCATTAGGGGTTAAATAATGTACTAACTTCTTTCTCTGGGTCATTACGACAGGGATACCACATGTGTAATTTCATTTTTAATTTTTTGCAAGGTAAAGGGAGACAAGTGTTTTTGTTTTTATTTTTTTTAATTATTTTTTTACTTATTTTTTTGTCCCTTTAGGGGACTTCCACAGAGACCCATCAGGACCCCCTGATCACATTCCGGGGGTCCGATGGTGACAGCCCTTTACATGCTGCAGTCACATAGACTGCAGCATGTAAAGGGTTAACACAGAGATCAGAGGTTTTCTCTGATCTCTGCTGTAAGAGCTGGTGCCTGGCTGTCCTCTGACAGCCAAGCATCAGCTCTCCCTGCCACAGAGACCATCGGCTTGCTTCTGACAAGCCGATGGTCTCTATGGCAACCTGTAAACCAACCAGTGCAGAAGTTTGAATTCAGAAGCGGGAGATTGCCAGCAGATCGGCAATATCTCCCTGCTTCTGTTTTCTGGTTCTCCTGCACTGGTTCTCTGTGGGACTGTAAAGGCAGAGCATAATGCCACAGCTTGTGGCATTGTGCTCTGCAGCTCACATAGTGATACATAGCCCAGAAATATTCCGGGCTATATCGCTATGGGCAGTGGAGCTCGTCCCGGAAAATTTATGGGTGTGCCACTCAAGGGGTTAAAAGGTCTGTCTGGCTTAAAAAGCCTTTAGAGATCACGTTTTTTCTAGATGCATAACTACCCAAGAGAATGCTTTCAAATTGCACTGCAAAACCATTTGCCTACCAACGAAATGATCTAACATTTATTCTGGTTCTTCCGACTTGTGTTGGCGGTGTGGGCAAGCACTGAGCACCTCATAGATCATATATGGTGGGGGGTTGTCCACTTATTACCCTCTCCTTGTCCCAGATAAAAAAAACAATAAATGCAATTTGCGCTGCCCAAATTAAGCTAACCCCTGAATTGATACTTTTAAACTCGTCATCCAAGGATTGCCCTTTGGGTAAAAATAATCTTCCAACCTTCCTAATCATGGCAGCTAAACTACTAAATAGCTGAGCAAAAGCCCACCAGACTCTAAAATGTGGTGAATAGAGCATTTCTGATCTCTCGTCCGGAGGAAACCTCAAGTTGGGAATCCTGGACACGGTAGGTTTTCTTTTGTACGCGCCCCTTGGTCAGCCTGGTGTTCATCCAGCCCTCTTGCATAGTGAGCCTGACTGTACCTCGCTAAACCTTCTATTATGAAAGGCGTTTGTGCCATGTTTATGGGTATAAATCACGCAAGCATTACCTTCTTATCCTGTCCCCCTTTTCTGATATTTCCTTACATCGCTATTTTCCAAGATGGCCATGTTTTCCCTGCTGACATTCAGCTTGAAACTACATTTAGCACTATCCCCCGCTCTGTACTTTCTTCTCATGGATGTCCCCACTAAGCGCTGCCCAATAAATCTGATTATACTCTATTCAATGTTTTATTAGATCTGACGTTTTACTCCTACTTTTATCTTTTAGACCAAATGAAACTTTCTGCAGTTCCTTGACGGGAGATGGATCAAGAATCTCAATACTTGAACTATATAACCAATGCCAGTCAGGCCAGAGTGAACCAAGTGATGAAGCTCAGGATTCTGTCACCTCCACAACGGAAGTAAGAAAATCTGATTTTATACCAGGAACAACAGAAGACTCTTTGAACTCAGCATTATCACTGCATACAATAGGACAAAAAGATCTTCTACTTTCTCCTACAGATTTTCTGACCACGGTTTTTGAAAATGACCCAACAACTTCCTTCTCCATAACACAGTCTAGTATTGTTAGTCCAAAAACAAGTTCAAGCAGTGACGTATTACCTAAAGAACTCACCGATTTACCAATTACTAAACAGACGTTTCCAGAGAATGGAAGTTCCAGTTGGAACCAATCAGAAATCCCAAGAGACTACCCGGAAGACTATGACGAGCAAGAGACTCAACCTATTGTAACAACAGTAGGGAGCAGAATCACAGCCTGTGACTATGACCATTGTAGACATCTTCAAACACCTTGCTCTGAGCTTCAATGCCTAAAACCATGCATGTGCCCAGGTCTTTCAGGAGATCATCTCATTCCAGACCCACCTCACCTACAAGGAGTTTTTGAGATAACAGACACCTCAGCACAGATACTTTGGTGTTCCCCAAATTCTATAGTGGAAAAGTACCAGCTTGTTTATGATCATGAAAGTGATGCGAATCAAACGGTTGATAACATTTATGTGACAATGAGACAGTTCACTCTATATAACTTAGTGCCTCATACAACATATAAAGTTTGTGTAATGGCCTTTAATAAGAAAGGGCATAGTGCGCCAATAAACAATGGATCAAGAACCCCTTGTGCTGAATTCAAGACCAGACCAAGCTACATTCTCATCCTTTCCATATTAAGTGCTCTAGGCGGGCTGTTTTTAGCGGCCATCGCAGTGCTTTCTATCTGCCTATATAAGGCTTGTAAAAATAGTGTTAGCAAATATGATACGCATCTCGTGTCCTATAAGAACCCCGCGTTTGAATATCACTGTACTATTCCATCTTATCATTAAAATCTTGTTACAAATCCTGTCTGGAGTCAATCCTTTCTTTATCCCTATGAAACCTCATGGTTAAGCATAGGATGAGAAGCTTCGGGCCAAAGATCCTTTTACACAGGCAACTGTCCGGTGCATTAAAATAAACATAAAACATTGGAAGAAAGAAAGTAGAACTAATTAGAGAGATAGCAGGTTGAGAAATCTCTTATAGGACAATCACAACAAATACTCCTAATCAAATATCGGTATAGCAAGGGCGAATTAATGGTAAAACTTAAGGCCTGTTTGACACGGGTGATGCAATATCACCATGAAAAAAATTGCAGCAATATCGCATCGGTGCCGCTGAATTTTCTTGTGTTGCTAAAAAGTTGCACTCAGTGCTTGCTTGTAGTTTTCTCTCAGCGCTTCTTAGTCAGGAGTTCAAATTCCCTGCCTCCAGGAAGCACTGGCTGAGATTGGTTCTCGAGCACCGCGGCTCAGCCAATCAGAGGCAGCGCTCGATGAACCAATCACAGCCATTCAATGAATGGCTGTGATTAGTTTATCACAGCCATTCAATGAGTGAATGAATGAATGAGTGAATAGCTATGATTGGTTCATCGAGTGCTGGCTGATTGATTCTCACGCGCCGTGGCTCAGTCAATCACAGCCAGCCCTTCCTGGAGGCGGGGATTTTGATTGTCCAATCCAGGAAGGGCTGGCAGAAGACTAAAGACAAGTGCCGGAGGTGAAGAGGAGATGTGCCCCGAGATGACAGCGTCTCTTAGGTGATGTATTATTTTTTTGTTTTTTAATGCAGCTAGGGCTTATTTTAGGGATTTGACAGTAGGATTTCCAACTGTAAAAGTTGCATCGCACTGCACAAAAACCACATTTTCGTGTGATGCGATGCAACAGAAAGGAAGGCTCCATAGGGAAACATGGCTACAAAACATTGCAAGTCGTGAGCATATCTAGCAATAGAAAGGAAGGCTCCATAGGGAAACATGGGCTACAAACCATCGCAAGTCGCGAGCCGATCTAGCAACCTGCGATTGTTTTTCTCACAATGTTACAGGCTAAGAAACATCGCTAATATGAAGGAAAGCATAGGATTCACATACATGCGATTTGTGGCATTGCGAGAAATAGGCCTAATGCTTAATAATTAGATAGTAAAATATTAATATCATAAATCTTAAGGTGCCTCCACACACATTAGATAAACATCACCTGAACCTGCATTTTACAGTGCGCTCAGTTGACCATCTTATGTCGATGGGGGGGGGGGGGGGGGGTCCTGACTTTTCATTAACTGCAGTCTCTGTGAGCATGCCTGTGTATGGGGGGGTCAGGAGGAATAGCTGTCAACTAAACGCTGGCCCACCTATATCATACATTTACTCTTTTAAAGTATCAGGTTCTTTTGACATTTCATAACTTGGGGGAACAAGCTCAGTGTCTCTAATTTGCCTTGGTTAAGACCTGGGAGTCCACATGTCCAAGCTGAGAACCCGTTCCAAAAAGAACAATCCTGTCTGGAAACTGTCCCAGGACTAAAAGTGGCCCTCCGGTCCCAGACAAACCAAGATGGCCACACCACTTCTCTGTCTACATGACAGACCATTGCTGCATTACTAATGTACAGTGTGCAAGACACTACATGCCGGCCACTCCACTTTTCTACTTTGTCCACAACTGTTCGGCACTGGACTCCCAAGCTCCGATCACCAGCATTTAGGGCCACACTCGTCTCTAACTGTCATTTTCCAGCTAAACTGATGAAATGTTTTTTTAACCACACAACACAGTTTTATTGCTGGTTATTTACTTTAATAAAGAGAAGTTAGATTTCCCATTCTCTCGTAATTTGGATGGTTGTCCCCACATTATTATTCCTTCTCCTCCATCATTGAATATTTGGATTTCAAATCACACTATTGCTATACTTACACCAGCATATTTGGGGCTGTATGCTGTCTGTATAATCTCTTTACTTATTGATTTTTGGAAAAGGTAAAAGGGAGGGAAGGTAGGTAAATGGAAAAACAGACTGTGTAGAAAAAAGCGGGCAAAGTACCGTATTTTTTGCTCTATTAGGCGCACCAGATAATAAGAACCCCTGCCCCTGTTTTAGAGGCGGAAAATAGGGAAAAATATTTTCAGCTCACCTGGGGACATTGCAGGGGATAGTACCGGGTGACGGAGCAGAAGGAGCAGCAGACCTCTGAAGCACCAGAGCTCCATGTCACAGCGGTGCTTGTGTACGGCAGAAGGAAGAGAAGAAGCCAATTGGTGGAGGTGGGGGAGCAGCAGCAGTACCTGCCGGTGCTTACCACCAATCATTGCCAGTGCAAAGGGAATAGAACTGCTCTCCTAACTGATTGCGAGTTTCTTTGCCTGATTGTTTGCACAATCGTGCAAACAAACGGCACAATTGCTCCATAAGATGCACTGACTTTTTTCCCTCTAGGGGGGTTAGAAAAGTGCGTTTTATAGAGCAAAAAATACAGTAATCAGTTATTCAAACAGGATGAACCAAAGTAATTGATAATTCTGCTGTGCCAATATACGAGAAAAGAAAATTTCACGATTAGAAACTAAAAAGAGAGATTTTGTGTTGAATATTAGAGGAAAAATACATTGTATTATCTTAATTTACTGCGCAGAAATCTGGTATTTGTTCTGAAATTCAAGCCACATGTTCCAAGTATCTTGGTATTTCTCAAAGCTTCCATCTTGTAGACTTCTAGTTTTCTCAAAAGAATTCCCCCTGGTAGAGGGATCTAAAGTAGCCCAAAAATTCTTTCACAAATAAACATCCCTTATATTTAAAACATAACTTTTAGCAATAAATTGTTAAAATTCCAGGACTAAGAACGAACACATATATACTTTTGATGGATTTGTAGTGACCAGTCTCCATATTGCAGGGATAATTTCTACTCTAGAGAAACAGACTTAGGCCTCATGTCCACGGGCAAAAGAAGAATTAAAATCCGCAGCGGATTTTAACTCTTCTCCTGCCCGCGGATCCGCATCCCATAGAGATGCATTGACCACCCGCGGGTAGATAAATACCTGCGGATGGTCAATAAAAGTGATTTTTAAAAAAATGGAGCATGGAAAAATCTGGACCATGCTCCATTTTCGTGCGGGTCTCCCGCGGGTCTCCCGCGGGGACGGCTCTCGCAAGCTTCTATTGAAGCCTATGGAAGCCGTCCGGATCCGCGGGAGACAAAAATCAGAATTTACTCACCCGCTCCGGTTCTTCTCTTCGCCGCGGCGCCATCTTCTCTCCATCGCGGCCGGATCTTTTTCTTCGGGCCGGCGCATGCGCGGGGCACGTCACCGACGTCATCCTGTGCATCCGCCTGGCCGAAGAAAAAAGATCCGGCCGCGACGCAGAGAAGATGACGCCGCAGCGAAGGAAGGATCCGGAGTGGGCGGGAGGTAAGTTTATTCTGATTTATTCTTATTTTTATGCCTCATGTCCGCGGGGCCGGAGGGACCCACTGCAGATTCTCCATGGAGAATCCGGAGCGGGCCTGATTTTCCCCGTGGACATGAGGCCTTAGGATCATGCCCACGGCCAGGTCGGATTCTGCCTGCAAAATATTGCAGCGGAATCAGACCCGGCGCCCCCAGAGACCCTATACTTACCTCTCCGGATCTGCTGCGAGCGTCTTGCCCGGCAAGTCGGCGCACACGTGCAGCGCAGAGCATGACGTGACGGCGCAGATTCTCACGGTACTTCCGCTGTGCTCACACAGACAGCTTCCATTGACCGCAATGGAAGCTGTCCGCGAGATTTACGGCATAGAATTCAACATGCTGCGATTCTTCCACGCAAGCAGAAAATTGTAGTTGATTTCCCGTTGGAATGGGAGAATCATTTACCACAGCATGTCTATGGACTGATATTGCTGCGGAATTCGCGGTGGGTGTCTATCCGTGAATTCCGCAGCAATAATCCTTCTGTGGGCATTAGCGCTAAGGCTGTATCAAGTAAGTCTATCTGTCCCTTCATACATACAGAGGGAAATTCAAATAGAAGATGGTGGGTCAGCTTTATGCCTGTAGTCTGTTTACTTAAATACAACATTCATATTAGTATTACATCATTGACCCCAGATGTATTGGATCACACTAGAACATCTCAGAATATTAGCGATAGAAGCCGCACTCAAAATAACTTAATAGCCCTAAGTTATCAATAGTAATTGCTGGGGCAGGATACAGACTCAATACATCCAGCCTCTACGTAAAGGACACCAAAGATAAGGCTATGTTTGCTTAATTTCTTTGATACATTGATTATGTTTCTTTAATATAGTTGTTCAACGCGTTTCCCTGATCACGCAGTTCATCAGGAACGTAAATCATTAGAGAACTAATATCAAAACCACGGTATAGGGAATAAAGACCTTATCCCACCCTATGTTTAAATATACAAATCTGGATATCTGCATCAAATGTAGGATTTACCTACAGCAAAAGATCAATTCTTGCCCAAGAGTCTGCATAGTACTACCTGAAGCTGCTAGTCCACCATTAGGGCTAGTGGCTACACTACTTTCTCTCTGTTTTTGTTTTTTTTCATTTTGATTTGCTTTGTGGTGATTGGACTGTGATTGCTAGGCAGGGAGTTCTGGGGTATTGATCACCAATAAGTATTAAGCTTGTAAAGAGGCCAGTATGACATAATGAGATTTAGCGTTTGAAAGTTTTGAATTTGTTGTTTTTAGCCGTTTAGTTGTTAACGACCCTCGGTGACCCTAAAGGCGAGCTCCCTCCATGTTTTTCGGTTTTGCACTGCTTCTTTCCATTGGTTGATATCCACACCAGTATCAGCTTTCATAGTATCAACCATCATGTCCTTTGACCACTTCTATTGCCTTCTTGCCATACTTAGGCCTTCTTTTGCCACTGATCTGTCCAAGCATTATAGATTTTTCTATTGACTCTGCTCACATTACATGGTCAAAATCAGTGAGTCGGAGTCTGGTCATCTTTGCTTCTAGTAATATATCGGGTTTTATACGATTCAGGACTTCTCTGTTACTCTCGCCGTCCAGGGCATACGCAGTAGCTTTCGCCAGCATCATAGCTTGAATGCATTAATCCTCCTTCTATCAGCTTTTTTTTGCAGTCCAGCTTTCTCATCCATACATGGCCATGGGGAGAACAATAGTTTACACTATCCTGCATTTAGTTGCGATACTGATAGCCCTACCTTTCTAGATTTTGTCCATGTTTAGCATCGTGCTTCGTCCCAATGCTATCCTATGTTTTATCTCTGGCATAGATTCTCCAGCCTGTTCAATTTTCAAATCAAGGAAGATGAAGCCTTGCATGCATTCTACGGCCTCGTTGTCGATTTTGGTTTGAACTTGGCCATTTTTTGCAGTTGTCATAATTTTAGTCTTCTTTAAATTCTGATAGAGGCCCATTTTTTCACTTTTTAATCTTACATATCAGCTGCTTCAGACCTGCTTCTGTTTCTGCAAGCAGAGTTGTATCATCTGCGTAATGGAGATTGTTGATGTTTCTGCCACCTATTCTCACTTCAGTTTCCAATTTGTCTAGGTTCATTTTCCGCATGATCACTTCTGCATATAGGTTAAACAAGAAGGGTGAGAGGATGCAACCCTGTCAGACACCATTGCCGATCCCAAACCAATCTGCATACCCACACTGTGTTCTCACATTGGCTTCTTGATCGTATAAAGTGATTTTATTCACTTGACTAGATGTGCCAATACACCCAGCTCTTGTAGGGCGTGCCATAGCTTGTCATGGTCAATACAATTAAAGGCCTTGATGTAGTCGATGAAGCACATGTAGATATTCTTTTTGTATTCTTAAGCTTTTTCCATGGTGCCATCACAGTTGTGTCCTTGCTGGAATCCTGCCTGCACATCAGGGAGCGCCACTTCATCTACTGATCTCAGTCTTTGCTGTATAATTTTGAGAAGGATCTTGCTTGCATGCGGAATGAGGGCTATTGATCGGGAGTTGGGGCAATTCTAGGAGTCGCCTTTCTACGGTAGAGGGATGAAGGCAGATCTTTTCCAGTCCTGTGGCCATTATGCGGATGCCCATACTGCCTGGCACAGCTCTGTGATGGTTTGCTAGGGATTTAGAACTAAAAAGGCGTTTACCCATTTATTGCTAGTATTAATTTAAGTTTTTCTTTAAAACTCTGATGGTCAAACTCGTTATCGGGTTGTCAAATTTCACTGTAATAGGAGTAAGCCATATTAATTTGTTGATATTCACACTTAAAGGATAAAGTTTCAGGTGAACCCATCATTTACTATCTGAAGGGCGGGCTAAGTCATTCATGTGATTTATATGTATAGCATTCTTATATAATTCAAAATGTGGGAGACTGATTCCTCCCCGTTTCTAGGGCTTGATTACAGTCATATATTCAACTCTGAAGCCTTTACCTTGGCAAGCAAAATCAATTTTTTAGTTTTATTAGGAGTAAAAAGCTAAAAAAAAAGATTTTTTTTAATGTATAGTTGTTTTTTTGTAATATTATTATATATACACAATATAATAAAGTACAAGAATGGGTTCCTCATTTTGCTTCAGATGCTTTGACACATAATTTGCATTGTTATGGATTACACATATGGAGGGCACATATGGTGACGGTTTTGCTTGGCATCGGCGGTGGGTCTTTTTTAAAAAATATATATATTTTAACTATTTTTTTAACATCTAAATCTCCCATGACATCATATAGGACCTCTGGGGGTCAATGACATGGTCTTTTTTATTTATTTATTTTTTATTTCACAGTTTTCCATTGCAGCTGCAGCATTTATGGGAGTTACAGGTGAAAACATTCCCCTGTAGTGACATCAGTCAGTAACAGAGCTGATCAGGGTCTCTTAGGACCCTGTAGCTTTGCTGTGGCAGAGGGCACCCTGCAGTCACATGGGTCGCAAAGCAGAACTAACACTTCAGCTTTCACTTTTTAGTACATAGTGCTCATTGAAAGCTATGTAGCATGGAAAGGAGATGGACGAAGTGGTTAAAAATGTTTTCTACCTTCTCCTCCAGGTCCTCAGCTATGTCTGACAGCCGAGGACTCAACCTGCCCCTACTTAATTGCAGGAGCAGAGGCTTTAATCCTGTGTCGTAATTTTTTCCTATCAGCCCGAATAAAAGCCCAGTCATTAAAGAGTTAATATCATTATTAATCAGTGAGATAGGCCTATAACTACCACAAAGGATAATAACTATCCCCTCTTTGGGAGTGAGAGTTAAATGAGTTGATAAAGCTCCTTTCTGGAAAGGATTGGATTTATTTATATGGTTACAATATTGCAGAAGATATGGAGCTAGAATATCCTTAAGACCCAATGCCCACGGACGGATTATCGCTACAGAATATGCGGCCAGATGCACACCGCAAATTCCGCAGCAATGTCCATCAATAGACATGCCATGTTAAAGGATTCTTCCCTGCCCATGAGTGGAAATCAACTGTGATTTTGTGCTCACGGGGCAGAATCTCAGCATGTTCTATTCTGTGTGGACAATTGCATGGACAACTTCCATTGCAGTCAATGGAAGCTATCTGTCCAGCGGCGAGTCGCTGTGGATCTGCGTTATTGCCGTCGCAACGGCAGCATCATTTCCTGCACTGCGCATGTGAGACATCCGAGACTCTCTCCGCGGATCCAGACAGGTGAGTATAGGGTTTCTAGGGGGTGCCAGGTCTGTTTCCGCTGTGAGATTTTGCAGTTGGAAGCCAACTCGGCCGTGGGCATGAGGCCTAAAACTTTTATGATTTAGAGAGTTAAAGCCATTTGCACGGGGAAAGCTGGCCAGCTACCGCCTCAGTGATGCAGGCGGCTGTCAGCTCCGTGCCGCCTGCCGCCTCTGTGCCCACTTACAGCCACTCCCCCGCTGACAGCTGGCAATTCTGGCCCACTCTCTGCTTGTGGTCCACCGCCAGGAAAGCCCCTTCCAGCTGCGAATCCTTAGTGGGCTTCCAGGACCTACAGGCGAACCAGGTGTGTAGTCTATCACATACAGGGGGTGTCACTCCCATGTCTATCTTGGCTCCACCAGGTCTTCCTGGTGGCATCAAGATACAATAATACCCCACAGGGGTTGGTTTTGGTCCCTATTCTTTTTAATATATTTACTAATGACTTGGTAGAAAGATTGTACAGAAAGGCCGCCTGCACACGGGCGGAAATCCCGCCGCGGGATTTCCGCCGCTGAAAGTTTGCATAGGAGTGCATTACAATACGCACTCCTATGCAGACGGCCGCGCGAAATCTCGCGCGGCAAACAAACCGCGACATGTCCTATTTTTGTGCGGGGCACGCACTCACCCGGCCGCCGGCTCCGGTCTGCGCATGCGCCGGCTGCGCTGCAGCCGGCACATGAAATGGCTGGGGCCGCCAGGCGCGGGAGAGTACGTGCTCGTCCCTGCAGGCTCTCAGGTCAGGTCCCGCGGCGAGAATTCTCGCTGCCGGATCCGACCCGCTCGTGTGCAGGCGGCCTAAAATAGCAATATTTGCAGATGACACAAAACAATGTAAAGAAATAAACACTAGAAAGGATGCAAGGAGATTGCAAGAGGATCTGGATAAGTTGGGGGTTTAGGCTGAAAAGTGGCAGATGAGATTTAACACTAATAAATGTAAAGTTATGCACATGGGCAGAGGAAATACATGTCACCATTACATACTAAATAGGAATGGATGCCTTTCTTGAGTGAGGGGGGGGGGGGGGGATAGGCTGAACTGGTTGGACATATGTCTTTTTTCAGCCTTACATACTATATAATTATGCAGATCACAACTCTGGGACACCTACCTATAAGATGAATGGTTGGCCAATTACCCTTATTTGTCATTTTCAGCTGATTGTGCGCAGCCCCTTCAATTGAAGACTATGGGTGTTACAGAGTAAGCAAACTAGTTGTGCTGTGGAAATGCCATAAATGCACATGATGGCATTACACCTGTGTAGACCTAATTCTTCTCCTAGCTGATTCCTTCAAAGCAATATACGATTCTTTAAACAAGGCTTTAAAACAATGATTGTAAATAGGAAAGCATGCCAGAAAACCACGCAGAGACAGCTGTTTTGGGGTGTTTGCCTAGAGACATGATAAATATATTTCTTCCATATAGTTATTTGACCTGACGTCAGTGACATAATAAGCAAGGTAGTCATGTATAAATGAGATTAGGAACTTGTTATATCAGAGATGACTATCTATCTATCTATCTATCTCATATCTATCTCATATCTATCTATCTATCTATCTATCTATCTATCTATCTATCTATCTATCTATCTATCTATCTATCTCATATCTCTCTATCTCTCTATCTATCTCTCTCTCTCTCTCTCTCTCTCTCTCTCTATCTCTCTCTCTCTCTCTATCTATCTATCTCAGATCTATCTATCTATCTATCTATCTATCTATCTATCTATCTATCTATCTATCTATCTATCTATAATCTATATCCTATCTATCTATCTCAGATCTATCTATCTATCTATCTATCTATCTATCTCAGATCTATCTATAGCAATTATTCCTTCCTATTAGTAAGTGAGGACTTCGCTCCACGAGATCCTGGAATATCACCTTGCTGTAACTCCTGTAGATAAAAGGCGTATTATTACCAAGAAATGGTCAATTCCTTGCATTTCGGTTTCTTCTAGATAAATGAGGATTTGGACACAGAACGCCATTCATACTTACATCCAGGAAGATGGATATGCCTTTAGTCATGTGCAGGGATGAGCTGATCTCTTCTGAAGAGTCAGTCGTGAAAGGAGAAGACATCTCTAGAGCATCTATTCTGAAATCAGTGCAGACTCGCCCTGCTCAGGTCCTGGATAGCAGGTGAACTACTTGTCTACTGAGGGGTGTGAGTCAGAGATGGGCTCAGCTCCTAACAATCTGCTGTGTGCTGATCCCCCCCAAGTGTGCTGATCTCCCTGATCAGTAATACTGTACAGACCCCTACTCACTGGCATAACTATAGGGGATGCAGGGGATGCGGTTGCACCTGGGCCCAGGAGCCTTAGGGGGCCCATAAGACCTCTCTTTTCCATATACGGAGAAAGCTCTAAAATTGTAAAAAAATGTTTCATTTATTTGGAAAAGCAAACAAACAAATCCAGAGAGCTAAAAATCATGTATAGAGTGTGTGCGCCACCTAGTGGTCAGAAATTGGTGATTTCCAATGACTGTTTCTAAAATACAAAATTTCTGCAGAATGTGAATCAGTGTTAGTCCCTGTTGTGGGAATGTATTTACCAATATGTATAATGAATGGGAGTCTTGCCATAAATTTGTTATTAAATGTATAGTGCAGAACTTGATCCATAATTAGTATTGTCAGACATAGAACAGATAGAGCTCTGCAGCAAAGATCAAAATGGGCTGTTATTAAAGTGCTGGATTTTGGCTATCAAGGCAGAGGAGTCTGGAGTCTGTTTTTCCCTCCATTCTCTTTTGATGACTCTTAAAGGGAACCTGTCATCAACTATAAGCATCATAAAGTAAGTTATGGTGCTTACAATTTAGGTGATGTGATGTCCAGGGAGCCTCTTGCCCTACTCATCTGGCCCCCATTCCTGAGGTGTCCCCCGGGGAAGTCAGCATGCACATAGCCACCTTGACTCTTTTCAAAAAGCTTTGCATGTATGTGCATTCCCATTCATCTCTATGAGCGTTTGCTGCCATTGCTGCATTCAATGTGATGTCACTGTAGGTGGAAGAAGCATTCCCACAGTGACAGAAGACCCCAGTTCTCCAAATTGGTGGTGGCCTCAGCGGTTTGACCACTACAATCAGTCTTTTATCACCTATCCTAAAACTCTTATCTTGACACAACCCCTTTAATCTAACTAGACTCCAAACTTTAAAGGGGT
The DNA here is from genome assembly GCF_035609145.1 of Eleutherodactylus coqui. Classification (NCBI taxonomy): domain Eukaryota; kingdom Metazoa; phylum Chordata; class Amphibia; order Anura; family Eleutherodactylidae; genus Eleutherodactylus; species Eleutherodactylus coqui. The sequence continues at coordinate 66,236,464 of NC_089839.1, forward strand.
AGTCTGCGCAAAAAACTCTTCACTATGAGATATGTGTTTAAGCTAAACAACTTACTGATACAGTTGCTGTATTGTGGATTTTTTGTGAGATCTTTATCTCACTCGCCCCTGGCCAAAAGTCCTATAGCTTCTCATTTTTCACAGCGTGTCACTCCAGTACCCCCTGTTCCCTATTGGGACATGGCTTCATATTTCACTGAACCCCGACCCTCCATCTGGGTCTCATCAGAGGTCACTTTTGTGTTAATGCATTCCTGATCTGCAGCCATCTGATCGAGAACCACGATGACCAAGTGTTGTTATGTTCTGGAGAAATTATGGCAAGACCAAGCTCAATGCAAAAAACCAAAGTGCTCAGAATTAGGGCTTTAACGCACTAGCGGTTTTTTAAATGCTGCGATATTGTTGCGTTTTTCTCAATGGGACTTTCTAATGTAAAATCGCATTGCACAAAAATCGCAAGTTTGTGCTTTTGCAATTTTTGTGCGATGGGATTTTAACATTAGAAAGTCCCATTGAGAAAAAACACAGTGATATCGCAGTGTTAAAAAAAACGCTAGTGGGTAAAAGCGTTAAAAGAGAAAGAGGAAGCAGATGATCGGAAAAGAAGCCTGAAGATGTCATGGACAAAGGTGGTCCATCTGAGCGGCAAAGTTGGTGTAACCCCCGGAGCTGGGCTGGCGTCTGCACCTACTAACCCCGTCCTGCGGAGGCAACAGGAAGATTGTTCTCTGAGGAATGTAAATGAAGAAGGAAACACAAAATAATGATGCCAGGCACTGCAATGACTGTACGAGCATTTATTCAATATTGGTTGATTGCCACGAATGTCCCTTCTCTCACACGTGATTATCTGATGGGTGTGGGTAAGGGAAAAAAAGGGGGGTGGGGAAATGAAGGGGATTGGGGAGAGGGTTATGGGGTTGGGGAAAGGAGGGGGATTGTGGAAGGGAAAGATTTATAGAGTGGGGAAAGGGATTGGATAAAGCAGAGTCTTCATCCATGGTCATCAGATGTCTTGGGGAAGCAGCAGGTAAACATCTTTCTGCAGGCTCTAAATAAAGAAGAAAACAAGTGTGAGACTTTCATAAGAGAAGACAAATCCTTAGAGAACATTAGTGACTGGGGAATCAGCTTTATACTGGAGGATGGAGGGTCAAGCGAGGGGTCTGATGGGTGCAAAAGCCGAAGTGCAGGGGTTATATATAAGACTTCAACTCGAGGTAATACAACAAACCAATGTGAGGGTACAGGGGGAAATCTAGGGCAGGAAATAAGGCTTTGCTGACACCAGTGGTAGAGGTTCTATTCGGAGCCTCCGGTGCAGATCATGCATGGAATGTTGGACAGAAAAGTCCTCCATGCAGAACCTTTATGTCCAGTAAAATGCTGGACGGGATAACAGAACCGAACAGACTCATTATAGCCAATGGGATCTGTTTAGCGCTGTACAGCTCTGTTGTTAGATGGAACATTTTGGCCAGAAGATTCGGTCTTACTGTTCTTATAACACAGAAGAAAAGCAGAATCCACAACACAAATGTGAACATAGCCGAAGCCTGTCGTCCATGAACCCCAGAGGAAAAACTGTAGAACATGAAAAATGAATGAATGCGTCTGGTATTCACCTGCTGAATCTTCTCCATCTTCCCCTGTTATTGCTGGTTTGGCTGCTGGCGAAAATATATATGATGAGAAACCCAATGTTCGAAAACCAAACTAAAGCATTATATTGTGTGGCGTCCATGACGGACCGTGAACTAATGATGTCATGTGCTGTAATAATTACATATATAATATAGTTATATATATCTGTAGTGTAGTGGAATATATGGTGTATTTATACAATAAGCACATTCTAGATGACCCTGTACTTACACAGTGATGGAGTCACATTCTTCTATGACGGAGGCAGTTGGTAGGCCGGTGGGTTGTTCTTCCACCTCATCCTCGTCTTCCTCTCTATTGAACAACGCATAACATATAGATAAATTTAGTTTGGGCAGCTAATGGAAGCAGACAATAATATAACTGGAAGTGTAAAAAGCTAAATCTATAGGTGGCATGGTTAACCCCTTAGGGACTGGCCTGTGTTGTGCTTAAAAGATGCAGTAATTCATTTTAGACTTTTTTTAATTTGCAAGTTCATCATAAATGTTACATTTTGCCACCAGTGGATTCATATAAGGGCTTATTTTTTTTTCTAAATTAATTTATTTTAATGACACCACTTCGGGGTACATGGGGTTTATTGAGGAACCTTCATTCTTTTTTTAGGAGAATAATGAAGCAAAAAAAAACAGCAATTCCAATAACAGGTATATCAGAGAACATTATCTGTATCAGTGCGAATATATTCCTACTTTTATAGACTTACGGTATCGGCTCCAGCCTTGGATGGTATTTCTTGTAGCGGAATTTTTTGCGCCTGGAAGAGAAAATAAAGAACCACTTATAATAGAAGAGACAGACACCTACCAAATACATCCTCTATATACTGTGCTGGTCCTAGATAACCAGGGGGTGAACTTCTGGGGTCTATAAGTATTCCCATAACTTATAGGGGATGATTGTCCTTTATGAGGACATATTAGTGCTCACACCAGGAATACTCCGATATAACTCTGTAGGGAAGACCCTGAGATGTAACACTAGAGATAGGGACATTATGCTAGCAGATACTTACCGGTAAAAGACGTAATGGAGCTTAATGGAATTTCTCCATCTGTGTAAGAGATAAAACAGAAAAAATATAAATATGACATTTACAGCTTAGAAAATGGTCAGGAAAAGGAGAATATATTTAAAAAGATCAGGAACAGACTGAAAAAAAGGAATTTTATGACACAAACAATCAGATTGCAGCCAAGATTTTCTGGTGGTTGTATGAATGATTATTTTATATCACTTGCTTGTCATGGCTGGATGCTGCTATGGGCTTCTCTCCACTCCTAGGAGAGCAATGCAGATGAGCAACCTGATAATAGGGGCTGCTGCGGGTCGGTGATATTTGTATTATATTTCCTTCTTTTATTATTGTGTTATATACGGCCCCTTGTCCCTGGGGTGTGATTTTCTGAGGAGTGTGGTGGACATGTCTGGGATGATTAAAACCAAATATTGGGGTAACAGTCAGTATTGCGGGGCTCCTACAGTGAGATACTTACACCCGCTCCATGAATTTTTCCACTTCTTCCTTCGTCATGCCACCATCAGATGCTTTAATTTCCAGAGGTGCAGGAGTCACTTGTTCCTCTGGGATCCTGCAAGAGAGTAAAGAAGATGGTGACAATCTAGGACATTGTCTCTCTACTATAAGATGTAGGAACATCAGCGCCTGCCATGAATGTGTCCCGTGTACCAACCCAACACATCATCTATTAACTATCTATAATGTAGTGTGATATATGGTGTCTATATATAATAAGCACATTGTAGATGATTCTGTACTTACACAATAATGTCATCAGATCCGCTGATGGTGTCATTGATGATTTCTGTCGGTTCTTTATCTCTGTCCTCATATTGATCTCTGTTGAACAACATATCATTAGTGATGAGTGAGCATACTCGCTACGGGCAATTGCTCGAGCGAGAGAAAAGGTTCGGCTGCCGGCGGCTGGCAGGGAGCGGCGGGGGAGAGCAGGGAGGAACGGAGGGGAGATCTCTCTCTCCCCCTCCCCCCCCCCGCTCCTCCTGCTCACTGCCGCAACTCACCTGTCACCCGCGCCGGCAGCCGAACCTTTTCTCTCGAGCGGGCAGGTACTGGCTATGGACAATGCTCGCTCGGGCCATTGCCCTTAGCGAGTATGCTCGCTCATCTCTACATATCATGTATAGAAACTTAGTTCTGGCAGATAATGGGACCGGAGGATAATATGATAACTGGAAGTATAAAATGGGAAATCTATAGGTGGAAGGGTTAACCTCTTAAGTCCTGGTGGGTTGTGAGCTTCAAGATTGCAACGTGTTTTGATATTTTTGCATCCCCACATTCTAATAGCTATAATAGGCACCATATGAGGGCTTATTTTTGTGGGATAATTAAATTACTTTTACGAGCACCATTTTGAGATACATGGGGGATTTACAATTGAACTGTCTTTTTTTAAGGAAGAGAATTAACAAAAAAAACAGCAATTTCGAAAAACTGTAGAGAAATAGGGTCATTCTGCTGGAAGATAATTACCTATAGTAAACTACAGGGAACCAATCAATAGTCGGGCGCCACCTGTGTAAGAAGGGAAAGAAGAAAGATGGTGACAATCTAGGACATTGTCTCTCTACTATAAGATGTAGGAACATCAGTGCCGGCCATGAATGTGTCCCGTGTACTGACCCGGCAGATCATCTATTAACTATCTGTAATGTAGTGTGATATATGGTGTCTCTATACCATAAGCACGTTGAAGATGATTCTGTACTTACACAATGATGTCATTAGATCCATTGATGATGATGTCATTAACAAGTTCGGTTGGTTTGTCACCTCCGTCCTCGTCTTCATCTCTGTTGAACAACATATCATATATAGGGAAATTTAGTTCTAGCAGCTAATGGGACCAAAGGATAATATAATAACCAGAAGTATAAAATGGGAAATCTATAGAAGGTCGGGTTAACCCCTTAAGGCCTGGTCTGTTGTGGTCTTTAAGGAAGCAACAAGTTTTGATATTTTTGCATCTCCACGTTCTAATAGCTATAACTTTGTGATTTTGCCATCAGTGGCACCATATGAGGGCTTATTTTTGTGGCATAATTAAATTATTTTTACGAGCACCATTTTGAGGTACATGGGAGATTTACCAATGAACTGTCCTTTTTTAGTAGGAGAATTAACAAACAAAAAGCAGCAATTTCCAAAAACAGTAGAGGAAAAGGGTCATTCTGCTGGAAGATAATTACCTATAATAAACTACAGGGAACCAATCAATGGTCTGGCGCCACCTGTGTAAGAAGGGAAAGAAGAAAGAATTATAAATATGACATTTAAAGGCAGAAATACAATATTTATATACAAAAATCTAAAACAGACAACACTAGGTATTTTCTCCAATAACCAATCATATTGTAGATGACACATTCTAGTGATTGTATGAAGTATTATTTTGTATTATTTGTCTATACTGGGCGGCTGTTGCTCTCGGCTTCTCTCCACTTCTCGGAGAGCAATGCAGGTGAGTAACCTGATAATAGGGGCTGCTGGGTTGCTGATATTTGTATTGTATTTCCTTCTATATTCCTACTCTTTGTATTGTGGTATATATGGCCCCTTGACCCTGAGGTCTAGTTTTCTGATTAGTGTGGTGGTCATGCCACCAGATACCAACAGATATTGGGGTAACAGTCACTGTCACGTTGGTCCTGCAGTCAGATACTTACATGCCTTCCAAGAAGTTTTTTAGCTCTTGCTGCGGCATTTCATCCTGAAGATCCATTGAGACACCCTCCACCTCCTCCTCCTGGGTCCTAGGAGAGAGTAAAGAAGATTGTGACATTCTAGGACATCGTCTCTCTACTATAAGATGCATATTTCAGGAACACATTGTATATTAGAAGGGATATAGATAATCTTGAAGGTGTTCTGTGGTGACATCATCATTCAGGATATTCCATAAGGAGCTTTTTATCTTAGATTATTAAAATGTATTTTCTAAATGTGGGTTGGAGTGCCTGTGTATACCTTCTTTTATCTTTATTTTGATAGTTTTTGAGTAATGATTGTAGGATGGCCCCGTAATCATCAGGTATTTTTCCTTCCTCAACCTTTTTTTTCAATCATCTTGGATAATTCCACAAGGGGACTTGAAGATCATCCGATCGTTTCCACAATACACTGCACTACCTAGGTATTATTATCTCTGTGTAGCTGTAGGGTGGGCCCCTATAATTAGTTTCACTGGAGGGCCCGAGGTGCTCCAGTTCTACACGTGTGAAATACCTTCTTCATGTTAGTTTTGTATGACTCTAATAACATTTAATATGTTTGTCACATTTAAGTGCGCCGGGATCATCCTTATGGACCTGTTTTTGGCTCCATTATCCTGGTTTTTGTAATAGGTTGGTTGCACCTTGTTACATTTTGTTTTTGTGATATCCTTCCATTAATCTAAACATCATCCTGGGGTCATACAAAAGGTTACTTACATCTCATCTGGATATTTGTTCTCGAACTCTTCCATAATCTCTCGCTCGCTAATGCGTGCCAACTCTCTTGCCATACTATTAAAGAGTAAACAGGTTAGTGAGAATCTAGATGTCTGGCTCAGCCATTATTATATATAGGACTCTACGTTATACATAAGACCATTATATAATAATACATTATGGGCTCTTATCATTTGTGTGTGGCCCTGCCAGATATTGAGGACCTTTACATTTTCCAAAACTCCCCACCTAGCATGTACAGATAGCACAAGCATTAATGTACTTGACTTAACGCATTAACCCAACGCTCCGACTCAGTAAGGAAAATTACAGCAATGCATTATGGGCTTTAAAAAGAATGGATCGGGTGTGATATCCCGCTTTCACCACAATAGCAGATGAAGTCAGATGTTCATCCTGCAGTCCAACTATAGATTATAGTCAGCTAAACTGTAATCAAGGAACAAGAAACATTTGTTTCATTGGTTCCAGCAATACGAGATCAAGTTTATTTGTTCTATAAGGCCCCCCTCGAACAGGCGCTTCTTACCAAGATTAGAGAGAAAAAAGAGAGCAATACTCACCTAGCAGGCGCTGTCTGGGTCCCTGCTACTGCTCATTGAATGGCTATGATTGGTTCATCGAGCGCTGACTCTGATTGGCTTAGCCGGTGCTCAAGAACCAATCAGAGCAATCTCTTGCTGGAGGCGAGGTTTTCAACCCTGTTACCAGCAATAGATGCTCTATCGCCACTGACAAGTGCATGGGAAGCCTGTAAAAGCACCTGAGAGCAGCGGTATGGAACCAGGCGGTGCCTGCTAGGTGAGTATTGCTATTTTTTTCAGTTTCCTTGGCTGCAGTTTCATCTTTGCTAAAAACACAGCCAAATCGTTGTCAGAAACGCATGACAACGCTGCTGAAACCGCGGTAAACGCAGCATTGAAAAACGCAGCTTTTCTGCAATCGCCTGTGTGAGGGCGGCCTAAATCTGCCATTGTAAGTTAGTTTAGTAACCAAAGCCGAATAACAAGCGGCTTGACGAGTCGTGTGATCAGCCGCTGGGTCGTGAGCATTGGAAGTGCTGGAGACAAGTGTTACATATGATCATTAACATGTGGTTTGTTAATGATTGCAGAACTAAACCTGTTGCTCCCAATGAGGCTTCATTCAGTTCTAGTAGCTACAATGAAGCCATTAATTTGCCTTAAACAGCGAGGTATAGCGGGAAATCTGCAGCAAAATCTGCGCTATTTGATGCAGATCTGCAGCTGATTTTTGCCCCTTCAATTGAGTTACGGAAGCAATGACACCAAATAAGATTTTTGTTTTATTACTTAGATACTGTTAATTATTATAAATACAGCAAAAAAAAACTTTTATTACTTTTCACTTTTTTTAAATAATTAATAAAACTTTTGAAACTATTTTTTACATTTTTTTTAGTCCCCATAGGGAGCAAGAACATGCAATGACTTGATCGCTCCTGCAGTATGATGGATGCAGTATGATCGCTCCTGCATTACATTATACCGTGATCTGACAGGCAATCTATCAAGCACACCATGGCTTGATAGGCAATCTGCAATGGCAGCCTTGGGGCTTTTCAGAAGGCCCCAGGGTATCCTGGCAAACATGGGGCAACCTGCAATCTTATCGTGCGGGGCAGTGCTGGACTCCTGAATATCAACCGGGGCACTTAAATGCCACTGTCAGTATTATCGGCAACATTTAAAGGGTTAACAGCTCAGATCAATGGCGCTGCTTATCAGAGCTGTTGTAAGTGGGTGCTGGCTTGGGGCTCCTGCACACTTGTGTTTTTTTCATGTGATATCGCTGCGTTTTCTTCACGCGATTGTCAATGGGACTTTCTAATGTTAAAAACGCATCGCACAAAAATTGAAAAGCACAAACTTGCGATGCGTTTTTAACATTAGAAAGTCCCACTGACAATCGCGTGAAGAAAACGCACAAGAAAAATGCAAGTGTGCAGGAGCCCTTACCCCGAACCTTCAGGACATAACTACACCCCCTCTAGCGGATTTAATGTGCATTTTCTGCTGCGAAAAATTTGCCCTAAATCTGCCGTGTGTGAATGTAACCTAATGGAATCTGAAGCAACCGTAGTATAATAATACAATAAAGGATGTTAGAATTAGGGGACGTAAAAATAAGCAGACTGGCACAATACCGTATTCTAGACATAGTGGACTGCTGAATACTGTATATGCCACAAACCACAGCCTGCTCGGATCACTAAGCAGTTACTCGAGAAGAGCGATGCTCGCTCGAGTAACTGCCTTACCGAGTAGGCTCGCTCAACTCTAATGGTGACATTTGCTACATCAGCCCAACAACCTTGTACCGCCACCTCATCACATCACATTATACATTTACAATACAGATTTACTGCAGAAGTAAAGAAGTGATCAGGACTGAAGAAGAGGAGACAGGAGAGAAGATAGTGAAAGACACAACAGGAGCTCCACATACAGCGGACTTACCTCCAACGGCAACTACAACCCTCAACGGAATGTTGGCGCTGCAGCTGCTTATATAACCTGTGACATGTCATAATCTGATGATGTGAGGGGGAGGAGCCAGCAGCTGCAACATTCCGTGACATCACCTGCTGCAGCCGTTAGAGACCAGATGAGGATGAGCAGCCAATCACATTTCATATAGATAAAATGGCCTGTAAATTTTCCCAGCAGACCCCAAAACTTTGTACAAGGGGCAATAATGTCATTATTTCTATACAGTGTAATTGTGTCATCATTTCTAGTGATTCTAACACTAATAGATCCGCGACAATCACTCATATATGCCGATAACACAGAAGCCACATACAGCAGAACATGGGATTGTATGTATATTAGATGGGGCGCAATGCACATACGCCCGTGTGACACTGCCTTTAGGATGGCTTTACACGGCACAACTATAATCTGAATAGTCGCTCAAAATAGTCACAAAAGCGTCCAAATGACTGTAGATAAATTGTCACAATTTCCTTTTAGAGGGATAATATGAGTTCATTAACCCCTTAGTGACAAAGCTATCTTTTGCATTGAGGATCAAGTGATTTTCATTGTTGCGCTGCAAGAGCCATAACTTTTTTACCCAATATTTGAATTGTCTTAATGACATGTTTCAGGCTGTTGGTGTCCGCCTGACACTTATATGTGTTCGGCTCTTTCTTCATACGGATTTTTGATTGCTTTTTCTGTCTATTTATACATATGGTTTTGGGATCATACATACATTTAGAAATGGAATTATGGCCATTGTGGCTTTTAAGTTTTTGTATGTTTTTCTTTATGAGAACCAAGAAGCCGCAGTCAAAACTGCCTTTGGAAACACTGACTGGTTTGAAATCAGGAAAGGCGTCCAACAAGGGTGCATTCTATCCCCAGCCCTGTTCAACCTGTATGCTGAAATAATCATAAGGCCATGCAATCCGGAAGAATCCCCAATTGGAGTGAAAATTGGTGGAAGAAACAACAATTTTCGATATGCTGAGGACACAACTCTACTCACTGGAAATAAAAATGACCTTGAATACCTAATTTGATGAGTCAAAAAAGAATGTGAACACATAGGACTGTATTTCAATCTTAACCCCTTAATGACCACACATACAGGTTTTACACCTTGGGTGGCTTGGCTTTATTCTATAGGGCCTTGTAAAAACACACTTGCCCTGTAGAGTAAAGCCCCGGGGGTCTCTGCATGTGACAGCTCCCTTCTAACGGCTGTCGGAGGTAGCCCGTAGCTGTCATCGGGGATCACAATGGATAACGGCAATCCCATAAAAGTAAATAAAAAGTGAAATATAGTTAAAGTTTCAGCTCCCCTCATGAATTGGATCCATGAGGGGCACCGAAAGTACTCACCTCTGTCCTCCGTGGACCTGACGCCAACTTCTGCACATGGGTGCCAGACATAAAATGTCAGGTGCATTCACAGAAGGCCGGGGAGCCTGGGAAATGTAAAATCTACCAAGAGTAGCCGAGAGCAGGGAGATGTCACCGGGTGATCATGTAAAGTGAAAAAAAAGTTGAAAAAAAAGTTTCATCTCCACTCACGGATCGTATCCATGAGGGGAGATAAAATTACAAACCTAAGGCCCCTGGATTTATCCGCAGACCATACCCCGGCTTCTGCACATGTGGTCATTGGCTAAATGGTGGAAACATGAAAAAAAAGCCGAGGATTGGGGTAGAAATCTCCCTGTTCCTGGATACCAAACATAGTCAAGAGCCTGGAGATTTCAAAATGGTTGTCATTGGTGGGGGTTCTCCGTTGTTTTCACCACTCAAGGGCTATACAAGTGTACAATGGGGCCTAAAACACCTTCAAGTAAAATGTCTGTTCTGAAAGCCATCAGCCAAAAAATTAGTGGCCTTTTACTCTTGGCAATGGTGGATATCACAGGGCGAACACCCAACTAAGTTACTTTTATAACTTGTCTGATTGACAGGTCATAAGGCTAAAAAAAAAGGTACTAACATGGAAGGACCCGTTTATGGAATTATTTATGTCTGATTGGCTGAGCGCTGCCTGTGATTGGCTGAGCGCTGTGACCAATCACAGGCAGTGTTCAGCTGTCATTCCGTGCTTTCTGAAAGTGCTGTGACCAATCATAGGCACTTTCAGAAAGCGCGGAAATTCCCACTGGCTGAAAGATCTTCAGTACAGAGTTGGGGTGCAAAGCGGGACGTCATGCCGAGCCCCGGCAGTGGCGGAGAGGTGAGTATATATATTTTTTAATTTTTTACACACGTTTGGGATGATTTTCAGGGAAGGGCTTATTTTTCATGCCACACACACACACAAGTCCCAAAAATCATCACCGTGGGGAGTCCCCTCCCTAGTGAACAATGTGACAGTGCTTTCACAGCGTTCAGTGATGAGGGGACTCACCACGGGGGTGAAGGTATCCTCTACCACTGCTATTACAGCAGTGGCAGCGGATCTCGATCATCGCCTATTGATTTCAATTGGGCCGGAGACGCTCTCGCACGTCGCATGTCTTGCATTGGAGGCTATTTTAATTTTTTCCTTCCGAACGCATGCCTGACGGTGGTTAATACAAATACACATTTTACGAGTGAATTGTGTCTCATAATTGTTTATTGCAAAGAAAATAAAAAGATTTGTAAGAAGATAATTTAAAAGGCCGCGCCGAGGACAGCTCTGTCTTGAGATGGTGGCGTTTAGATGGCTCGGCAGTGTCCTCCACTCTGTGTGTAGAGGTGAGTTGGCACTGCCGGAGAGGAGGCTCACGGGACATCACCTATACACACTGTACTTACCTATAATGTATAGATAAGTGGGTATCTAGTGAGTATATAAAGTCACACTGCGTCGGGTCTCCATTCGTGGAGCAGGAAAGGGGAATTCGATGATCAAACGGGATCAGTCTTATAATGGAAGCGAACAGCGCCGAACAGACACCAGTGACTATAATGGCATCCTTTCTGCTTCCGCTCAGCTGCCTGGCATTTTACCAGAAGAAAAAGCGCTGCATGCATGACTTGCTGTATTTCGTGCCGGATCTGAGATGGAATCTCTGAATGGAGGCTCTAGCGCAGGTGTGAACCCGGCCTCAATTAGTTCAATATGTGCTCTTTTCGTGCGCAAATTCGCAGAAAAAAGGGATCATGATGCGATTATTTTTTTGTGTCTGTGAATGAATTGTGTGCATAAAAAATGTGTATGAGATGAACCCATTTAAATTGATGGGTTTTATTAACTGCATATTGCGTGTGTAAAACACTGCACAAATATGTTCTTCGACACAGGCCTCACACGGGACAAGGACCCATTTATTTGAATGTGTTAATGCACACAAGTGATTTTTCTCTCAAACTGAAAGTACAAAATCTGCTGCATTTCCTATTTTTGTGTTGTTCTTCTTCAAGAACCACCTATTATTTTCTTTGGGAGCAGTAAAAAAAAAAACACATTGCAATCACATGCCATGCGAGTGCAATACTTAATAACGCAGGTTGCTGTGGGGACCGCATAAGAAAAGAGCCAGGAAGTGCGAGTAGAGGTAACTCTATAGAAAATAGTCGCATTTTTCACTGACCAAAATCACACTCGCTTGTGTATACACAGCCTAATAAAGGGGCCGTCCTATTGTACATTTACCCTTATAGGGTGTAGAGGGGTATACAAGATGAACCAGCCCCTCTATTGGGATTATGCATCCTTTAAAGATTGATAACTTAGGGTCCATTTAGACGGTATAAATGTCGGTCAAACAAGGCCTGACACTCGTTCCTGTGTGTCCTCACTCTCGTGCTCCTGCACCGGAGCTAGTAGTGCTGGTCTTACTCACAGAGCGGCCAGCAGGGGGGCAGGAAGGCTGTAGGAGATTTCTCTCCTCGTGCTCACCTGCTCCTCTCTATTGACATAACATAGCGATCAGCTCATCGTCCATTGTTTATGCTGCATAAACGATGGACAATGAGCTGATCGCTATGTTATGTCAATAGAGAGGGGCAGGTGAGCACGAGGAGAGAAATCTCCTACACCCTCCCCGCTGAGAGCGAACGATACTAGCTCCCATGTAGGTGCACGGGAGCTAGTATGTGCAGGGATGAGTGTTAGTGATTGGTGGGGGTCCGACACTCAGGATTCTTGGTATATCCTCGGGATAGGCCCTCAATATTTGATCGTGTGGGTCCGACACTCGGGATTTTTGGCTCATCCCCGGGATAGGCCCTCAAGACCTGATCGTTGGTTGTCCGACACTCAAGATTCTTGACTCATTCTCAGGACAGGCCCTCAATGCCTGATGGGTGGGGTCCGACACTCGGGATTCTTGGCTTATCCTCAGGACAGGCCCTCAATACCTGATTGTTGGGGGCCTGACACTCAAGATTCTTGGCTCATCCCGAGAACAGGCCCTCAATACCTGATCGGTGGCATCCAACGCTTCGGATTCTTGGCTTATCCTCAGAATAGGCCCTCAATACCTGATTGGTGGGGTCTGACACTCGGGATTCTTGGCTTAGCTTCAGGACAGGCTCTCAATAACTCATTGGTGGGGGTCCAACACTCAGGTTTTTTTGGATTATCCTCAGTATAGGCCTTCAATACCTGATAATAGGGGTCTGGCGCTTGGGATTCTCGACAATCAGCTGATTGCACAAGCGTTGCGGTTCCTGCAATCACCACAGACCTGACATCTGAGCATGATGCAGTTACTGCTCACCCGCCATATTTTTAGAGCAGTCGTACTACAGGCTTGTCCCATTCTCTTTGAATAGGATTTTGCTTAGACATAAACATAGAAGAGGCTGCAGAGCCCTGTAATCCTGAGAACAGGCAATCGATATTTAGGGTCCTCCTCCTCGACTTTCTTTTAATGTTTCCTATGTGAACAGATCAATGATGATCAATGTACTTTCATTGGCTCCATTCACCGTATATTATGCGCATGTACATTGTTCATTCCGTAAGAACGCAGCACTCAGGCATGCACAAATACAGGTACGCTCGTGTGACGCCGGCTGTAGGGTCAGTTCAGGGTTTCCGCTTTGTTTCTGGAGGAGAGAAACTAAAATAAAACTGAAAAAAATACATCATTTAAAAAAAAAAAAAAAAAAAATAGGAAAGCAAACAGAAAGCCTCCCGCTCGCTTCCATTCCATCAGGTTTCCATTCTTTTGGATGGAAAAATAGCGCAGTCTGCGGCAAAACTGCGTTGTGTGGCCATAACCGTACTTAGATTGTTCCAGACACTATTTTTATTGAAAACCAGACTGCTTTAGTAAATCCCTGTGTTTCCCATAGAGTAACAATTCTGGAGCTTCTGTTCCTAGAGCTCCGCCCACTTGCTGCCTGCAAAGTGCAACATTGTAGCAATAATCTGCTGCAAATCACAACATAGACAGCTGAGCATTCCCAGCCGCCTCCAATCCCAAACCTCCTTCACATGTATTAGGGCTCCTTCCCACGAACAGATTTCCGCCGCGTAATACGAGTCGAGAATCCGCCGCATTGCCCGCAGCTATTAGGTTCTATTAGGTTCTATTTATTCCTAATAGCTCAATGCTCACGGTGCGGAATTCCATTGCGGAATCCCTTCCCCCCAAAAAAACCCCCACAAAGTGTAGATTTCCTCTTCCTTGCTGTGTAAATATGCAGTACAAATGCATGTATCATTTGTACTTTTACCACTCAGATAGACTTGAATGAGCTATTTTGGTCTACAACACGGACGAAAAGAGATCTTCTTTGATTTTTTTTTATTACATGTGTGAAAAACTGATGTTTAAAAACCCCAATGGAACTTTATGGTCTTTCAGAACTGCTTATAAAAAACAGAAAGCAGCAATATACTGATACAGTAGGGCAGGTAGAACCACCACATCCCAAACATGCAGACAGCCAAACTGATGGAGGAGCAATTGCACAGGTGCAATGATCAACAGCCACTTACACACTTTCCTTGTATTGGGAGGGGGTGGAAGTTGCTTAACAGTATTTCTGCAGAAAAAAGGGCATGTACAGGGTGTCAGGCCACACAGTACGTGTAGTGCACCATGTAGGCTTACAACCCATTAATGATGCCATATTTCAATCCGGCGGGTTGCCCTGTACCCCCATAGGTGACCCACACTAAAACCAGCACCCACAGCGTTCAAAGCCGCATTGCATGTTACTAATACAAGGTATTGGTTAATATTTTGGACAAAATACATATAAGCTCACAACCCACGTCAAGGGTCCTTGCTTACGGTGAATCCCTACACGAATATCAATCAAAATTTATATAAGAAAGGTATGTGAGTGGTTGTTCATCAGTACCTTGCACCTGTGCAACGCTCCTCCATTTAGCAGTTTGGCGGTCTGCATGTTACATATCTATGCTGTAAGGGAACTGAGCGCTCCCTTTTCTTGAGAGCTTGGGTTATACACAGTAAGCAACCTAAACGTGCAGAGCTGCAACCTAAAGTATAGGTGATGAACAGAGCAGCCTACGGCTTCATGCACACGTGAGGATTTTTGCTGCAGAATCCAGAGCGGGCGTCCACCTCCGGATTCCGCAGTCATAACCCTCCATAGCATGCTATGGAAAAACAATTCTTCATGCACATGAGCGGAAACCAATTGCGGTTTCCACTCATGGATGTAAAAAAAAGAAAAGAAAATCGCAGCATGCTCCATTTTATTGCGGATCCCGCACGGATGTCTCCCGTAGCAGTCAATAGAAGCCTTCCGACCCACCGTCCGTCTGCAGTTGACACTGCGGACGGACCACAGATTCCGCAGGAGATTTAAAAAAAAAACAAAACTGTACTACGCACATGTGCTGGTTCAACGGCAGGCACATGTGCAGTACAGAAGAAAGAAGACACGGACAGGTACCCAGGGGACACCGGCATGGGCAGATTCCGTGCGGGATTCCCCATGCAGAATCCGTGCATGCCATGGACATGAGGCCAAAGGCCGGCTTTACATGGACATATGTGCAATTGTGCATGCCTTAGTGTTAGGCCTCATGTCCACGGGTTTAAAATCTGCAGCGTTTTTCTCACACGCAGATCCGCGCCCCATAGGCATGCATTGGACACCCGCAGGTAGTTAAATACCTGCGGATATAATTTTTCCCGTCAGGCGCTGATCCGTGTGGGGGAAAAAAAAATGGACATGCGCCGGAAGATGCGGTTCTTCCCTTCTTCGCGGCCGGATATACTTTCTTCGGCCCGGCGGATGTGCCCGACACGCCGCCGATGTGCCAAGCACATCCACCGGGCTGAAGAAAGAAGATCCGGCCGCAAAGGAAGGAAGATCCGCATCGTCCGGAGCAGGTGAGTTTATTCTGATTTTTAGGCTTCATGTCCGCGGGGCAGGAGGGACCCGCTCCGGATTCTACATGAAGAATCCACGGCGGCCTTGATTTTTCCAGTGGACATGAGGCCTTAGATTTTTGTGCTATAAACAAATTTTTAGCAGGGAGCAGAACACACACCCCAATTGAAATTGCTAATTTGTCTAATGAGTTCCAGATGTGTTCATTTTACCGCGGAATTATACAGTGCTTCACACATCTCCTTGAGGCCTCATGTCCACAGGGAAAATCAGGCCTGCTACGGATTCTCCATGGAGAATCCGCAGCGGGTCCCTCCTGCCCCGTGGACATGAGGGCTGAAAATAAGAATAAACATAAATGTGAACGAACCCATTGGAATTCTCTGTGTATGCGCAAATTTAAGTGAGCACAAATACGGCCATTTGAACCTGGTTTATGCCTTGCATGTACTAGAAAATGTTTTTTTTTTCTCGGATTCCTAATCATGGCCGTGCCAAAAAGAAATCATACAGCAGTGACATGTTAAAAAGGACAACTCCAATGTAATGTTAACGATAGCACATTCCATCAATCCGTTCCCAGGATAGATTCATAAGGAGACAAGTAGCAGAAATTAAAATCACAGGAGCGGTTTTATTTTTATATTCTTCAATATTAATTTACAAGTTTTTTGGGGGGTTTTTTGCACAAAAATAAATATAAAAACCTGTCAGATTTTACAGCATATTTATACAAGACCGTGACGTAGGCGCTCATATATAAACCAAAGAGTCCTAAGATGCAATGCAGAACATGGATGTCCATATCATGTACTGAGATATAAATGACGACCTCGATCAGGGGGGGTATTTGCCACCATAAAGTCCATTTCTTCTTTTTTTTTAAAAATGCGTAAGGTTTGTCTGAACCAGATACAAAACCCAAGAAATGTGAGAGTGGTAAGAGTTCACTGTGAACAGAAAAAACAGACATGCAAATGAGAAAGGTATGACTTACCCGATCCTGAAATATGTCATACATACAAACGATATACACCAATCAGCCATAACATTAAAGAGGTACTACCAAGACAGCGATCTATCACCTATCCATACACTTCATTCGGACGACTAGAGATTGCATCGCTCAAGCGCTCGGCTATCTCTATTGGTCCCACTACAGTGAATGACCTTGAGGCGTGTATCTGCAGCCTCTGCTGCCAGAACTTCGGGCAGTGCTGGAGGTGAATTCTTTGAATTGGTAGGGGTCCTAGTGGTTGGACCTGCACTGATCAGCAAGTAATCCTCTATCTGGTAAATAGTGGATAACTTGATGAGATGGGAATACCCCTTTAAACTAAAGATGAGCACCTAATCCTTTCATCGGATTTAACTTTTTTTTTTTTTAAAGCATAATTAAATCATCCTGTCCACATATCCTATAAAAGGAAGAAGTCTGGTCCTCTTTATATAAGCTAGTGAGGACAGTTGCAGAGAGTTGCTTCTTCTGTGGAAGACTTGGCACAGCCATCTATTACATGGTCACTCATCAGTTTAAATGGGTGCCAAGTCATACGGCTTTTCCTGTGGAGCGATCTCTGTAAGGGAAGTGTGCAAATGTTCCTAATAGTCGATCACTGGGGATTGCAGATCTGCAGCGGTTAAACAGGTATGCTTGGAGATTAGACATTTTTTAAAGTTTTCACCCATCCACTGGAACTAACACTGATGCAAAGAACAAAGGCCCCATTCCCCCTAGTTGTAGACTCGCTGTACCCCCTGAAGGAGATTGAATGGAGCCACCCCGTTCATTTTCAATGGGACTGCTGGAAATAGCCGAGTACAAAGCACTCTATCATTTCCATTAGAAATGAAAGGAGTATGCACAGCTAGCGCTCCATTCAATCTGACATGACTGCAGGTTGGAAAAGCCACCCGAAAGTGAAGAGCAATGAGGAAATGGGACCCTCGTTCTCAGGATGCATTGATTGCCTGGGTGGGCACATTGTGAAAGGGGGTGATCCAGCTGGCACAAGTTCTTTAACCCGTTTAGGACCAGGCACTGTAATTTACGGCATCTGGTCCCGGGCTTAAAGCCCAGCCGTATGTAAAATTACAGCAGGGATTTAAGCCTCATGCTCTGCAATCAGGGCAGATCGGAAAAAAAAGTCAGTGAAAAAGATATTAAAAAAAATAGCCCCATATGTCACGAAAAAAAAACAAAACAATTTTGGTAGCTGAAGGAAGAAAAAATAGGGCAGTGAAATCCCTAAAAAGTGTCTGGTCCTTAAGGTACAAGACAGCCTGGTCCTTAAGGGGTTAAACATCCTGAAGACGTTTCAACTGAATTTATCACTTCTAATACCTACAATGTATTGCCCATGTCTACCAAACTGATGGATCAGGACTGTAGAAGGTAATACACACCTAATGGACATTGAAATTAGAAGCCGGGATCCCATGAGATTTTCTGAGGTACTGTGTTTTCTTCAAAGCATATTATTTCATCTCCAGCTTGAATCTCCACATCTTGATCCAGACTCAGGCCACACTCCACCCCTGTTTTTACTGTAGGCACATCATTCTTGTGGTGCTTCAGAGACGTTAATGATCCTGTAGAGGGAAAGGATTTCATATTTCGGAGGCCATTATCCAGAAACTGAACAAATGAAAAACAGAAACTGCACATCTCACCTTCCCACAGAACATTGTTGTTACGGATTAACCTAAACTTCATTTTCTTATCTAGAAAGCCCTTCTGCACCCGGCAGCCCGCCACCTGCAGAGTCTTCTTTCCTTCGGTGACATCAAATAAAGCCAGAACAGAAGCCGTACCTGCAAGGATAAGAAATAGTTTATGTTGTTAACGAATTGTGATTGTTCTCAGCAGGTCAAACCAAGTGATCTTGTAGATATGATACCCTTTAATACGTGATGCTTTAGCGAGCTTCCGAACCAACGCAGGATTCTTCTTCAGACTGTGAGAAGGTGACCGGCAAAGTGCTGGAGGGCAGATATATCTCGCCTAGGATGCTCTCCTATGAGGCTTTGGGGAGTGCTTGGGCAGATACGTGCCACCGAGCAGCCTGGGCTCGGTGGAGGAAGCCGGCAGTATAGTGTTAGTAGCATTAAGCCACTAACACGTTGTAGTATGTAAGTGGCTCCAAGCCACATAATCCGGGCCGGCTTTTCCTGGAGTGACCAAAGTGAAGGGTGGGATGGACACTCCCACGTACCAGGTGGGGCTGGTACCAGGCCATATAAAGCCTGGGCCTACAGGGCCTAAGAGGAAGCTGAGACCTCTGCAGTTCTGAGAGTCATGGCTGGCTGTGTGCAGGAGCCATTTGTTTACCAGTACGTAGTCAGGGACGCTACATGTATAGTAAGTGCTCAGACGAGCAGGATTTATGTTATATTTGCCTGATGTTAAGGCCTGTATTTTGCTTTTGTTTGCTTGGAAATAAACCCAGGCAAAGCCTGGACTAAAGACTTTACCGCAAGTGTCACTGTCTCTGACTGCTTATGCCCAGGTTGCTACCGATCCTAAACGCTAATCCCTCACAAGACATAATGAAATAGATCCCGAAGAGGCATGTATATTTATACACACCTACTTATGACAAGGCACAGACATGGATGTGATTAATTTGCACTTAAAGGAATACTACAACAGAAATACAAACTTCAAATAGTCACTGATAATGGAGTGACGGTTTTATGGTCCCTGAATTACTGTTGGGGATTTAATCTTCGGATTTATTCCATTTAAGCCTGAAGAACCACCCTGCATTGGTTCAGAAGCTTACATTATAATGTATTTTTGTTAGCCATTAAAATAATATCATATGTACAAGATTACTTGATTTCTCTTCCTGGGAACAATCACATTTTGCTCTACTGGTTAACACGGTACCAAACTTTTTTTCATGTTACCAATGTGTATCAAGCACCATCATAATCAGTACCATAAGCTGAAAACAAATTCTATTGTTAAATGCCATATAATCTATTTAAGTGTACCTGTACTTCCAGCTGACTTTTCAGAAAAAGCTGTCATGCGTGTGTACATGAGGAATAACACTATTTCTGGCCATTATATGACATTTATTACTAGTTCTCCCCTCTACAGGCTCCATCACTAATTTTCAGTCTTCCCTGAGCTGATGGGTGTAGACTAGCTGCTATGATAAATCCTATACATAGCACACATTCTGTAGTAGAGCCAGTGCCCTAGACCAAAAAAAAAAAATTAATATATATATATATATATATATATATATATATATATATATATATATATATTGCCTCCAAGGCAGCAATTCCAAAGCTGAAACATTTTGAAGCCAAATTAAATTTTTAGTCGCCAACTTTAGAAACATACAGCAGCAATCAAAATTACTACTTGGCAAATTTACCTAATTTGCAATAATTTAAAAAACTTTCAGTTGTTTGCAAAATACCAATCAAACAAGAACAACTTAGAAGAGTTCTACATTCTTACACTGAAGCGCTCGTGCTCTATCAGCTGAAATGGCCCCGTACTGCGGTATTATTGTTTTTTGCAAACAGCTGTAAATTTGGCAACTAAACCTAATTTGCAGCGGGGTTTGAATAATTTTGACTGCAAATGTATATAATTAAGTGTGGTTCACCTATGAGGCGCAGGGCAGCCTGGTGGAATGAAACAGGGCATTATTAATAGGTGGTGAGCCTGCATGGTGCACTACACATACTATGTGGCCCGATATTTTTCATATGCTTTATCTATGTACCAGTATAGTACTAAGCAGCCGCCCCCATCAGTATAATGGAGGGGTGCGAGTGGTTGAAAGGTTGAAGGTAATTTCCCTCAGGGTGGTTTTCTGAGGCTGTGCCACATTATAGGGACTTCCAATCCCTTATTTGAGTCCAGCAATTGCTCGGATCTCTTCCGGTCACTGCGACCACACGTCGAACTTTGGTGGCGTGGTGCCTGCTTCCACTTCTGTTGCCCGCACTACTTTGATTGCCTCCCCTATCAGTTTGGGGTGGGATTTTCGCTATTAGAGATCGATCCCATCCCCAATTTAACGCCCCTCTCATCCTGGGTGCCATTTTCTACAGCTCTTCTGCTCCTGGACCCGGGTAAGATCTGCCCTGGGCAGCTCCTTGCCACCATAGCCTACTGTAGATCTCAGCCTTTACATTGTGCACACGTTGCAGCGAGGTAATTTTTTCCCTGCACACACAGCTACAATGTTGGAAAACCAAGTCATCAGAGCCCAACCTGAAGAGGTGTTGGCACCCAGTGTATCAGCGTGACTCTTTTCTTTAGTCAGTGTGCACGCACTTCTCTCCATGGGACTGTGCATGCACTGAATGAAGAAGAGTCAGACATAGTGCAGAATTCCTGGGAACGGGGAGCCTGGTAAGCATGGAAAGTACACCCCTGACCTCTCGGCCCCTGTTCTATAAGCCCCATAACTTACGTTTATGGTGCTTATAGCATGTGACGGGGTCTTTTTAAATGTGCTAGGTGTGCAAAGAATGAATGTACTGGATCCCCAAGAGGGAGAGATCTGTTGCAACTCTCGGCTATGCATGAAGGTTTTTAAGTTTTTTTTCTCTTCTCCTAATCAAAGCCAACAATAGATACTAGAAAAGAAGGAAAAGGCAAAGCTTTAAAAACTTGTAACACATTGTACTGCATACCTTTCACAGTCTCTTCGGTTAATTCTGGTATTCTACCACTGAGTTCTTCTTTCAAATCATCAAAGAGTTGGTAGATGACCTTGTGAAGTTTGATTGGGACTTCACCCTTGGTAGCAATGTCTTGAATGGATTTGCTAGCATTAACATTGAATCCGTATATGGAAGCTGTGTACAAAGAGCAAATAGTAAAGTCAGAAGCATGTTTTGATCACTCACACAAAAACAACCAGATCATTAGTTCTAGTCTTTGTCTGCTTTTTTTCTTAGCCGTACCTCTTTATTACATAGCTACAGTAACTGTCTACAGCTATGCTGCATTGTCTAAAAGTCTGAAATCTAGCTCTGCTTCACTCATAGTCTCAGGCTTCTCCTCCATCTTTAAAGCAACCCTCCAGGTCAGTTACAAAATTCTGAGACTGGACCGGAGGGGGTATATTACCTGCACTTGATTTTCACTTCCATCCCTCGGTTGCGCTGAATCCGCTCACGTTTTCGGGTGGCCATTTTTCTAACTAGACTGCTTTTTGATTGACCAGTGCTGATCATGTGAGCAGCACTAGCCAATCATAGAGCAGGTAGAGAGCGTTGGAATTCTTACATTACCAAAGCACTAGGAATCATGTAGTCTAAAGATGGCGGCGGGCATCTTGTCAGCCTGCAAACAAGACTGGAAACAGCGAAACAGGAACGGAGATGATCAAGTGCAGGTACTATAGAATCATAGAATGGTAGTGTTAGACAGAACCTCCAGGGTCATGGGGCCAACCCCCTGCTCAATGCAGCATTCACTAAATCGTCCCAGACAGATGTCTGTCCAGCCTTTGTTTGAACACTTCCAATGAAGCAGAACTCACCACCTCCCGTGGCAACCTGTTCCACTCATTGATCATCCTCACTGTCTAATATCTAATCTGTGTTGCCTCCCTTTCAGTTTCATCCCATTGCTTCTAGTCTTTCCTTGTGCAAATGAGAATAGGGCTGATCACTCTGCACCGTGGCAGCCCACTTCCACCCTCGGGTCCTGGGACAAAATTTAGCCCCAAAACCAGAGGATCACTTTAAAGCTGTGTTCACACCACGGCTATATGTTGAGTGTATTCCCTAACGTATGCCACTATATAGCCATACAGTGGCATACAGTGGCTATTAGCCACAATGTTTCAGGTAAAAAAAAAAAAAGAAGTAAAATAATTGTAGTCTGCTGGGCTCTTCTATATAGGTAAAAAAGGTGGTCAGCACATATAAAAAAAGGCACTCTAGGCCTATAATAGTCATATGCATGATGTAAACATAGCATAACACTGCAGATCTGCCTCTTCAGACTCTTATGTGTATAAAGTACAGAGCACCAGGACACCAGGGCATAGGATAGGTATGGATATCATTTGTTCTACCGTTTCATTTTTCGGGCCCCATACTTACTACTGCAAAAAAAGTTAGCCACTTGAGATGGCAAGAAAATCCAAGTAAAACAAAGGGTGAAATAAGCAGAATAGGTTTAAACTAAGTTTCCTTACCGTTAAATGTTTTTGCAAGAGCAACATCACCCTCACTGATGTCCCCAACTCCAAAATGGACCAAATCCAGTTCACAGGTGTCATCTGCATCATATGTGTCCAATACATCAAGAATAGCTTCAACTGACCCATCAACATCACCTGAGCAGAAGAGAAAAAGTTCCAAAACCTCCAAGGCACAGTCATAGATTTGCATGAACTGGTAACATAGGTTTTGTGACCCTGTCAGGTGGGGCCCCCGTATGGGTCCTGGCGGCGAGTCTTTCCCGTATTCCACCCTTCCTCATTCTCCATAATTCCTCTTTCCCTTTCCGCACCTCCTCCTCTCCCCTCTACTCCTCCCTTCCTCGACTCCCTGCCAGTGAGACACGCATGGACTGCCTCATACTCTGACCATGGGGTCTATGGTGCAGTTCCCCATTCAGGTTCTACCCTCCCAGATTACTTTCATCCTCCATTTCAATGTTCCAGAGACACTCTCATTAACAAGCACATCCCTTGGGCTGAAACCCTCTATTCAAAGATTTCCGCTATGGGGGAATTGGCCCTTCTTGTTAAATATTATCAGCTGTACTATTAGTCATGTATTAGTCATGCTTTTGACTGTTTCACTACGTTACAAAAGATGTCGTGATTTACTTTTCAATAAAACGAGTTTAAATAAAAATAAAATAATCTGCAAATGCACCAGTCCTGGCTACTCACCCCCTTACACATCCCATCCCCACTCCAGGACACATTCTCCGGTGGCTGTCCACACTGGTCGTGCATGACCATTAGTGCCTGCCTTTACTTCTATGTAATCTCTGAGCGGTGTTTCTGCTTTCTCTGTCCCCCGCACTCAGTAAGCACAACTCAGTTTCCTATTCCAGGACAAAAAGTTAACCCTTTCATATGCACAAGTACAGTTGTATGGGTCTTATCAAGGCTGTGAGACATAAAGGGCTATAGCTCTGCCCTCTGGTTGTTTACAGCTTATTAAAAGGTAAACAGACCACCCCTTCTATGGAAAGACTAGCTGACATACCGGACTTCGCCCAAGTAAATTTGATACAGGTGTTTACGTGTTGTTTGCACGGAAAAGGTTATGAAGTCAAGGTTACTTTAGAGTAACCGAGAAATAAAATATGTATACAAATAAAGGAGCGTTAGATTCTCCTCAGGCTGCATGCACTGATGTCCCTCTTAAAAACGTGCCACCTCTCCCACTCTGCTCATTTAGGACCTAAAGAATGCTTGCGCCAAATTTCACGCTTGTACGATACCAGGAGGTTACATTACATAGGGGTGCACTTACTTTGAATAATCTAGTTGTGACCCCTTTACTTTTCCTATTCAGGACCTAAAGAATGCTCCTGCCAAATTTAATGTTTGTATGACACGGGAAGTTAGAGAATTAGTGGCGAGTCAGTCAGTCAGTAAGGGCTTTTTTTTAACCTTATATACTTATCTATGTAGATATCGCTCTGATGGATGGATGGATGGAGTGCAATGGTAGCTGGTGGCCGGGCCGAAAGCTAGTATGCATGCCCTCCTGAGATCTTGGCCATCAGATTTAGATGAAAGAAGTGCACAAGCGCTTACCTCCTCTATGGTCAGTTTCCCGGGCAACAAGCAGTGAACAACCAGAGGGCAGAGGAATCAATATCTGCAATATCTGGAGAATGGAGCATTCATAACAATGAAGAAGCCGGTTCTAGGCTGTGTAACGCTTAGGAATGTTTTGGGCAGTGGCGACCACTATAGCCAGCTATATGATGTCACAATTTAGCCCTCAGTCCCCTTTCACACCGCCGCTTCCGGCTGGAGCAGCGCAAGCTTTTGCGAGCTAGGGACAGTGTGCATTCTCTTCAGTTTTACATTCAGCGGGCAGCGATAACCACCCCAAACGAAGTTTGTGAGAAGTAGTTTACACCAGACTTCTCTTCAGCGGATGCAAAAACAGGACAACACCACTATACAGGACTTCTTTGGAAGGGATCTCCCTGCTGACTGACAGGTTCCCTGGTATTTATGGTGAGTGTCTTCAGTCCACCAGTTGCTGGTTTGTACATATACGGTTTTGTTTTACATATAAAATTGGGATGTTTCGGTATTACTAGTTGAGGTGTTGCTTTTTACCTCTTATTAATCCTCATTTGTTCTTCTGTGCGCTGTTCTGTCACTGAAGTAAATGATGAGAGTTGTGGTGTGATTAGATGAACGGTCTTGTCACCTGAGACCCTAAAACTGGTTCCCCCATGGCCTATAAAAGTCTCCACTAGTGTGTAGTGACCTCTTTTGGAGACAATGGAAGCTGTCCGATCTGCGGTCCGTCTCCAACTGACATTGTGGACGGGCTGCCGATTTTGGCACTTCTGTACACATCTGCTGTACAGAAAAAAGAAGATAGGCACAGGTATGCAGGATCGCTGGCAGGGTCTGATTCCACTATGGGTTTCGCATGCGGAATCCGACCCACCCGTGGACATGAGGCCTAAGTCTGGCATTTCATACACAAGTCTTGAGCAAAAGTTTGTTAGAGTAAATTGCGCCAAAATGACAAACCCTTCTCAAATTTAGAGCATCTTGGACTGCCCTAAAGACTAGAAAGGAGTTCTACACCTGCTGTGATCAGTCCTAGATCTGCTCTAAACTTTGGGCCATTTTACATCTTTACTAATACTAATTAAGTCATAAAGGTGCAGCCCTTGTGCCTTCCAGGTTTTTTTCACCACATTACAAAGTGACCTGAAAAGCTGTTAATTTTAGTGTAAACCTAGCGTGTGGAGATGAGCGAATATACTCGTTTCAAGTAATTACTCGATCGAGCACCGTGATTTTCGAGTACTTACGTACTCGGGTGAAAAGATCCGGGGGGCGGGGGAGGCGTGGCGGAGCGGGGGGTAGCAGCGGGGAACAGGGGGGAGCCCTCTCTCTCTCCCTCTCCCCCTCAATCCCAGCTGCAACCCCCCACTCACCCACGGCGCCCCCCAAATCTTTTCGCCCAAGTACAGAAGTACTCGAAAATCGCGGCGCTCGGGCGAAAAAGGGGCGTGGCCGAGTAGGTTCGCTCATCTCTACTAGCGTGCACCAAAATCAGCACTTTTTCAGTTTTTTTTTTTTTAAATACATCAGAAAGCTGGTACAAATATGGCTTGATGAAATCCTACGATTCCAGATTGTTTGCCGCACTTTATTCAAATTAAATACTAAACTATTAGAGGGAATCGGTCAGCTTGAATATGCAGCCTTCCTTTTTCCCCAATTTCCCTACAAATTTTTTTACAAAAGTTATGCAATACATTATATACACCCAAAAATGATGGCATCAAAAAGTACAAGTTGTCCCGCAATAAACAAGCCCTCATATGGCCGTGTCAGTGGGGAAATGAAAAAGTTATGGCTCTTGGAACACGACCGCAAAATTCGTTGAAATTAAATAATTAGACCATTTAAAAAACCTGCCCTGGTGGGTCTGACAGGGTGGTAGGAAACCCGCCACTCAAGGGGTTAAAGTGAGTCCATCAGCTTGAACATGCAGCCTGAGCTGCATGTATGATGTTATAGAGCCGGAGGAGCCGAGCAAATTGATATATAGTTTTATGGGGAAAGCTTCAGTAGAACTTTATTCATTTATATCTCTGCACATTTTGGGTCCAGTGGGCGGTCCTAACAGTGATTAAAAACTAGCTTTGTATGTATGTTCAGTCATACACAGATAGCTGTCAATCACTGATAGCTCCGCCCATTAGACTGTTCATCTCAGAATGTGCAGGGATATAAATGTAGAAAAGTCCTACCGAAGGTTTCCCCATATAACTATGTATCAATCTGCTCTGCTCCTCCTGCTCTATAACATCATGCCTGCAGCTCAGGCTGCATGTTCAAGCTGATGGACTCACTTTAACCCCTTGAGTGGCAGGTTTCCTACCCCCCTGTCAGACCCACCAGGGCAGGTTTTTTAAATGGTCTAATTATTTAATTTCAACAAATTTTGCAGTCGTGTTCCAAGAGCCAAAACTTTTTCATTTCCCCACTGACACGGCCATATGAGGGCTTGTTTATTGCGGGACAACTTGTACTTTTTGATGCCATCGTTTTTGGGTGTATATAATGTTCTGCATAACTTTTGTAAAAAAATTTGTAGGGAAATTGGAGGAAAAGAAAGAAATTCTGCCATTTGTTTTTTTCGATTTCATTTTTACAGCGTTCAGCGTGCAGAATAAATAACGTGATAACATTATTCTCAGAGTCAACACGCTTCTGGCGATACCAGGTTTATACAGTTTTTTTATGTTTTTTGCTATTTTTGTACATTTAAAACATTTTTTTTCTTTGCTTTTCTGTCGCCACATTCCAAGAGCCGTATTAATGTTATTTTTCCATTGCCAGAGCTCTAGAAGGCCTTGTTTTTTGCAGGATGAACTCTAGTCTTCATTTATCTAATTTTTTGAAACATGTAATATTTTGATCGCTTTTTATTCCATTTTTTCTAGAGGCAAGATTAACAAAATCTGTAATTCTGGCATGTTTTTTATTTTTAT
Source organism: Eleutherodactylus coqui (assembly GCF_035609145.1). Lineage (NCBI taxonomy): Eukaryota > Metazoa > Chordata > Amphibia > Anura > Eleutherodactylidae > Eleutherodactylus > Eleutherodactylus coqui. Next base: position 66,264,151 of record NC_089839.1, read on the forward strand.
TTTTCACTGCATTCTCTTAGCAGTATAAATAATGTATAAAAGTCATTCTGCAGGCCAGTACGGTTATGCCAATACCAAACTAATAGTTTTTTTTCTTTTTCACGACTTTTTCACACTTAAAAAAAAAAAAGTTATAAAAGTTTAAATCACCCCCTTTTACCATATCTATAATAAAAAAATCTAAATCATAAAAGGAAAATACATATTTGGCATCGCCGCGTGCGTAAATATCTGATGTATCAAAGTAGTGCATTATTTACCCCGCACAGTGAACGTAGTCTGAAAAAAAATAAAGAACGCCACAAATGCACTTTTTCAGTCACCCTGTCTCCCAGAAAAAATGCAATAAAAAAGTTGTATGTATTTTGGATTGGTACCAACGTAAACTACAATACATCTTGCAAAAAATGAGCCCTTGCTTAAGTACGTCAATGGAAAAATAAAAAAGTTATTGCGCGCAAAAGATGCAGCAGAAAATAATTTAAAAAAATTTAATGTCTTTGAAAAAAAATACAAGTACTACAGCAAAAAAAAACTATACAAGTTTGGTATCATAGTAATCGTACTCACCCAGAGAATAAAGTTAGCATGTCGGTTTTGTTGCAGTTTGTGTGCCGTAGAAACAAAACGCACTGAAAGATGGCAGAATGTCTTTTTTTTCATCTTATCCCACTTAGAATTTTGTAAAAGTTTTTCAGTACATTATATGGTACTTTAAATAGCACCATTGAAAAATCCAACTCGTCCCGGAAAAAAACAAGCCCTCATACAGCTACGTCGATGGATAAATAAAGGAGTTATGATTTTTAAACGGGGGGAGGAAAAAAAGAAATGGGGAAAAAAGAAAAAAAGGGGCTGTGTCATTAGGGGTTAAATAATGTACTAACTTCTTTCTCTGGGTCATTACGACAGGGATACCACATGTGTAATTTCATTTTTAATTTTTTGCAAGGTAAAGGGAGACAAGTGTTTTTGTTTTTATTTTTTTTAATTATTTTTTTACTTATTTTTTTGTCCCTTTAGGGGACTTCCACAGAGACCCATCAGGACCCCCTGATCACATTCCGGGGGTCCGATGGTGACAGCCCTTTACATGCCGCAGTCACATAGACTGCAGCATGTAAAGGGTTAACACAGAGATCAGAGGTTTTCTCTGATCTCTGCTGTAAGAGCTGGTGCCTGGCTGTCCTCTGACAGCCAAGCATCAGCTCTCCCTGCCACAGAGACCATCGGCTTGCTTCTGACAAGCCGATGGTCTCTATGGCAACCTGTAAACAAACCAGTGCAGAAGTTTGAATTCAGAAGCGGGAGATTGCCAGCAGATCGGCAATATCTCCCTGCTTCTGTTTTCTGGTTCTCCTGCACTGGTTCTCTGTGGGACTGTAAAGGCAGAGCATAATGCCACAGCTTGTGGCATTGTGCTCTGCAGCTCACATAGTGATACATAGCCCAGAAATATTCCGGGCTATATCGCTATGGGCAGTGGAGCTCGTCCCGGAAAATTTATGGGTGTGCCACTCAAGGGGTTAAAAGGTCTGTCTGGCTTAAAAAGCCTTTAGAGATCACGTTTTTTCTAGATGCATAACTACCCAAGAGAATGCTTTCAAATTGCACTGCAAAACCATTTGCCTACCAACGAAATGATCTAACATTTATTCTGGTTCTTCCGACTTGTGTTGGCGGTGTGGGCAAGCACTGAGCACCTCATAGATCATATATGGTGGGGGGTTGTCCACTTATTACCCTCTCCTTGTCCCAGATAAAAAAAACAATAAATGCAATTTGCGCTGCCCAAATTAAGCTAACCCCTGAATTGATACTTTTAAACTCGTCATCCAAGGATTGCCCTTTGGGTAAAAATTATCTTCCAACCTTCCTAATCATGGCAGCTAAACTACTAAATAGCTGAGCAAAAGCCCACCAGACTCTAAAATGTGGTGAATAGAGCATTTCTGATCTCTCGTCCGGAGGAAACCTCAAGTTGGGAATCCTGGACACGGTAGGTTTTCTTTTGTACGCGCCCCTTGGTCAGCCTGGTGTTCATCCAGCCCTCTTGCATAGTGAACCTGACTGTACCTTGCTAAACCTTCTATTATGAAAGGCGTTTGTGCCATGTTTATGGGTATAAATCACGCAAGCATTACCTTCTTATCCTGTCCCCCTTTTCTGATATTTCCTTACATCGCTATTTTCCAAGATGGCCATGTTTTCCCTGCTGACATTCAGCTTGAAACTACATTTAGCACTATTCCCCGCTCTGTACTTTCTTCTCATGGATGTCCCCACTAAGCGCTGCCCAATAAATCTGATTATACTCTATTCAATGTTTTATTAGATCTGACGTTTTACTCCTACTTTTATCTTTTAGACCAAATGAAACTTTCTGCAGTTCCTTGACGGGAGATGGATCAAGAATCTCAATACTTGAACTATATAACCAATGCCAGTCAGGCCAGAGTGAACCAAGTGATGAAGCTCAGGATTCTGTCACCTCCACAACGGAAGTAAGAAAATCTGATTTTATACCAGGAACAACAGAAGACTCTTTGAACTCAGCATTATCACTGCATACAATAAGACAAAAAGATCTTCTACTTTCTCCTACAGATTTTCTGACCACGGTTTTTGAAAATGACCCAACAACTTCCTTCTCCATAACACAGTCTAGTATTGTTACTCCAAAAACAAGTTCAAGCAGTGACGTATTACCTAAAGAACTCACCGATTTACCAATAACTAAACAGACGTTTCCAGAGAATGGAAGTTCCAGTTGGAACCAATCAGAAATCCCAAGAGACTACCCGGAAGACTATGACGAGCAAGAGATTCAACCTATTGTAACAACAGTAGGGAGCAGAATCACAGCCTGTGACTATGACCATTGTAGACATCTTCAAACACCTTGCTCTGAGCTTCAACGCCTAAAACCATGCATGTGCCCAGGTCTTTCAGGAGATCATCTCATTCCAGACCCACCTCACCTACAAGGAGTTTTTGAGATAACAGACACCTCAGCACAGATACTTTGGTGTTCCCCAAATTCTATAGTGGAAAAGTACCAGCTTGTTTATGATCATGAAAGTGATGCGAATCAAACGGTTGATAACATTTATATGACAATGAGACAGTTCACTCTATATAACTTAGTGCCTCATACAACATATAAGGTTTGTGTAATGGCCTTTAATAAGAAAGGGCATAGTGCGCCAATAAACAATGGATCAAGAACCCCTTGTGCTGAATTCAAGACCAGACCAAGCTACATTCTCATCCTTTCCATATTAAGTGCTCTAGGCGGGCTGTTTTTAGCGACCATCGCAGTGCTTTCTATCTGCCTATATAAGGCTTGTAAAAATAGTGTTAGCAAATATGATACGCATCTCGTGTCCTATAAGAACCCCGCATTTGAATATCACTGTACTATTCCATCTTATCATTAAAATCTTGTTACAAATCCTGTCTGGAGTCAATCCTTTCTTTATCCCTATGAAACCTCATGGTTAAGCATAGGATGAGAAGCTTCTGGCTAAAGATCCTTTTACACAGGCAACTGTCCGGTGCATTAAAATAAGCATAAAACATTGGAAGAAAGAAAGTAGAACTAATTAGAGAGATAGCAGGTTGAGAAATCTCTCATAGGACAATCACAACAAATACTCCTAATCAAATATCGGTATAGCAAGGGTGAATTACTGGTAAAACTTAAGGCCTGTTTGACACGGGTGATGCAATATCACCATGAAAAAAATTGCAGCAATATCGCATCAGTGCCGCTGAATTTTCTTGTGTTGCTAAAAAGTTGCACGCAGTGCTTGCTTGTAGATTTCTCTCAGCGCTTCTTAGTCAGGGGTTCAAATTCCCTGCCTCCAGGAAGCACTGGCTGGGATTGGTTCTCGAGCACCGCGGCTCAGCCAATCAGAGCCAGCGCTCGATGAACCAATCACAGCCATTCAATGAATGAATGAATAGCTGTGATTGGTTCATCGAGTGCTGGCTGATTGATTCTCACGCGCTGTGGCTCAGTCAATCACAGCCAGCACTTCCTGGAGGCGGGGATTTTGATCGTCCAATCCAGGAAGGGCTGGCAGAAGACTAAAGACAAGTGCCAGAGGTGAAGAGGAGATGCGCCCCGAGATGACAGCGCCTCTTAGGTGATGTAATATTTTTTTGTTTTTTGATGCAGCTAGGGCTTATTTTAGGGATTTGACAGTAGGATTTCCTACTGTAAAAGTTGCATCGCACCGCACAAAAACCACATTTTCGTGTGATGCGATGCAACAGAAAGAAAGCTCCATAGGGAAACATGGCTACAAAACATTGCAAGTCGTGAGCATATCTAGCAATAAAAAGGAAGGCTCCATAGGGAAACATGGGCTACAAACCATTGCAAGTCGCGAGCCGATCTAGCAACCTGCGATTTTTTTTCTTACAATGTCACAGGCTAAGAAACATCGCTAATATGAAGGAACTCATAGGAAAGCATGGGATTCACATATATGCGATTTGTCGCATTGCGAGAAAATTGCGCGTGTGAAACAGGCCTAATGTATAATTAGATAGTAAAATATCAATATCATAAATCTTAAGGTGCCTCCACAGACATTAGATAAACATCACCTGAACCTGCATTTTACAGTGCACTCAGTTGACCATCTTATGTGGATGGGGGTGAACTGACTTTTCACCAACTGCAGTTGACAGTCTCTGTGAGCATGCCGGTACACCTCTCCGGATCTGCTGCGAGTGTCTTGCCCGGCAAGTTGGGGCACATGCGCAGTGCAGCGCATGACGTGCCGGCGTGGATTCTCACGGTACTTCCGCTGTGCTCACACAGACAGCTTCCATTGACCGCAATGGAAGCTGTCCGTGAGATTTACGGCATAGAATTCAACATGCTGCGATTCTTCCACGCAAGCAGAAAATTGCAGTTGATTTCCCGTTGGAATGGGAGAATCATTTACCACAGCATGTCTATGGACTGATATTGCTGCGGCATTCGCGGCGGGTGTCTTTTCGTGAATTCCGCAGCAATAATCCTTCTGTGGGCATTAGCGCTAAGGCTGTATCTATTCGCCAAGTAAGTCTATCTGTCCCTTCATACATACAGAGGGAAATTCAAATAGAAGTTGGTGGGTCAGCTTTATGCCACTAGTCTGTTTAACTTACTTTAATACAACATTCATATTAGTATTACATCATTGACCCCAGATGTATTGGATCACACTAGAACATCTCAGAATATTAGAGATAGAAGCCGCACTCAAAATAACTTAGGAGCCCTAAGCTATCAATAGTAATTGCTGGGGCAGGATACAGACTCAATATATCCAGCCTCTACGTAAAGGACATCAAGGATAAGGCTATGTTTGCTTAATTTCTTCGATACATTGATTATGTTTCTTTAATATAGTTGTTCAACGTGTTTCCCTGATAACGCAGTTCATCAGGAACGTAAATCATTAGAGAACTAATATCAAAACCAGGGTATAGGGAATAAAGACCTTATCCCATCCTATGTTTAAATATACAAATCTGGATATCTGCATCAAATGTAGGATCTACCTACAGCAAAAGATCAATCCTTGCCCAAGGGTCTGCATAGCACTACCTGAAGCTGCTAGTCCACCATTAGGGCTAGTGGCTACACTACTTTCTCTCTGTTTTTGTTTTTTTTTTCATTTTGATTTGCTTTGTGGTGATTGGACTGTGATTGCTAGGCAGGGAGTTCTGGGGTATTGATCACCAATAAGTATTAAGCTTGTAAAGAGGCCAGTATGACATAATGAGATTTAGCGTTTGAGAGTTTTGAATTTGTTGTTTTTAGCCGTTTAGTTGTTAACGACCCTCAGTGACCCTAAAGGCGAGCTCCCTCCATGTTTTTCGGTTTTGCCGGAGTCGGAGTCGGAGTCTGGTCATTTTCGCTTCTAGTTATATATGGGGTCTTATACGATTCAGGACTTCTCTGTTACTCTCGCCGTCCTGGGCATACGCAGCAGCTTTCGCCAGCATCATAATTCGAATGCATTAATCCTCCTTCTATCAGCATTTTTCGCAGGCCAGCTTTCACATCCATACATGGCTAAGGGGAGAACAATGGTTTACACTATCCTGCATTTAGTTGCGATACTGATAGCCCTACCTTTCTAGATTTTGTCCATATTTAGCATCGCACTTCGCCTCAGTGCTATCCTATGTTTTATCTCTGGCATAGATTCTCCAGCCTGGTCAATTTTCAAATCAAGGAAGATGAAGTCTTGCATGCATTCTACAGCCTCGTTGTCGATTTTGGTTTGAACTTGGCCATTTTTTGTAGTTGTCATAATTTTAGTCTTCTTTAAATTCAGATATAGGCCTATGTTTTCACTTTTTAATCTTACATATCAGCTGCTTCAGACCTGCTTCTGTTTGTGCAAGCAGAGTTGTATCATCTGCGTAATGGAGATTGTTGATGTTTCTGCCACCTATTCTCACTCCAGTTTCCAATTTGTCTAGGTTCATTTTCCTCATGATCACTTCTACATATAGGTTAAACAAGAAGGGTGAGAGGATGCAACACTGTCAGACACCTTTGCCGATCCCAAACCAATCTGTGTCCCCATCTGTGTTCTCACAGTGGCTTCTTGATTAATATAAAGTGATTTATTCGCTTGACTAGATGTGCTGATACGCCCAGCTCTTGTACAGTGTGCCATAGCTTGTCATAGTCAACGTAGTCAAAGGCCTTGATGTAGTCGATGAAGCACATGTAGATATTCTTTTTGTATTCTTAAGCTTTTTCCTTGGTGCCATCACAGTTGTGTCCTTGCCGGAATCCTGCCTGCACATCAGGGAGTGCCACTTCATCTACTAATCTCAGTCTTTCCTGTGTAATTTTGAGAAGGATCTTGCTTGCATGCGGAATGAGGGCTATTGATCGGGAGTTGGAGCAATTCTGGGAGTCGCATTTCTACGGTAGAGGGATGAAGGCAGATCTTTTCCAGTCCTGTGGCCATTATGCGGATGCCCATACTGCCTGGCACAGCGCTGTGATGGTTTGCTAGGGATTTAGAACTAAAAAGGAGTTTACCCATTTATTGCTAGTATCAATTTAAGTTTTTCTTTAAAACTCTGATGGTCAAACTCATTATCGGTTTGTCAAATTTCACTGTAATAGGAGTAAGCCATATTAATTTGTTGATATTCACACTTAAAGGATAACGTTTCAGGTCAACCCATCATTTACTATCTGAAGAGTGGGCTAAGTCAATCATGTGATTTATATGTGTAGCATTCTTATATAATTCAAAATGTGGGAGACTGATTCCTCCCCGTTTCTAGGGCTTGATTACAGTCATATATTCAACTCTGAAGCCTTTACCTTGGCAAGCAAAATCAGTTTTTTTGTTTTATTAGGGTTAAAAAGCTAAAAAAAAGATTTTTTTAAATGTATAGTTGTTTTTTTTGTAATATTATTATATATACACAATATAAGAAAGTACAAGAATGGGTTCCTCATTTTGCTTCAGATGCTTTGATACATAATTTGCATTGTTATGGATTACACATATGGAGGGCACATACGGTGACGGTTTTGCTTGGCATCGGTGGTGGGTCTTTTTTTTAAAATATATATATTTTAACTATTTTTTTAACATCTAAATCTCCCATGACATCATATAGGACCTCTGGGGGTCAATGACATGGTCTTTTTTATTTATTTATTTTTTATTTCACAGTTTTCCATTGCAGCTGCAGCATTCATGGGAGTTACAGGTGAAAATATTACCCAGTAGTGACATCAGTCAGTAACAGAGCTGATCAGTTTTTCTTAGGACCCTGTAGCTTTGCTGTGGCAGAGGGCACCCTGCAGTCACATGGGTCGCAAAGCAGAACTAACACTTCAGCTTTCACTTTTTAGTACATAGTGCTCATTGAAAGCTATGTAGCATGGAAAGGAGATGGACGAAGTGGTTAAAAATGTCTTCTACCTTCTCCTCTGGGTCCTCAGCTATGTCTGACAGCCGAGGACTCAACCTGCCCCTACTTAATTGCAGGAGCAGAGGCTTTAATCCTGTGTCGTAATTTTTTCCTATCAGCCCGGATAAAAGCTCAGTCATTAAAGAGTTAAAGGGGTTGTCTCGCGCCGAAACGTTTTTTTTCTTTCCATAGGCCCCCCGTTCGGCGCAGGACAACCCCAAGGGATGTGTTAAAAAAAAACAAAAACATATTACTTACCCGAATCCCCGCTCTGCGACGTCTTCCTTCTTCCTTCTTCTTCCTTCACCAAGATGGCCGTCGGGATCTTCACCCACGATGCACCGCGGGTCCTTTCCCATGGTGCACCGTGGGCTCTGTGCGGTCCATTGCCGATTCCAGCCTCCTGATTGGCTGGAATCGGCACACGTGGCAGGGCGGAGCTACGTGATGATACGTAGAAGAGGGCGGAGCCAGAACGCCGCTCGTGCCAGACCGAGCAGAAGGGGAGAAGACCGCACAGCGCAAGTGCGTCTAAAAAAGCAAGAAAACAGCGAAATTAGACGGAGCCATGGAGACGGGGACGCTAGCAACAGAGCAGGTAAGTGAATAACTTCTGTATGGCTCATATTTAATGCACGATGTACATTACAAAGTGCATTAATATGGCCATACAGAAGTGTATAACCCCACTTGCTGCCGCGAGACAACCCCTTTAATATCATTATTAATCAGTGAGATAGGCCTATAACTACCACAAAGGGTAATAACTTTCGCCTCTTTAGGAATGAGAGTTAAATGAGTTGATAAAGCTCCTTTCTGGAAAGGATTGGATTTATTTATATGGTTACAATATTGCAGAAGATATGGAGCTAGAATATCCTTAAGACCCAATGCCCACGGATGGATTATCGCTACAGAATATGCGGCCAGATGCACACAGCAAATTCCGCAGCAATGTCCATCAATAGACATGCCATGTTAAAGGATTCTTCCCTGCCCATGAGTGGAAATCAACTGTGATTTTGTGCTCACGGGGCAGAATCTCAGCATGTTCTATTCTGTGTGGAAAATTGCATGGACAACTTCCATTGCAGTCAATGGAAGCCATCCGTCCAGCGGCGAGTCGCTGTGGATCTGCATTATTGCCGTCGCAACGGCAGCATCATTTCCTGCACTACGCATGTGAGACGTCCGAGACTCTCTCCACGGATCCAGGCAGGTGAGTATAGGGTTTCTAGGGGGTGCCGGGTCTGTTTCCGCTGTGAGATTTTGCAGTCGGAAGCCAACTCGGCCGTGGGCATGAGGCCTAAAACTTTTATGATTTAGAGAGTTAAAGCTATTTGCATGGGGAAAGCTGGCCAGCTACCGCCTCAGTGATGCAGGCGGCTGTCAGCTTCGTGCCGCCTGCCGCCTCTGTGCCCACTTACAGCCACTCCCCCGCTGACAGCTGGCAATTCTGGCCCACTCTCTGCCTGTGGTCCACCGCCAGGAAAGCCCCTTCCAGCTGCGAATCCTTAGTGGGCTTCCAGGACCTACAGGAAAACCAGGTGTGTAGTCTATCACATACAGGGGGTGTCACTCCCCCTGTCTATCTTGGCTCCACCAGGTCTTCCTGGTGGCATCAAGATACAATAATACCCCACAGGGGTTGGTTTTGGTCCCTATTCTTTTTAATATATTTACCAATGACTTGGTAGAAAGATTGTGCAGTAAAATAGCAATATTTGCAGATGACACAAAACAATGTAAAGAAATAAACACTAGAAAGGATGCAAAGAGATTGCAAGAGGATCTGGATAAGTTGGGGGTTTGGGCTGAAAAGTGTCAGATGAGATTTAACACTAATAAATGTAAAGTTATGCACATGGGCAGAGGAAATACATGTCACCATTACATACTAAATAGGAATGGATGCCTTTCTTGAGTGAGGGGGGGGGGGGGGGGGGAGGGATAGGCTGAACTGGTTGGACATATGTCTTTTTTCAGCCTTACATACTATATAATTATGCAGATCACAACTCTAGGACACCTTCCTATAAGATGAATGGTTGGCCAATTACCCTTATTTGTCATTTTCAGCTGATTGTGCGCAGCCCCTTCAATTGAAGACTATGGGTGTTACAGAGTAAGCAAACTAGTTGTGCTGTGGAAATGCCATAAATGCACATGATGGCATTACACCTGTATAGACCTAATTCTTCTCCTAGCTGATTCCTTCAAATCAATATACAACTCTTTAAACAAGTCTTTAAAACAATGATTGTAAATAGGAAAGCAAGCCAGAAAACCACGCAGAGACAGCTGTTTTGGGGTGTTTGCCTAGAGACATGATAAATATATTTCTTCCATATAGTTATTTGACCTGAGGTCAGTGACATAATCACAATATCACATATCTATCTATCTCCTATCTATCTATCTATCTATCTATCTATCTATCTATCTATCTATCTATCACATATCTATCTATCTATCTATCTATCTATCTATCTATCTATCTATCTATCTATCTATCTCTCTCTCTCTCTCTCTCTATCTATCTATCTCAGATCTATCTATAGCAATTATTCCTTCCTATTAGTAAGTGAGGACTTCGCTCCACGAGATCCTGGAATATCACCTTGCTGTAACTCCTGTAGATAAAAGGTGTATTATAACCAAGAAATGGACAATTCCTTGCATTTCGGTTTCTTCTAGATAAATGAGGATTTGGACACAGAAAGCCATTCATACTTACATCCAGGAAGATGGACATGCCTTTAGTCATGTGCAGGGATGAGCTGATCTCTTCTGAAGAGTCAGTCGTGAAAGGAGAACCCATCTCCAGAGCATCCATCCTGGAATCAGTGCAGACTCGCCCCGCTCAGGTCCTGGATAGGTGAACTACTTGTCTACTGAGGGGTGTGAGTCAGAGATGGGCTCAGCTCCTAACAATCTGCTGTGTGCTGATCCCCCCCAAGTGTGCTGATCCCCCTGATCAGTAATACTGTACAGACCCCTACTCACTGGCATAACTATAGGGGATGCAGGGGATGCGGTTGCACCTGGGCCCAGGAGCCTTAGGGGGCCCATAAGGCCTCTCTTCTCCATATACGGAGCCCAGTACTATGAATAAAGCATTATAGTTGGGGGCCCTGTTACGGGTTTTGCATTGGGGCCCAGGAGCTTCAAGTTACGCCTCTGCCCCTACTCTACACTTCCCATTGCTGCTACTGTAATCCCTTATTATCGTGCAGTATTGTCTATATCAGGCTGCCACTACTTGTATCCAGTATGTAAAATATGGACATCAGTCAGTAATAAAGAAAGCTCTAAAATTGTAACAATTGTTTCATTTATTTGGAAAAGCAAACAAACAAATCCAGAGAGCTAAAAATCATGTATAGAGTGTGTGCGCCACCTAGTGGTCAGAAATTGGTGATTTCCAATGACTGTTTCTAAAATACAAAATTTCTGCAGAATGTGAATCAGTGTTAGTCCCTGTTGCGGGAATGTATTTACCAATATGTATAATGAATGGGAGTCTTGCCATAAATTTGTTATTAAATGTATAGTGCAGAACTTGATCCATAATTAGTATTGTCAGACATAGAACAGATAGAGCTCTACAGCAAAGATCAAAATGGGCTGTTATTAAAGTGCTGGATTTTGGCCATCAGGACAGAGGGGTCTGGAGTCTGTTTTTCCCTCCATTCTCTTTTGATGACTCTTAAAGGAACCTGTCATCAACTATAAGCATCATAAAGTAAGTTATGGTGCTTACAATTTAGGTGATGTGATGTCCAGGGAGCCTCTTGCCCTACTCATCTGGCCCCCCATTTCTGAGGTATTCCCCCGGGCAAGTCAGCATGCACATAGCCACCTTGACTCTTTTCAAAAAGCTTTGCATGTATGTGCATTCCCATTCATCTCTATGAGCGTTTGCTGCCATCGCTGCATTCAATGTGATGTCACTGCAGGTGGAAGAAGCATTCCCACAGTGACAGAAGAGGGGGACCCCGGTTCTCCAAATTAGTGGTGGCCTCAGCGGTTTGACCACTACAATCAGTCTTTTATCACCTATCCTAAAACTCTTATCTTGGCACAACCCCTTTAATCTAACTAGACTCCAAACTTTAAAGGGGTAGTCTGGGCAAAAAACTCTTCACTATGAGATATGTGTTTAAGCTAAACAACTTACTGATACAGTCGCTGTATTGTGGATTTTTTGTGAGATCTCTATCTCACTCGCCCCGGGCCAAAAGTCCTATAGCTTCTCATTTTTCACAGCGTGTCACTCCAGTACCCCCTGTTCCCTATTGGGACATGGCTTCATATTTCACTGAACCCCGACCCTCCATCTGGGTCTCATCAGAGGTCACTTTTGTGTTAATGCATTCCTGATCTGCAGCCATCTGATCGAGAACCACAATGACCAAGTGTTGTTATGTTCTGGAGAAATTATGGCAAGACCAAGCTCAATGCAAAAAACCAAAGTGCTCAGACTTAGGGCTTTAACGCACTAGCGGCTTTTTAAATGCTGCGATATTGTTGCGTTTTCCTCAATGGGATTTTCTAATGTAAAATCGCATTGCACAAAAATCGCAAGTTTGTGCTTTTGCAATTTTTGTGCGATGGGATTTTAACATTAGAAAGTCCCATTGAGAAAAAACACAGTGATATCGCAGCGTTAAAAAAAACGCTAGTGGGTAAAAGCCTTAAAGGAGAAAGAGGAAGCAGATGATCGGAAGAGAAGCCTGAAGATGTCATGGACAAAGGTGGTCCATCTGAGGGGCAAAGTTGGTGTAACCCCCGGAGCTGGGCTGGCGTCTGCACCTACTAACCCCGTCCTGCGGAGGCAACAGGAAGATTGTTCTCTGAGGAATGTAAATGAAGAAGGAAACACAAAATAATGATGCCAGGCACTGCAATGACTGTACGAGCATTTATTCAATATTGGTTGATTGCCACGAATGTCCCTTCTCTCACACGTGATTATCTGATGGGTGTGGGTAAGGGAAAAAAAGGGGGGTGGGGAAATGAAGGGGATTGGGGAGAGGGTTATGGGGTTGGGGAAAGGAGGGGGATTGTGGAAGGGAAAGATTTATAGAGTGGGGAAAGGGATTGGATAAAGCAGAGTCTTCATCCATGGTCATCAGATGTCTTGGGGAAGCAGCAGGTAAACATCTTTCTGCAGGCTCTAAATAAAGAAGAAAACAAGTGTGAGACTTTCATAAGAGAAGACAAATCCTTAGAGAACATTAGTGACTGGGGAATCAGCTTTATACTGGAGGATGGAGGGTCAAGCGAGGGGTCTGATGGGTGCAAAAGCCGAAGTGCAGGGGTTATATATAAGACTTCAACTCGAGATAATACAACAAACCAATGTGAGGGTACAGGGGGAAATCTAGGGCAGGAAATAAGGCTTTGCTGACACCAGTGGTAGAGGTTCTATTCGGAGCCTCCGGTGCAGATCATGCATGGAATGTTGGACAGAAAAGTCCTCCATGCAGAGCCTTTATGTCCAGTAAAATGCTGGACGGGATAACAGAACCGAACAGACTCATTATAGCCAATGGGGTCTGTTTAGCGCTGTACAGCTCTGTTGTAAGATGGAACATTTTGGCCAGAAGATTCGGTCTTACTGTACTTATAACACAGAAGAAAAGCAGAATCCACAACACAAATGTGAACATAGCCGAAGCCTGTCGTCCATGAACCCCAGAGGAAAAACTGTAGAACATAAAGAATGAATGGATGCGTCTTGTATTCACCTGCTGAATCTTCTCCATCTTCCCCTGTTATTGCTGGTTTGGCTGCTGGCGAAAATATATATGATGAGAAACCCAATGTCCGAAAACCAAACTAAAGCATTATATTGTGTGGCGTCCATGACGGACCGTGAACTAATGATGTCATGTGCTGTAAAGATTACATATATAATACAGTTATAAATATCTGTAATGTAGTGGAATATATGGTGTATTTATACAATAAGCACATTCTAAATGATTCTGTACTTACACAGGGATGGAGTCACATCCTTCTATGACGGAGGCAGTTGGAAGGTCGGTGGGTTGTTGTTCTTCCACCTCATCCTCGTCTTCCTCTCTATTGAACAACGCATAACATATAGATAAATTTAGTTCGAGCAGCTAATAGAACCAGACAATAATATAACTGGAAGTGTAAAAAGCTAAATCTATAGGTGGCATGGTTAACCCCTTAGGGACCGGCCTGTGTTGTGCTTAAAAGATGCAGTAATTCATTTTAGACTTTTTTTAATTTGCAAGTACGTCATAAATGTTACATTTTGCCACCAGTGGATTCATATAAGGGCTTATTTTTTTTTCTAAATTAATTTATTTTAATGACACCACTTCGGGGTACATGGGGTTTATTGAGGAACCTTCATTCTTTTTTTAGGAGAATAATGAAGCAAAAAAAAACAAAACCAACAATTCCAATAACAGGTATATCAGAGAACATTATCTGTATCAGTGCGAATATATTCCTATTTTTACAGACTTACGGTATCGGCTCCAGCCTTGGATGGTATTTCTTGTAGCGAAATTTTTTGCGCCTGGAAGAGACAATAAAGAACCAGTTATAATAGAAGAGACGGACACCTACCAAATACATCCTCTATATACTGTGCTGGTCCTAGATAACCAGGGGGTGAACTTCTGGGGTCTATAAGTATTCCCATAACTTATAGGGGATGATTGTCCTTTATGAGGACATATTAGTGCTCACACCAGGAATACTCCGATATAACTCTGTAGGGAAGACCCTGAGATGTAACACTAGAGATAGGGTCATTATGCTATCAGATACTTACCGGTAAAAGACGTAATGGAGCTTAATGGAATTTCTCCATCTGTGTAAGAGATAAAACAGAAAAAATATAAATATGACATTTACAGCTTAGAAAATGGTCAGGAAAAGGAGAATATATTTAAAAAGATCAGGAACAGACTGAAAAAAAGGAATTTTATGACACAAACAATCAGATTGCAGCCAAGATTTTCTGGTGGTTGTATGAATGATTATTTTATATCATTTGCTTGTCATGGAGAGCAATGCAGATGAGCAACCTGATAATAGGGGCTGCTGCGGGTCGGTGATATTTGTATTATATTTCCTTCTTTTATTATTGTGTTATATACGGCCCCTTGTCCCTGGGGTGTGATTTTCTGAGGAGTGTGGTGGACATGTCTGGGATGATTAAAACCAAATACTGGGGTAACAGTCAGTATTGCGGGGGTCCTACAGTGAGATACTTACACCCGCTCCATGAATCTCTCCACTTCTGCCTGCGTCATGTGACCATCAGATGCTTTAGCATGCAGAGGTGCAGGAGTCACTTGCTCCTCTGGGATCCTGTAAGAGAGTAAAGAAGATGGTGACAATCTAGGACATTGTCTCTCTACTATAAGATGTAGGAACATCAGCGCCTGCCATGAATGTGTCCCGTGTACCAACCCAACACATCATCTATTAACTATCTGTAATGTAGTGTGATATATGGTGTCTATATATAATAAGCACATTGTAGATGATTCTGTACTTACACAATAATGTCATCAGATCCACTGATGGTGTCATTGATGATTTCTGTCGGTTCTTTATCTCTGTCCTCATATTGATCTCTGTTGAACAACATATTATTAGTGATGAGCGAGCATACTCGCTACGGGTAATTGCTCGAGCGAGAGAAAAGGTTCGGCTGCCGGCGGCTGGCAGGGAGCGGCGGGGGAGAGCAGGGAGGAACGGAGGGGAGATCTCTCTCTCCCCCTCTCCCCCCCCCCCCCCCCCGCTCCTCCTGCTCACTGCCGCAACTCACCTGTCACCCGCGCCGGCAGCCGAACCTTTTCTCTCGAGCGGGCAGGTACTGGCTATGGACAATGCTCGCTCGGGCCATTGCCCTTAGCGAGTATGCTCGCTCATCTCTACATATCATGTATAGAAACTTAGTTCTGGCAGATAATGGGACCGGAGGATAATATGATAACTGGAAGTATAAAATGGGAAATCTATAGGTGGAAGGGTTAACCTCTTAAGTCCTGGTGGGTTGTGAGCTTCAAGATTGCAACGTGTTTTGATATTTTTGCATCCCCACATTCTAATAGCTATAATAGGCACCATATGAGGGCTTATTTTTGTGGGATAATTAAATTACTTTTATGAGCACCATTTTGAGGTACATGGGGGATTTACAATTGAACTGTCTTTTTTTAAGGAAGAGAATTAACAAAAAAAACAGCAATTTCGAAAAACTGTAGAGAAATAGGGTCATTCTGCTGGAAGATAATTACCTATAGTAAACTACAGGGAACCAATCAATAGTCGGGCGCCACCTGTGTAAGAAGGGAAAGAAGAAAGATGGTGACAATCTAGGACATTGTCTCTCTACTATAAGATGTAGGAACATCAGTGCCGGCCATGAATGTGTCCCGTGTACTGACCCGGCAGATCATCTATTAACTATCTGTAATGTAGTGTGATATATGATGTCTCTATACCATAAGCACATTGAAGATGATTCTGTACTTACACAATGATGTCATTAGATCCATTGATGATGATGTCATTAACAAGTTCGGTTGGTTTGTCACCTCCGTCCTCGTCTTCATCCCTGTTGAACAACATATCATATATAGGGAAATTTAGTTCTGGCAGCTAATGGGACCAAAGGATAATATAATAACCAGAAGTATAAAATGGGAAATCTATAGATGGTCGGGTTAACCCCTTATGGCCTGGTCTGTTGTGGTCTTTAAGGAAGCAACAAGTTTTGATATTTGCATCTCCACGTTCTAATAGCTATAACTTTGTGATTTTGCCATCAGTGGCACCATATGAGGGCTTATTTTTGTGGCATAATTAAATTATTTTTACGAGCACCATTTTGAGGTACATGGGAGATTTACCAATGAACTGTCCTTTTTTAGTAGGAGAATTAACAAACAAAAAGCAGCAATTTCCAAAAACAGTAGAGGAAAAGGGTCATTCTGCTGGAAGATAATTACCTATAATAAACTACAGGGAACCAATCAATGGTCTGGCGCCACCTGTGTAAGAAGGGAAAGAAGAAAGAATTATAAATATGACATTTAAAGGCAGAAATACAATATTTATATACAAAAATCTAAAACAGACAACACTAGGTATTTTCTCCAATAACCAATCATATTGTAGATGACACATTCTAGTGATTGTATGAAGTATTATTTAGTATTATTAGTCTATAATGGGCGGCTGTTGCTATTGGCTTCTCTCCACTTCTAGGAAAGCAATGCAGGTGAGTAACCTGATAATAGGGGCTGCTGGGTTGCTGATATTTGTATTGCATTTCCTTCTATATTCCTACTCTATGTATTGTGGTATATATGGCCCCTTGACCCTGAGGTCTAGTTTTCTGATTAGTGTGGTGGTCATGCCACCAGATACCAGCAGATATTGGGGTAACAGTCACTGTCACGTTGGTCCTGCAGTCAGATACTTACATGCCTTCCAAGAAGTTTTTTAGCTCTTGCTGCAGCATTTCATCCTGAAGATCCACTGAGACACCCTCCACATCCTCCTCCTGGGTCCTAGGAGAGAGTAAAGAAGATTGTGACATTCTAGGACATCGTCTCTCTACTATAAGATGCATATTTCAGGAACACATTGTATATTAGAAGGGATATAGATAATCTTGAAGGTGTTCTGTGGTGACATCATCATTCAGGATATTCCATAAGGAGCTTTTTATCTTAGATTATTAAAATGTATTTTCTAAATGTGGGTTGGAGTGCCTGTGTATACCTTCTTTTATCTTTATTTTGATAGTTTTTGAGTAATGATTGTAGGATGGCCCCGTAATCATCAGGTATTTTTCCTTCCTCAACCTTTTTTTTCAATCATCTTGGATAATTCCACAAGGGGACTTGAAGATCATCCGATCGTTTCCACAATACACTGCACTACCTAGGTATTATTATCTCTGTGTAGCTGTAGGGTGGGCCCCTATAATTAGTTTTACTGGAGGGCCCGAGGTGCTCCAGTTCTACACGTGTGAAATACCTTCTTCATGTTAGTTTTGTATGACTCTAATAACATTTAATATGTTTGTCACATTTGAGTGCGCTGGGATCATCCTTATGGACCTGTTTTTGGCTCCATTATCCTGGTTTTTGTAATAGGTTGGTTGCACCTTGTTACATTTTGTTTTTGTGATATCCTTCCATTAATCTAAACATCATCCAGGGGTCATACAAAAGGTTACTTACATCTCATCTGGATATTTGTTCTCGAACTCTTCCATAATCTCTCGCTCGCTAATGCGTGCCAACTCTCTTGCCATACTATTAAAGAGTAAACAGGTTAGTGAGAATCTAGATGTCTGGCTCAGCCATTATTATATATAGGACTCTACATTATACATAATACCATTATATAATAATACATTATGGGCTCTTGTTATTTCTGTGTGGCCCTGTCAGATATTGAGGACCTTTACATTTTCAAAAACTCCCCACCTAGCATGTACAGATAGCACAAGCATTAATGTACTTGACTTAACGCATTAACCCGACGCTCCGACTCAGTAAGGAAAATTACAGCAATGCATTATGGGCTTTAAAAAGAATGGATCGGGTGTGATATCCCGCTTTCACCACAATAGCAGATGAAGTCAGATGTTCATCCTGCAGTCCAACTATAGATTATAGTCAGCTAAACTGTAATCAAGGAACAAGAAACATTTGTTTCATTGGTTCCAGCAATACAAGATCAAGTTTATTTGTTCTATAAGGCCCCCCTCTAACAGGCGCTTCTTACCAAGATTAGAGAGAAAAAAGAGAGCAATACTCACCTAGCAGGTGCTGTCTGGGTCCCTGCTACTGCTCATTGAATGGCTATGATTGGTTCATCGAGCGCTGACTCTGATTGGCTTAGCCGGTGCTCAAGAACCAATCAGAGCAATCTCTTGCTGGAGGCGAGGTTTTCAACCCTGTTACCAGCAATAGATGCTCTATCGCCACTGACAAGTGCATGGGAAGCCTGTAAAAGCACTTGAGAGCAGCGGTATGGAACCAGGCGGTGCCTGCTAGGTGAGTATTGCTATTTTTTTCAGTTTCCTTGGCTGCAGTTTCATCTTTGCTAAAAACACAGCCAAATCGTTGTCAGAAACGCATGACAACGCTGCTGAAACCGTGGTAAACGCAGCATTGAAAAACGCAGCTTTTCTGCAATCGCCTGTGTGAGGGCGGCCTAAATCTGCCATTGTAAGTTAGTTTAGTAACCAAAGCCGAATAACAAGCGGCTTGACGAGTCGTGTGATCAGCCGCTGGGTCGTGAGCATTGGAAGTGCTGGAGACAAGTGTTACATATGATCATTAACATGTGGTTTGTTAATGATTGCAGAACTAAACCTGTTGCTCCCAATGAGGCTTCATTCAGTTCTAGTAGCTACAATGAAGCCATTAATTTGCCGTATACAGCAAGGTATAGCGGGAAATCTGCAGCAAAATCTGCGCTATTTGATGCAGATCTGCAGCTGATTTTTGCCCCTTCAATTGAGTTACGTAAGCAATGACACCAAATAAGATTTTTGTTTTATTACTTAGATACTGTTAATTATTATAAATACAGCAAAAAAAAACTTTTATTACTTTTCACTTTTTTTAAATAATTAATAAAACTTTTGAAACTATTTTTTACATTTTTTTTAGTCCCCATAGGGAGCAAGAACATGCAATGACTTGATCGCTCCTGCAGTATGATGGATGCAGTATGATCGTTCCTGCATTACATTATACCGTGATGTGACAGGCAATCTATCAAGCACACCATAGGCATGGCTTGATAGGCAATCTGCAATGGCAGCCTTGGGGCTTTTCAGAAGGCCCCAGGGTATCCTGGCAAACATGGGGCAACCTGCAATCTTATCGTGCTGGACTCCTGAATATCAACTGGGGCACTTAAATGCCACTGTCAGTATTATCGGCAACATTTAAAGGGTTAACAGCTCAGATCAATGGCGCTGCTTATCAGAGCTGTTGTAAGTGGGTGCTGGCTTGGGGCTCCTGCACACTTGTGTTTTTTTCATGTGATATCGCTGCGGTTTTTTTCACGCGATTGTCAATGGGACTTTCTAATGTTAAAAACGCATCGCACAAAAATTGAAAAGCACAAACTTGCGATGCGTTTTTAACATTAGAAAGTCCCACTGACAATCGCGTGAAAAAAATGCAGAAGATAAACGCAAGTGTGCAGGAGCCCTTACCCCGAACCTTCAGGACATAACTGCACCCCCTCTAGCGGATTTAATGTGCATTTTCTGCTGCGAAAAATTTGCCCTAAATCTGCCGTGTGTGAATGTAACCTAATGGAATCTGAAGCATCCGTAGCATAATAATACAATAAAGGATGTTAGAATTAGGGGACGTAAAAATAAGCAGACTGGCACAATACCGTATTCTAGACATAGTGGACTGCTGAATACTGTATATGCCACAAACCACAGCCTGCTCGGATCACTAAGCAGTTATTCGAGAAGAGCGATGCTCGCTCGAGTAACTGCCTTACCGAGTAGGCTCGCTCAACTCTAATGGTGACATTTGCTACATCAGCCCAACAACCTTGTACCGCCACCTCATCACATCACATTATACATTTACAATACAGATTTACTGCAGAAGTAAAGAAATGATCAGGACTGAAGAAGAGGAGACATGATAGAAGATAGTGAAAGACACAACAGGAGCTCCACATACAGCGGACTTACCTCCAACGGCAACTACAACCCTCAACGGAATGTTGGCGCTGCAGCTGCTTATATAACCTGTGACATGTCATAATCTGATGATGTGAGGGGAGGAGCCAGCAGCTGCAACATTCCGTGACATCACCTGCTGCAGCTGTTAGAGACCAGATGAGGATGAGCAGCCAATCACATTTCATATAGATAAAATGCCCTGTAAATTTTCCCAGCAGACCCCAAAACTTTGTACAAGGGGCAATAATGTCATTATTTCTATACAGTGTAATTGTATCATCATTTCTAGTGATTCTAACACTGATAGATCTGCGGTAATCACTCATATATGCTGATAACACAGAAGCCACATACAGCAGAACATGGGATTGTATGTGTATTAGATGGGGCGCAATGCATATACGCCTGTGTGACACTGCCTTTAGGATGGCTTTACACGGCACAACTATAATCTGAATAGTCTCTCAAAATAGCCACAAAAGCGTCCAAATGACTGTAGATAAATTGTCACAATTTCCTTTTAGAGGAATAATATGAGTTCATTAACCCCTTAGTGACAAGCCGATCTTTTGCATTGAGGGTCGAGCGATTGTCATTGTTGCATTGCAAGAGCCATAACTTTTTTACCCAATATTTGAATTGTCTTAATGACATGTTTCAGGCTGTTGGTGTCCGCCTGACACTTATATGTGTTCGGCCCTTATTTCATACGGTTTTTTGATTGCTTCTTCTGTCTATTCATACATATGGTTTTGGGATCCGGTTCTTTACCATACATACATTTAGAAATGGAATTATGGCCAATATGGATTTTAAGTTTTTGTATGTTTTTCTTTATGAGAACCAAGAAGCCGCAGTCAAAACTGCCTTTGGAAGCACTGACTGGTTTGAAATCAGGAAAGGCGCCCAACAAGGCTGCATTCTATCCCCAGCCCTGTTCAACTTGTATGCTGAAATAATCATAAGGCCATGCAATCTGGAAGAATCCCCAATTGGAGTGAAAATTGGTGGAAGAAACATAAACAATTTTCGATATGCTGAGGACACAACTCTACTCACTGGAAAGGAAAATGACCTTGAATACCTAATTTGACGAGTCAAAAAAGAATGCGAATACATGGGACTATATTTCAATCTTAACCCCTTAGTGACCACACATGCAGGTTTTACACCTTGGGTGGCTGGGCTTTATTCTATAGGGCCGTGTAAAAACACACTTGCCCTGTAGAGTAAAGCCCGGGGGTCTCTGCATGTGACAGCTCCCTTCTAACGGCTGTCTGGGGTAGCCCGTAGCTGTCATCGGGGATCACAATGGATAACGGCAATCACATAAAAGTAAATAAAAGTGAAATATAGTTAAAGTTTCAGCTCCCCTCATTTATTGAATCCATGAGGGGCACTGAAAGTACTCACCTCCGTCCCCCGTGGACTTGACGCCAACTTCTGCGCATGGGTACCAGACATAAAATGTCAGGTGCATTCACAGAAGCCCGGGGAGCCCGGGAAATGTAAAATCTAGCAAGAGTAGCCGAGAGCAGGAAGATGTCACCGGGTGATCATGTAAAGTGGAAAAAAAGTTTCATCTTCCCTCACGGATTGTATCCATGAGGGGAGATGAAATTACAAACTTAAGGCCCCTGGATTTATCCGCGGACCTTACCCCGACTTCTGCACATGCGGTCATCGGCTAAATGGCGGACACATGCAAAAAAAGCCGAGGATTAGGGTAGAAATTTAAAATCTAACTGCTCCTGGATACCAAACAGTCAAGAGCCTGGAGATTTCACATCTGTGAGGGGAGATGACATAACGTACCTAAGGCCCCCGGATATGTGCGCAGAAGCTGGGGAGGGCCCAGGAGATTTAAAATCTCCTTGTTCCTGGCTACTAAAGGTAGCTGAGAGCCTGGAGTAGTGATCGGAGGCGACCAGATAGAGATTACAGACTCCATATGCGTCTGACATGCAGTAATATGCGGATCAATCGAATGCATTGGATTACACAATTACGCTCACAGTAGTGGGTCAGAATTATGGAATCCATTCGCAGAAAACAGAATTCAGCACGTTCTATTTTACCACGGATATCTGCTACATAGAGCCCATTGTGCTCTATGGTTGTAGGTACAGTATACCCACAGCCCACGCGCAATTACATTGTATATGGGCTGCGAGTACTCATGTCATCGCTAAGCGACTACGCAGGAAATATACACAAGCAAAAAAAAAGGTGTACTGTGCATGATCACCTGTGTGAGTATGCAGTTAAGCGGACTCCACATACGGTCATGTGAGCCCAGCATTATTCAGACCGCTATCTGTAATACGTATTTTACAAGAAGCCCCAGGAACGCTCGCCTTACTGCAGCAGCTTGTTGAGCGCCTTCTGTGTGAGACCACCTCACCTCAGCAAGCTTACGAAGCCTCACAGAGAGCCACTGTTTACACCCCATCCCTGGCACTAATGTCAAGAAACACACCCAAAAAAGTGTCAAGTTTGCAGCAAGCATGGCAGGAGGAGAGATACCCGTTTTTTTTGCCCCATGTGCCCATCCTAAGCAGGCCTCTGTAATTACCCCTGTTTTCAGACATAACACACAGTTTACTTCAGAATGTATTTTTATTATAGACTTTATACAAAATACACAGTATAACAGACTCGGATCCACAGATATACATCACTGGAATATTCTGGAAACTATAGAAAGGAGTCCTGCATCTAATACACTGAACACTAGATAATAAACCGTTCCATGAAAGTCTCTCGATTTATTGTGTTTTTACCCGCTAAAGTGACGGCTCTTGGAACTAGGGAAACAAAATATTCCACCTCCTGAGTAAGAACCTTGGGGGACAACACCCATGGGAAACTCCCTATAGTTCTAGAGAAGGGAAGAATGGGATAGAAAAAGGGAAAAGAGGAGGGAGAGAACAGAAATAAGACTCAGCCTCGAGTCAAGAAGAGATGGAAAAGAAAAGAGAATAAAGGGTAGAGAAGAAGAAAATAGAGAGAAAGTGCCTCAGTCCCACGCCAGCCTGAAACCCCCCAACCTCTTATTGATTAGGCAGAACCCCGTTTTTAGCGCTAAAGTGACGTCTCTTGGAACTAGGCGAACAAACTATTCGTTCATCAACTAATGAGAATGTATAAACTGTATCTATTCCACCTCCTGAGTAAGAACCTTGGGGGACAACACCCATAGGAAACTCCCTATAGGTCTAAAGAAGGGAAGGACAGGATAGAAAAAGAGAAATGAGGGGGGAGAGAACCGAAATAAGACTCAGCCTCGAGTCAAAAAGAGATAGAAAAGAAAAAAAGAATAAAGGGTAGAGAAGAAGAAAGCAGAAAGTGCCTCAGTCCCATGCCAGCCTGAAACCCCCTCAACCTGTTATTGATTAGGCAGAACCCCGTTCGCCAGCCACCATTCAAACCCAGCAGATTTGCAAAGCATCAGCCAAGCTTCCCATCTGGGGTGAAACGCTGAGTATTTAGCATCGTCCCCAGCCTGTAGCTCTTCCATATGGCCTCTTTCATCCAGAGCTGTCACCCAGTTCAATCTCAACAGGGGAACCAGGGATCTTCAAAGCTAAGGAATCACTGCTCTCATTGCAAGAAAGAATCATTATTTTTATCTAAGATTTAGGGACCGCCAAAAGGGTGGGAGGGGAAGGGGGTCTCTTTTTAGGAAGTACATTTTTTTCTGCACAAGTGTGAAATGGGCGCTGGAATTTATTCAGTTGTTCCCTGAAATCCAATGGGTGTTCCCTCCATTATAAGCCTAGCCATGTGTCTTATAAGGAGATTGGGGCTTGAGATGGTGGAGTTTAGATGGCTCGGCGGTGTCCTCCGCTCTGTGTGTAGAGGTGAGTCCGGCACTGCCAGAGGGGATGCTCACGGGACATCACCTATTCGCTGTACTTACATATAATGTATAGATAGGTGGGTATCTAGGGAGTACATAAAATCACATATGCATCTGTGCTCCGTTCGGGGAGCAGGAAAGGGGAATTCGCTGGTCAAATGGGATCAGTCTTATAATCGAAGCGCCGAACAGACACCAGTGACTATAATGGCGTCCTTTCAGCTTCTGCTCAGCTGCCTGGCATTTTACCAGAAGTAAAAGCGCTGCATGCATGACTTGCGGTATTTTGTGCCGGATCTGCGATGGAATCTCTGAATGGAGGCTCTAGTGCAGATGTGAACTTGACCTTAATTAGTTCAATATGTGCTCTTTTCGTGTGCAAATTCGCAGAAAAAAGGGAGCATGATGCGATTATTTTTTTTGTATGTATGTGAACGAAATGCGTGCATAAAAACGTGTATGAGATGAACCCATTTAAATTGATGGGTTCTATTAACTGCATATTGCGTGTGTAAAACACTGCCCAAATATATATTTCGAAGCAGGCCTCACACGGGACAAGAACCCATTTATTTGAATGTTTAATGCATACAAGTGATTATTCTCTCAAACTGAAAGTACAAAATCTGCTGTATTTCCTATTTTTGTGTTGTTCTTCTTCAAGAATCGCCTATTATTTTCTTTGGGAGCAGTAGAAAAACGCATCGCAATCACATGTCATGTGAGTGCGATACTTAATAACGCAGGTTGCTGTGGGGACCGCATAAGAAAAGAGCCAGGAAGTGCAGGGTAGAGGAAATTCTACAGAACACAGTCACATTTTTCACTGACCAAAATCACATCGCTTGTGTATACACAGCCTAATAAAGGGGCCGCCCTATTGTACGTATGCCCTTATAGGGTGTAGAGGGGTATACCGGATGAGCCAGCCCCTCTATTGGGATTATGCAGCCTTTAAAGATTGATAATTTAGGGTCCATTTAAACGGTTTGAATGTCGGGCAAACGATGCCCGACACTCGTTCCTGTGTGTCCTCACTCCCGTGCTCCTGCACCGGAGCTAGTAGCGCTAATCACTGAGACAGTAGGTTTCCGACTCAACTAAATCAATCACTGTAGAAACCTAATAAAATTTATACTGATTATGAAGCTTAAAACGTACCTTTTATTATTCTTAATGATAAAAAAATCTTATATGTACACTCACAAAAACATAAACTCAACAAACAAGTGAAATACCCTTTTACCTCTATGTGTAAGTTGGGATTGAGGTTTTCGGTATTGTGTATATACCCGCAAAAATATACGAATACCCCTTTAGAGATTATCAACAATACATGCACCCGCAACTGCTCAAATGTGTGGGGATTATTTTATTTTTATTTTTTTGAAAGGGTTAATAGTAGGTCACTAAGTCCAGGGAGTGGCAGTACTTGGACTGCTAATGAAGCTACTTCTCTCCTCACTTATCTGGCCTGATATGCGGATATGTGTACCACTAATTTGTGATTACACGGTATTTCAATTGTAAGTACTTCCACAAGAAAGGCATAGAGTAATTGGTTTTTCAGATCGGACTTATCAGTCTCAGAGTGTTGGCCCAATCGATATTCACACTTAGGTAGATCAGTTAGCGGTTGAAAATAACCCCATAATATAAGGGGTCCATAAGGTGTATCCACCGACCCGTTACGTCTTAATCTTAAGACCACTCTATCTTGTAGTTATCATGTAGGGCCCAGAGTCGTATTGCGATCCTGGGTTGTTGTCCCTGGATGATCTAATTCTTAGTCTAATGCACAGCTCAGATAGTTTTTCTAGCTTTTTTAAGCGGATCTATTGTACAGATCTTATATAGGGATCAACGCGTTTCCTTAGCCTGATTTTTAGGCTAATTCATCAGGAGGATCCATAGCTTGCTTATAGTGGAAAGATGGCATCTGTTTCCACTAGATTAAAGACGTATTTATGTCAACACAAGAATATGTCCTACTAAGGATAATTGAGGCGTGGACTTGCCTTTGTAGTATATGCGGGGGTGAATATTATTAAAACAATAGATCTTTGGCTATACAACTTTACTATTATGCTGGCACTCGTTCCCAGTATAAGCACAATCAGGCACTGAGAGTCCGTGCAGCCTGTTTAGCCGTGGAAGCCGAAAGTAGATGGGCTTACTACCATGTGTACACCTTAGAGACAATAAATTATGTCACATGGGAGTCAGACCATATTTTTCAGAACCCGCTCAGAAGCACCCCAGGGCTTTAGATACAGCGTACTGAAAATTTTGATTCCAGCACATTCCCTGTTAAAGTCGCTAGCATGCTATATTGCTGTAGTCCCACTTTCTAACATTCTGATTCTTATTTGCCAGCCATCACTAGAGCAGTTATTCGTGGTGTCTGCCTACATTTGCATTAACTAGCTATGGTGCTTGGAGCTGGACACAGCATGTGCTTGTGTCAGCTCAGACTGTCTGAGCTGACACAAGCACATGCTGTGTCCAGCTCCAAGCACCATAGCTAGTTCTAAAGCTGGACCCCTTATAGTATGGGGTTATTTTCAACCGCTGACTGATCTACCTAAGTGTTAATATCTATTGGGCCAACACCCTGAGACTGATAAATCCGATCTGAAAAACCAATTACTCTATGCCTTTCTTGTGGAAGTACTTACAATTGAAATACCGTGTAATCACAAATTAGTGGTACACATATCCGCATATCAGGTCAGATAAGTGAGGAGAGAAGTAGCTTCATTAGCAGTCCAAGTACTGCCACTCCCTGGACTTAGTGACCTACTATTAACCCTTTCAAAAAAATAAAAATAAAATAATCCGCACACATTTGAGCAGTTGCGGGCGCATGTATTGTTGATAATCTCTAAAGGGGTATTCGTATATTTTTGCGGGTATATATACAATATCGAAAACCTCAAACCCAATTTAGACATAGAGGTAAAAGGGTATTTCACTTGTTTGTTGAGTTTATGTTTTTGTGAGTGTACATATAAGATTTTTTTATCATTAAGAATAATAAAAGGTACGTTGTAAGCTTCATAATCAGTATAAATTTTATTAGGAGCTAGTAGTGCTGGCTCACTCACAGAGCGGCCAGCAGGGGTCGGGAAGGCTGCAGGTGATTTCTCTCCTCGCGTACTGAACGGACGCTACTTACGCTAAACGATGAGCGATCAGCTCAACGTCCATCGTTTATGCTGCATAAATGATGGACAATGAGCTGATCGCTATGTTATGTCAATGGAGAGGGGCAGGTGAGCACGAGGAGAGCAATCTCCTGCACCCTCCCCGCTGAGAGCTAACGATTCTAGTTCCCATGTAGGTGCACGGGAGCTAGTATGTGCAGGGACGAGTGTCAGTGATCGATGGAGCTCCGACACTTAGGATTCTTGGCTTATCCTTAGGATAGGCCCTCAATACCTGATTGGTGCGGTTCCAACACTCGGGGTTCTTGGCTCATCCCCAGGACAGGCCCTCAATACCTGATCGTTGGGGGCCCGACACTCAAGATTCTTGACTCATGCTGAGAACAGGCCCTCAATACCTGATCGGTGGCGTCCATTGCTTCGGATTCTTGGCTTATCCTCAGAATAGGCCCTCATTACCTGATTGGTGGGGTCTGCCACTCGGGATTCTTGGCTTAGCTTCAGGACAGGCTCTCAATACCTGATTGTTGGGGTCCAACACTCGGGTTTTTTGGATTATCCTCAAGATAGGCCTTCAATACCTGATTGTAGGGGTCTGGCGCTTGGGATTCTCGACGATCAGCTGATTGCAGGAATCGCGGCGCTTGTGCGATCACCACAGTGCTTACATCTGAGCATGATGCAGTTAGTGCTCAACCCCCATATTTTTAGAGCAGTTGTACTATAGGCTTGTCCCATTCTCTTTGAATAGGATTGTGCTTAGACATAAACATAGAAAAGGCTGCAGAGCTCGCACGAGCGTCGCAAGCCCTTTAATCATCTGATCGGCAAGGATCTTGAGCAGCGGATCCCCACTAATCTGATATTAATAGTTTATCCTGAGAACAAGCAGTCAATATTTAGAGGCTGGATAACCCTTTTAATGTCTGTCCGAATACCAACTAAAAAACATTTTCATGTCTGCATGAGTAAAACATCCTGTAGTGTCCTCGTCCTTCAGGAGGCTGGAGGTCTGTCCGTGTCACCTTGTCCGTACGTTCTTCACAGCAAGTCCTTCAGGTATTACTGACATCCTGTAATAATCCAATGTCTCGGCAAACAAGGTTTGGGCAAATTTAATTTTAACTTGTCTGTTTTCCTGGATTTTGCGGCCTCATAAGCACCCGGCAGCCATATGTCTCACCTTTGAGATAATACGCA
This sequence comes from Eleutherodactylus coqui, assembly GCF_035609145.1. Taxonomy (NCBI): domain Eukaryota; kingdom Metazoa; phylum Chordata; class Amphibia; order Anura; family Eleutherodactylidae; genus Eleutherodactylus; species Eleutherodactylus coqui. Next base: position 66,293,078 of record NC_089839.1, read on the forward strand.
CATGCAGTTGAGCTGAAAGCGCATCTTTAAAGGTAGCCAAAAGGAGAGGTCAGTATGACAATTGGCCTGAACTCTGACTGCATTACTGGAGTCTTGAAGGGGTTGTCCCACTATAAACGATTATCTCAGGCAGGAATACAGTAGTAGCACTTGTATATAGATAACACAGGATTCAACATTCACAGTAGTCACAGCTCACCTCCTCTCCCTCCTTGTACACCAACCATTAATCCTAATAATAGTCTGATACTTACTGATCTGTAGAGAGAACAGCTGGACGGCTCTGTTCTTCATACTCAGCTGTCATCAAGGAGCAGGATACAGCTGAACCAATAGTATCAGCTGGATCCCGCTGTGAATCCCTGAGAAGGCTCATCGTAGTCTTTTAGCATGCTGAAAGACAATGATGAGCGACAGCATAACGAAAACTGCGCGATGACAGTGCAGTGAGACACGATTATCGCTCAAAAGACAGCTTTTGAGCAAATGTTGAGCAATAACCGTTGTGTCTAAATGGGCCTTTAGCCATCATCTCATTACCATCACGGACAGGATTACACTGAGCGGTGACCCCTGTATAAAGAGAACACAGGATCTACCATTCACAATAGTCACAGCTCACCTCCTCTCCCTCCTTGTACACCAACCACTAATCCTAATAATAGTCTGATACTTCCTGATCTGTAGAGAGAACATCTTAAGGCCCATTTAGACGCAACGATTATCGCTCAAAAGATGTCGCTCAAGCGACTTTTGAGTGATAATCGTTGTGTCATTTGCAGCCCAAGATGATCACTCAAGATGGGCGATCACCTTGCGCTGCCAGCAGAGAATGCAGAAGACAAGCGGGGTGTCCCTGCTTATCTTCTGCATCAAGCTGTTCTCTGCTTCGAGTTCCCAGCTGTTATACAGCCGAGCGCTCGGAGCAGAGAATGTAGAAGACAAGTGGGGTGTTCCGGCTTGTCTTCTGCATCCAGATGTTTTCTGCACGGAGAGCCTGGCTGGACCGCTCTGTTCTTCATACCCAGATGTCTTCAGGGAGCGGGATAGAGCTGAAACAATAGTATCAGCTCTATCCCGCTGTGAATCGCTGATAATACTCATCATTGTAACATCTGTATAGATAACACAGGATCTACCATTAGCAAAGCTAAAAAGACATCATACAGCAGTGACATGTTAAAAAGTACAACTCCAATGTAATGTTAACGATAGCACATTCCACCAATCGGTTCCCAGGATACATTCATAAGGAGACAAGCAGAAGAAATTAAAATCACAGGAGCGGTTTTATTTTTATATTCTTCAATATTAATTTACAAGTTTTTTTGGGGGGTTTTTGCACAAAAATAAATATAAAAACCTGTCAGATTTTACAGCATATTTATACAAGACCGTGACGTAGGCGCTCATATATAAACCAAAGAGTCCTAAGATGCAATGCAGAACATGGATGTCCATATCATGTACTGAGATATAAATGACGACCTCGATCAGGGGGGGTATTTGCCACCATAAAGTCCATTTCTTCTTTTTTTTAAAAAATGCGTAAGGTTTGTCTGAACCAGATACAAAACCCAAGAAATGTGAGAGTGGTAAGAGTTCACTGTGAACAGAAAAAACAGACATGCAAATGAGAAAGGTATGACTTACCCGATCCTGAAATATGTCATACATACAAACGATATACACCAATCAGCCATAACATTAAAGAGGTACTACCAAGACAGCGATCTATCACCTATCCATACACTTCATTGGAACGACTAGAGATTGCAGCGTTCAAGCGCTCGGATATCTCTGGCGGTCCCACTACAGTGAATGGCCTGGGGGCGTGTATCTGCAGCCTCTGCTGCCAGAACTTCCGAGCAGTGCTGGAGGTGAATTCTTTGAATTGGTAGGGGTCCTAGTGGTTGGACCTGCACTGATCAGCAAGTAATCCTCTATTTGGTAAATAGAGGATAACTTGATGAGATGGGAATACTACTTTAAACTAAAGATGAGCGCCTAATCCTTTCATCGGATTTAACTTTTTTTTTTTTTAAGCATAATTAAATCATCCTGTCCACATATCCTATAAAAGGAAGAAGTCTGGTCCTCTTTATATAAGCTAGTGAGGACAGTTGCAGAGAGTTGCTTCTTCTGTGGAAGACTTGGCACAGCCATCTATTACATGGTCACTCATCAGTCTAAATGGGTGTCAAGTCATACTGCATTTCCTGTAAAGCGGTCTCTGTAAGGGAAGTGTGCAAATGTTCCCAGCTCCCATGGTTCTAATAGTCGATCACTGGGGATTGCAGATCTGCAGCGGTTAAACAGGTATGCTTGGAGATTAGACATTTTTTAAAGTTTTCACCCATCCACTGGAACTCACACTGATGCAAAGAACAAAGGCCCCACTCCCCCTATTTGTAGACTCACTGTACCCCCTGAAGGAGATTGAATGGAGCCACCCTGTTCATTTTCAATGGGACTGCTGGAAATAGCTGAGTACAAAGCAATCCGTCAGAAATGAAAGGAGTATGCACAGCTAGCGCTCCATTCAATCTGACATGACTGCAGGTTGGATAAAGCCACCCGAAAGTGAAGAGCAATGAGGAAATGGGACCCTCGTTCTCAGGATGCATTGATCGCCTGGGTGGGCACATTGTGAAAGGGGGTGATCCACCTGGGACAAGTTCTTTAACCCGTTTAGGACCAGGCACTGTAATTTACAGCATCAGGTCCTGGGCTGAAAGCCCAGCCGTATGTAAAATTACAGCAGGGATTTAAGCCTCCTGCTCTGCAATCAATCAGAGGGCAGATCGGGTTGTCAGCTGTTAGTAACAGCTGACATAACGGAGGAGAAGGCAGGATGGGTTTTTAACCCTTTCTGTCTTCTCCTCCCCGATTACACAGCGCTCAATGAGCACTGTGTACTAAAAAGTGAAAGTGGAAGTGTAACTTCCACTCCGGGAGGTATATATTTATATTCCACAACACTTTTGCTCGATTCACAACCTGATTGGTTGTTTGGGTTGGCTGAATTACAATCCCAGCAACATGATTGGTTGTTTGTTGTGAATTGAGCAGAAGTGTTGTGGAATATAAATATATGCCCCCGGGAGTCGGGAAGTCATGTGACCGCCGGGATTTCCTGCTACAGCAGAGCTGGAGGGTCGTACTAGACCATGGCCAGCTCTGCCAGTGACTATTGTCCCTAAAGGGGTTGTTTCCCCCTGTAAATGGGGCTCCTATGGATGCCTCAGCTACAGTGGAAAAATGTCAAAGAAAATAAAACAAAACATGTGTATGTCCCCCAGAGGTCTTACATGACGTCATGGGGGCCATAGATAGTAAAATACATAATTACATAAGTAAATAAAAATTACAGAATACAACAATATATACATAACACAGAAAATAAACAAAAGCCGATGCCAACCAAAACCGTCGCTATAAGCGTCCTGTAACCCAAAACCATAGATATTATATATCAAAACGTCTGAAACAAACAAAGGTACTCGTTCCCATCTTTTATTTTTCCGTGAATATACTAATAGAAATATCAATTTTGTAGCTTTTTACCCCCAATAAAACTAAAAAACAGGAAAAAAAAAGTCAGTGAAAAAGATATTAAAAAAATAGCCCTATGCCTGGGTTCACACAGGGCGGATTTGCCGCGGTTTTGCCGCGGCAAATCCGCCAGCGGCCGCTAATCTCGGGATTAGCCAGCCATGTGGACGAGATTTCTCAGAAATCTCATCCACACGGGACGGCCAATCCGCTGCGGTAAGTCTGGCTGAAACCGCGGCTGCAGCCGCCGCAGCTTCAAAAGATGCAGCATGTCTATTTATTGTTTACTTCTGTCGCGGCCGCGCTCTCCTCTATGGGAGCGCTGGGCGCAACGGAAAAGCGAGCGGCCGGGCCGCTTTAAAGCCGCCGCGGGTTTTTCCGCGGCGCTTCTCCCGGCGGAAATCTCTCGGTTTTTGCTGCGGCCAAACCGCGGGATTTCCGGCAGGAATACGCCTAGTGTGAACCCAGCCTAAATGTCACAAAAAAAAAACCAAACAAAAAAAAGCGCAGCAAAAATAATTTTGGTAGCTAATAGAAAAAAAAAAATAGAGCAGTCAAATCCCTAAAAAGTGTCTGGTCCTTAAGGTACAAGACAGCCTGGTCCTTAAAGGGGTTGTCTCGCGAAAGCAAGTGGGGTTAAGCACTTCTGTATGGCCATATTAATGCACTTTGTAATATACATGGTGCATTAAATATGAGCCATACAGAAGTTATACACTTACCCCCTCCGTTGCTGGCGTCCCCGTCGCCATGGTGCCATCTAATTTCAGCGTCTAATCGCCCGATTAGACGCGCTTGCGCAGATGAGTCTTTTCCCTTCGCCTCGGCTCGGCAGCAGCGGCGTTCTGGCTCCGCCCCCTTGTACGCGTCATCGCGTAGCTCTGCCCCATGACGTGTGCCGATTCCAGCCTCCTGATTGGCTGGAATCGCCACACGTGACGGGGTGGAGCTACGTGATGATGCGTACAAGGGGCGGAGCCAGAACGCCGCTGCTGCCGAGCCGAGGCGAAGGGAAAAGACCCATCTGCGCAAGCGCGTCTAATCGGGCGATTAGACGCTGAAATTAGATGGCACCATGGCGACGGGGACGCCAGCAACGGAGGGGGTAAGTGTATAACTTCTGTATGGCTCATATTTAATGCACGATGTATATTACAAAGTGCATTAATATGGCCATACAGAAGTGCTGAACCCCACTTGCTTTCGCAAGACAACCCCTTTAAGGGGTTAAGCATCCTGAAGGCGTTTCAACTGAATTTATCTCTAATAGCTACAATTTATTGCCCATGGAATCGGCGTATGTCTACCAAACTGATGGATCAGGACTGTAGAAGGTAATACACACCTAATGGATATCGAAATTAGAAGCCGGGATCCCATGAGATTTTCTGAGGTACTGTGGTTTCTTCAAAGCATATTATTTCATCTCCAGCTTGAATCTCCACATCTTCATCCAGACTCAGGCCACACTCCACCCCTGTTTTTACTGTAGGCACATCATTCTTGTGGTGCTTCAGAGACGTTAATGATCCTGTAGATGGAAAGTATTTCATATTTCGGAGGAGGCCATCATCCACAAACTGAACAAATGAAAAACAGAAACTGAACATCTCACCTTCCCACAGAACATTATTGTTACGGATTAACCTAAACTTCATTTTCTTATCTAGAAAGCCCTTCTGCACCCGGCAGCCCGCCACTTGCAGAGTCTTCTTTCCTTCGGTGACATCAAATAAAGCCAGAACAGATGCCGTACCTGCAAGGATAAGACATAGTTTATGTTGTTAACGACTTGTGATTGTTCTCAGCAAGACAAACCAAGTGATCTTGTAGATATGATACCTTTTAATACGTGATGTTATAGCGAGCTTCCGAACCAACGCAGGATTCTTCTTCAGGCATAATGAAATAGATCCCGAAGAGGCATGTATATTTATACAACCTACTTATGACAAGGCACAGACATGGATGTGATTAATTTGCACTTAAAGGAATACTACAACAGAAATACAAACTTCTTCAAATAGTCACTGATAATGGAGTGAGGGTTTTATGGTCCCTGTATTACTGTTGGGGGGAGAGGGGGGGGGGGGGGGGGGGTCACCAGGCCAGCAGTGTTATCTGTGCTATTCACGGACCATAAAACCTTCAATCCCTTATCAGTGACTATTTGAAGATGTTTGTATTTTAGTTGTGGTATTACCTCTAAGTGTAAATTTAAGTGTATCTGTACTCCCAGCTGACTTTTCAGAAAAAGCTGTCATGCGTGTGTACATGAGGAATAACACTATTTCTGGCCATTATAAGACATTTATTACTAGTTTTCCCCTCTACAGGCTCCATCTCTAATTCTCAGTCTTCCCTGAGCTGATGGGTGTAGACTAGCTGCTATGATAAATCCTATACATAGCACACATTCTGTAGTAGAGCCAGTGCCCTAGACCAAAAAAAATAAATTATATTATAATTATAAATATATATATATATATATATATATATATATATATATATATATATATATATATATATATATATATATATATATATATATATATATATATATATATATATATATATATATATATATGCCTCCAAGGCAGCAATTCCAAAGCTGAAACATTTTGAAGCCAAATTAAATTTTTAGCCGCCAACTTTAGAAACATACAGCAGCAATCAAAATTATTCAACCACTTGGCAAATTTACCTAATTTGCAATAATATACAAACTTTCAACAGTTTACAAAATACCAATCAAACAAGAACAACTTAGAAGAGTTCTACATTCTTACACTGAAGCGCTCGTGCTCCATCAGCTGAAATGGCCCCATACTGCGCTATGTTTTATTGTTTTTTGCAAACAGCTGTAAATTTGGCAACTAAACCTAATTTGCAGCGGGGTTTGAATAATTTTGACTGCAAATGTATATAATTAAGTGTGGTTCACCTATGAGGCGCAGGGCAGCCTGGTGGAATAAAACAGGGCATTATTAATAGGTTGTGAGCCTGCATGGTGCACTACACATACTATGTGGACCGATATTTTTTATATGCTTGATCTATGTACAAGTATAGTACTAAGCAGCCGCCCCCATCAGTATAATGGAGGGGTGCGAGTGGTTGAAAGGTTGAACGTAATTTCCCTTGGGGTGGTTTTCTGAGGCTGTGCCACATTATAGGGACTTCCAATTGCTTTTTTGAGTCCAGCAATTGCTGGGATCTCTTCCGGTCACTGTGACCGCACGTCGAGTTTCGGTGGCGTGGTGCCTCGCTATTAGAGATCGATCCCATCCCCAATTTCCCGCTCCTATCATCCTGGGTGCCATTTTCTACGGCTCTTCTGCTCCACAGGTAAGAGGAATCTTATGGACCCAGGTAAGATCTGCCCTGGGCAGCTCCTTGCCACCTTAGCCTACTGTAGCTCTCAGCCTTTACATTGTGCACACATTGCAGCAAGGTAATTTTTTTCCCTGCACACACAGCTACAATGTTGGAAAACCAAGTCATCAGAGCCCAACCTGCAGAGATGTTGGCACCCAGTGTATCAGCGCGACTCTTTTCTTTAGTCAGTGTGCACGCACTTCTCTCCATGGGAGTGTGCATGCACTGAATGAAGAAAAGTCAGACCTAGTGCAGAATTCCTGGAAAGGGGAGCCTGGTAAGAATGGAAAGCATGGAAAGTACACGCCTGACTTCTCTGCCCCTGTTCTAGAAGCCCCATAACTTACGTTTATGGTGCTTATAACATGTGACGGGGTCTTTTTAAATGTGCTAGGTGTGCAAAGAATGAATGTACTGGATCCCCAAGAGGGAGAGATATGTTGCAACTCTCGGCTATGCATGAAGGTTTTTAAGTTTTTTTTTCTTTTCTCCTAATCAAAGCCAACAATAGATACTAGAAAAGAAGGAAAAGGCAAAGCTTTAAAAACTTGTAACACATTGTACTGCATACCTTTCACAGTCTCTTCGGTTAATTCTGGTATTCTACCACTGAGTTCTTCTTTCAAATCATCAAAGAGTTGGTAGATGACCTTGTGAAGTTTGATTGGGACTTCACTCTTGGTAGCAATGTCTTGAATGGATTTGCTAGCATTAACATTGAATCCGTATATGGAAGCTGTGTACAAAAAGCAAATAGTAAAGTCAGAAGCATGTTTTGATCACTCACACAAAAACAACCAGATCATTAGGTCTAGTCTTTGTCTGCTTTTTTTCTTAGCCGTACCTCTTTATTACATAGCTACAGGAACTGTCTACAGCTTCGCTGCATTGTCTAAAAAGTCTGAAATCTAGCTCTGCTTCACTCATAGTCTCAGGCTTCTCCTCCATTTTAAAGCAACCCTCCAGGTCAGGTACAAAATTCGGGACCGGAGGGGGTATATTACCTGCACTTGATTTTCACTTCCATCGCTCGGTTGCGCTGAATCCGCTCACGTTTTCGGGTGGCCATTTTTCTAACTAGACTACTTTTTGATTGGCCAGTGCTGATCATGTGAGCAGCACTAGCCAATCATAGAGCAGGTAGAGAGCGTTGGAATTCTAACATTACCAAAGCACTAGGAATCATGTAGTCTAAAGATGACGGCGGGCATCTTGTCAGCCTGCAAACAAGACTGGAACGGAGATGATCAAGTGCAGGTACTATAGAATCATAGAATGGTAGAGTTAGACAGAACCTCCAGGGTCATGGGGCCCACCCCCTGCTCAATGCAGGATTCACCAAATCGTCACAGACAGATGTCTGTCCAGCCTTTGCTTGAACACTTCCAATGAAGCAGAACTCACCACCTCCAGTGGCAACCTGTTCCACTCATTGATCATCCTCAGTGTCTAATATCTAATCTGTGTCTCCCTCCTTTCAGTTTCATCCCATTGCTTCTAGTCTTTCCTTGTGCAAATGAGAATAGGGCTGATCCCTCTGCACCGTGGCAGCCCACTTCCACCCTCTGGTCCTGGGACAAAATTTAGCCCCAAAACCAGAGGATCACTTTGAAGCTGTGTTCACATCACGGCTATATGTTGAGTGTATTCCCTAACGTATGCCACTATATAGCCATACAATGGCATACGTTGGCTATTAGCCACAATGTTTCAGGTAAAAAAATAAAATGAAATAAAATAATTGTAGTCTACTGGGCTTTTCTATATAGGTAAAAAAAGGAGTTGAGCACATATAAAAAAAAGAGGCACTCTAGGCCTATAATAGTCATATGCATGATGTAAACATAGCATAACACTGCAGATCTGCCTCTTCAGACTCCAATGTGTATAAAGTACAGACCACCATGGCATAGGATAGGTATGGATATCCTTTGTTCTACCATTTCATGTTTCGGGCCCCATACTTACTACTGCAGAGAAGTTAGCCACTTGAGATGGCAAAAAATCCAAGTGAAACAAAGGGTGAAACAAGCAGAATATGTTTAAACTAAGTTTCCTTACCGTTAAATGTTTTTGCAAGTGCAACATCACTCTCACTGATGTCCCCAACTCCAAAATGGACCAAATCCAGTTCACAGGTGTCATCTGCATCATATGTGTCCAATACATCAAGAATAGCTTCAACTGACCCATCAACATCACCTGAGCAGAAGAGAAACACGATCAAGGAGGTTAATGCAGGAAGGCAGACTGATGGTTTGGACTTTCTATCTACTAAATGCTTCCATAAACAGCCTACATTAGACAGGAAGTTATGGTGATATTCCCAAGATCACATTGGTGGCTCAAGGTCTATATCTGAAACCATTAAATTCTGCAAATATGCAAGCGTGAACTTAAGTTTAACAATGCCAACATATTCATCGTTCCAGGTTTTTAGGCTGCCTTACAAAAAAAAACAGAGCCACATTTGTTAACAACAAGCACAGGCTGCGAGATGCAGACAAAGTCTCCATGGTGTACCCGGCTCACCTTCGAGTCACCCACAATAACCGCACCATCTTTTTCTTGTCTCTCAGAGTGGCAGAGGACTTGGTTCCAAAACCTCCAAGGCACAGTGATTGGTTTGCAAGAACTGGTAACATAAGTTATGTGACCGTGTCAGGTGGGGCCCCCGTATGGGTCCTGGCGGCGAGTCTTTCCCGTATTCCACCCTTCCTCATTCTCAATAATTCCGCTTTCCCTTTCCGCACCTCCTCCTCTCTCCTCTACTCCTCCCTTCCTCGACTCCCTGCCAGTGAGAGACGCATGGGCTGCCCCATACTCTGACCATGGGGTCTATGGTGCAGTTCCCCACTCAGGTCCTACCCTCCCCGATTACGTTCATCCTCCATTTCAATGTTCCAGAGACGCTCTCATTAACAAGCACATCCCTTTGGCTGAAACCCGAAGCCTACTGACCCAATGTCTAAACTCCTTTTATCTACCTCTATTCAAAGATTTTCGCTATGGGGGAATTGGCCCTTCTTGTTAAAGATTATCAGCTGTACTATTAGTCATGTATTAGTCATGATTTTGACTGTTTCACTACGTTACAAAAGATGTTGTGATTTATTTACTTTTCAATAAAACGAGTTTAAATAAAAATAAAATAATCTGCAAATGCACCAGTCCTGGCTTCTCACCCCCTTACACATCCCATCCCCACTCCTGGACACATTCTCCGGTGGCTGTCCACACTGGTCGTGCATGACCATTAGTGTCTGGCTTTACTTCTATGTAATCTCTGAGCGGTGTTTCTGCTTTCTCTGTCCCCTGCACTGGGTAAGCACAACTCAGTTCCCCATTCCAGGACAAAAAGTTAACCCTTTCATACGCACAAGTATAGTTGTATGGATCTTATCAAGGCTGTGAGACAAAGGGCTATAGCTCTGCCCTCTGGTTGTTTACAGCCTTAACAGGTAAACAGACCAACCCTTCTATGGAAAGACTAGCTGATATACCCGGCTTCGCCCAAGTTAATTTGATACAGGTGTTTACGTGTTGTTTGCATGGAAAAGGTTATGAAGTCAAGGTTACTTTAGAGTAACCGAGAAATAAAATATGTATACAAATAGAGGAGCGTTAGATTCTTCTCAGGCTGCATGCACTGATGTCCCTCTTGAGAACGTGCCACCCCTCCCACTCTCCTCATTTAGGACCTAAAGAATGCTCGTGCCAAATTTCACGCTTGTACGAAACCAGGAGGTTACATTACATAGGGTGCACTTACTTTTGTAATTAGCATTGAATAATCTACTTTTCCTTTACTTTTCCTATTTAGGACCTAAAGAATGCTCCTGCCAAATTTCATGTTTGTATGACACAGGAAGTTAGAGAATTGATGGTGAGTCAGTCAGTCAGTCAGTAAGGGCTTTTATTAACCTTATGTACTTATCTATATCTATCTATATAGATATCGCTCTGATAGATGGAGCGCAATGGTAGCTGGCGGCCAGGCCGAAAGCTAGTATGCATGCCCTCCTGAGATCTTGGTCATCAAATTTAGATGAAAGAAGTGCACATGCGCTTACCTCCTCTATGGTCAGTTTCCCGGGCAACAAGCAGTGAACAACCAGAGGGCAGAGGAATCAATATCTGCAATATCTGGGGAACGGAGCATTCATAACAATGAAGAAGCCTGTTCTAGGCTTTGTAACGCTTAGGAATCTTTTGGGCAGCGGTGACCACTATAGCCAGCCATGTGATGTCACAATTTAGCCCTCAGTCCCCTTTCACACTGCCGCGCCCGGGTGGAGCGGCGCAAGCTTTTGCGAGCTAGTGACAGTGTGCATTCTCTTCAGTTTTACATTCAGTGCGCAGCGATAGTTTGTGAGGAGTAGTTTACACCAGACTTCTCTTCAGCGGATGTAAAACAGGACAACACCACTATATAGGACTTCTTTGGAAGGGATCTCCCTGCTGACTGACAGGTTCCCTGGTATTTATGGTGAGTGTCTTCAGTCCTCCAGTTGCTGGTTTGTACATATACTGTTTTGTTTTACATATAAAATTGGGATGTTTCGGTATTACTAGTTGAGGTGTTGCTTTTAACCTCTTATTAATCCTCATTTGTTCTTCTGTGCACCGTTCTGTCACTGAAGTAAATGATGAGAGTTGTGGTGTGATTAGATGAACGGTCTTGTCACCTGAAACCCTAAAAGTAGTTCCCCCATGGCCTATAAAAGTCTCCACTAGTGTGTAGTGACCTCTTTTTCCGCTTGTGTAGAGCTTGTTGACCAATAGACGTCTCTACAACCTATGAGTTTGTATGATCTAGAGGCTCAGCTACAGCAAATGTGGAGTGATATGCCGCAGGACACCATTAGGAAGCTGTATGCCTCCATGCCCACCCATATCACAATTTTGTATCCAAGCTAGAGGCAGCTCGAAAGGGTACTAGAGCCTCCATGCCCACCCGTATCACATCTTGTATCCGAGCTAGAGGCAGTACTACATGGTACTAGAGCCTCCATGCCCATCCGTATCACATCTTGTATCCAAGCTAGAGGCGGTACAACAGGGTACTAGAGCCTCCATGCCCACCTGTACCACATCTTGTATCCAAGCTAGAGGCGGTACAACAGGGTACTAGAGCCTCCATGCCCATCCGTATCACAACTTGTATCCAGGCTAGAGGCGGTACAACAGGGTACTAGAGCCTCCATTCCCTGCCGTATCACATGTTATATCCAAGCTAGAGGCGGTACAACAGGAGAAATAGTAGAGGAATGGTACAAGGCAGAAATCTATCAGATTTTTCAGAATAGTTATTTCAAAAGGAGGAATACCAAGACAGACATGTCAGGAGTGGTAGTGAGCCCTCCTTAAACAGAGGCACATGCAGTATATGAACAGACAAATCGGTGAGCACTAAGAACATCCACTAAGGAACCCTTTAAAGTCATGTTTGAGGGCCCCTTCACACTATTTTCAGAATGACACAAGTTCTCTAGGTGGATTATCGCTTTAGGCCGGGCTCACACGGGGTCCCGCAGTGCTTTTACAGCTATGGAGCCATCTGTGACCGTGGGGACTACTGCGTATGGCGGCGAAATGGTAATGTGCATGGCCACATACTAACACACGCTGGCACGTGCAGTACACCTGTTCTTTGTTTTTTTGTTCATATTTCCAGCGTCATCGCTTGGCATATGGGCACGCGTACAGAACAACGGTCTCTATTTCGCACACAAAACGCGGCAAAATAGAACTAGCTGCGCCCTTTTCTGGGCTCCCAAACTACACAATTCCGACAAGCTAATGTGATCAGAACAGCGTAAGGCAATGTAATTGGTTGCCTGCCAGTTACTGTGTATCACATGGGCATACAGAGCCCATGTAATATGCAGTAACAAAACATGCAGTCGTGTGAGCCCGGCCTCATAAGCATTTGGTGGATATCCCCGTTTATAATGCACAGGTGCGCTCTAAGCAAGGTAAAGCCTAATGCATGTAGCGTTGTAGACGGTCAGAACGATTATCTGCATGAGCGCTTTTCAAGCCAATCGATTGGTGCTCGCCTAAGAGGACTTCACCCTGGATGAGAATGACCCCCCCAAAAAACAACTACACAGACAATCATTTGCTACATGCGATCACCTGTGTGGCTGCTGATTTCCATGTTTACACGAGTTGATGTGTTGTTGACAAACAAGGATTTTGCCATTATGTTGCAGAGCGCTGACTTAGCGAAAGAAGATGGAACCATTAAACACTAACCTTTTATTATAACGGAGAGTCTCTCTTTATCCAGTGTTGTCTTTTCGGATGGTCTCTGGACACCATACCTAGCCCTGACCGTGGCACGCAATCTCTGTCTCCAGTTCATCCCAATGTAAGCCTCCATGTGCTTGCTGTGAGCAGCTCTTTGTTCCTTTTGCTTGCCTTCAATCACTTCCATATCCTCCTCGACTTTCTCCTGTTGCTCTACGTATTTTCTCCACTCAATAACTTCTTTTGCCCGTTGCTAAAAATCCACAAGAAAGTATTACAAAAAAGAAGATGCCAAAGCGACCGCATCTGTGCTACATAATAGTCTGCATGCAAGTAAGGAGCACCAGGCTAGGAGGAAAACTGGCAACAACTGAAAACGCCGGGGGAGATTAAGGCCTCATGTCCACGGGCGGATTTGATTTGTGCTACCCGCGCAGAAGATCCGCAGTTCAAGCCACCCATAGGGAAGCATGGGTCGCCTGCATTTCGACTTACATGTGCGGATTTGCATTCCAGATTCCGCATGCGGAAAACAAAATTGCAGCATGCTCTATTTTAGTGCAGATTCCGTGTGTACAGCTACCATTGGAGACAAGGGAAGACGTCCGATCTGCGGTCCGTCTGCAACTGACATTGCGGACGGGCTGCCGATTTTGGCACTTCTGTACACATCTGCTGTACAGAAAAAAGAAGATAGGCACAGGTATGCAGGATCGCTGGTAGGGTTGGATTCCGCTATGGGTTTCGCATGCGGAATCCGACCCACCCGTGGACATGAGGCCTAAGTCTGGCATTTCATACACAAATCTTTAGCAAGAGTTTATTAGAGTAAATTGCGCCAAAATGATAAACTCTTCTCAAATTTAGAGCATCTTGGACTGCCCTAAAGACTAGAAAGGAGTTCTACACCTGCTGTGATCAGTCCTAGATCTGCTCTAAACTTTGGGCCATTTTACATCTTTACTAATACTAATTAAGTCATAAAGGTGCAGCCCTTGTCCCTTCCAGGTTTCTTTCACCACATTACAAAGTGACCTGAAAAGCTGGCGTGCACCAAAATCAGCACTTTTTCTGTTTTTTTTTTAAATACATCAGAAAGCTGGTACAAATATGGCTTGATGAAATCCTACGATTCCAGATTGTTTGCCGCACTTTATTCAAATTAAATACTAAACTATTAGAGGGAATCTGTCAGCTTGAACATGCAGCCCGATCTGCAGGCATGATGTTATAGAGCCGGAGGAGCCGAGCAGATTGATATATAGTTTTATGGGGAAAGCTTCAGTAGAACTTTATTCATTTAGATCTCTGCACATTTTGGGTCCAGTGGGCGGTCCTAACAGTGACTGACAACCTTCCTTCTATGTACAGCAATACACAGATAGCTGTCAATCACTGATCGCTCCGCCCATTAGACTGTTCATCTCAGAATGTGCAGGGATATAAATGTAGAAAATACAAGTCCTACTGAAGGTTTCCCCATAAAACTATATATCAATCTGCTCGGCTCCTCCTGGTCTATAACATCATGCCTGCAGCTCAGACTGCATTTTCAATCTGACGGACTCCCTTTAACCCCTTAATGACGTGGCCCCTTTTTCGTTTTTTCCTCCCCCCTTCAAAAAAATCATAACTCCTTTTATTTATCCATCGACGTCGCTGTATGAGGGCTTGTTTTTTGCGGGACGAGTTGTATTTTTCAATGGTGCTATTTAAAGTACCATATAATGCACTGAAAAACTTTAAAAAAATTCTAAGTGGAGTAAAATGAAAAAAAAACACGACATTTTGCCATCTTAGTGCGTCTTTTTTCTACGGCGCACAAACGGCAACAAAAGCGACATGATAACTTTATTCTACGGGTCGGTACGATTACTACGATACCAAACTTGTATAGGTTTTTTCTTACTATACTACTTTTTTTTTCAAAGACATTTAATTTTTTTCAATTATTTTCTGCGGTCATTTTGTGCGCGCAATTACTTTTTTATTTTTCCGTCGACGTAGTTGAGCAAGGGCTCATTTTTTGCGGGATGTCCTGTAGTTTCTGTTAGTACCAATTTGGAATACATACGACTTTTTGATCGCTTTTTATTGCGTTTTTTCTGGGAGACAGGGTAACTAAAAAAGTGCATTTCTGGCGTTCTTTATTTTATTTTTCGGACAATGTTCACCGTGCAGCAAAAATAATGCGCTACTTTGATAGTTCGGACTTTTACGGACGCGGCAATACCAAATACATTTTTATTGTATGATTTCGATTTTTCAATAATAGATATGGCAAAAGGGGGGTGATTTAAACTTTTACAATTAAAAAAAACCTTTATTGATTTTTTTTTTTACATTACTTTGAAGTTCCCCTGGGGGACTTTAACATGCGATACTTTGATCGCTCCTGCAGTATGACGTAATGCTATAGCATTATGTCATACTGCTTTTTGACAGGCAGTCTATCAAGCCACCCCACAGGGATGGCTTGATAGGCAGTCTGCTAAGGCAGCCCTGGGGCCTTTCATTAGGCCCCCGGCTGCCATGACACCTGCACGGCTTCCCCGATCTCAGCGCGCGCGGGGGGGGGGGGGGGGGGGGCGCCGTGCGGGGATTTAAATGCCGCTGTCAGCTATTGCCTGCGAGTGTCAGCTGTTATAAACATGCCTAACTTCCTAAGAGAATGCTTTTAAATTGGACTGCAAAACCATTTGCCTACTAACGAAATGATCTAACATTTATTCTGGTTCTTCCGACTTGTATTGGCGGTGTGGGCAAGCACTGAGCTCCTTATATATTATATATGGTGGGGTTGTCCACTTATCCTAGGTAGAAAAAAAACAAACAATAAATGCAATTTGCTCTGCCCAAATTAGCCCTCATGTCCACGGGGAAAAAATCAGGCCCACTACGGATTCTCCATGGAGAATCCGTAGCGGGTCCCTCCTGCCCCGCAGACATGAGGGCTGAAAATAAGAATAAACTCACCCGCAGGGGGTTCATGCAGATCTTCTCTTCTTCGCGACCGGATCTTCTTTCTGCGGCTGGCGGATATGCTTGGCACGCCGGCGGCGTGCCGCGCGTATGCGCCGGGCATATCCGCCGGGCTGAAGAATGAAGATCCGGCCGGGAAGAAGAGAAGATCTGCACGGTCCGCTGCGGGTAAGTTTATTCTTATTTTAGGTCTCCCGCAGATCTGGACGGCTTCCATAGGTTTCTATAGAAGCCTGCGGGAGCCGTCCCCGCGGGAGACCCGCACCTAAATGGAGCATGTCCATTTTTTTTCATGCTCCATATTTTTTTTATTCACTTTTATTGACCATCCGCGGGTATTTATCTACCCGCGTGTGGTCAATGCATCCCTATGGGGTGCAGATCCGCATGCGGGAGAAGGGTTGAAATCCACTGCGGATTTTAATTCTTCTTTTCCCCGTGGACATGAGGCCTTAAGCTAACCCCTGAATTGATACTTTTAAACTTGCCATCCAAGGATTGCCCTTTGGGTAAAAATAATCTTCCAACCTTCCTAATCATGGTGGCTAAACTACTAAATGGCTGAGCAAAAGCCCACCAGACTCTAAAATGTGGTGAATAGAGCATTTCTGATCTCTCGTCTGGAGGAAACCTCAAGCTGGGAATCCTGGACACGGTAGGTTTTCTTTTGTACGCGCCCCTTGGTCAGCCTGGTGTTCATCCAGCCCTCTTGCATAGTGGGCCTGATTGTACCTTGCTAAACCTTCTATTATGCTTGATCCATATTATTCCATATCCTTGCCCATGCCTGTTGCCTTACATTTGCTTCCTACTGTTTGTTATATACTTGAATCAGCGCAGAGTACGAATTATTTGGTAAACTGATTCTTGCTCATTGGATTGCATATTGTGCTGTACCTCTTTAGTACTTTTCTTGATATTCGCAAAATAAAGAATAGATTTAAAAAAAAAAAAAAAAGAAATGGCGCTGCAGGGAAATCCAAAAGGTTTTCCCACTAAAAGCACTTATCCCCTATTCACAGTATAAGGAAGTTGTCTGAACGCTGGGGATCCAAACGCTGGGTTTCCTAGCAATCCGAGGCAGGTTCAGTAGAATACCCCATGTGGTCATGCTTGACTGCTGCTCAATTCACGTCTATGGGACGGAGGGGGATTGTGGAGTACGCCAAGTGAATGGTGTGCCAGTCTAGCATGAGCACCGCTGCTCCGATGACATGGGATACTGGAGTGTAGGATCGATGGGGGTCACAGGATTTGAACACCCAGCGATCAGACACTTATCTCCTAGCCTTTGCAACGGCCGGTGATAACATGTCAGGGGACTCTAATTGCAAAAAGCAATTGTCCAAATCAGGAACTCCTTGTAACCTGTGAAATTCTTTTTTGGTACTAAAGTCGTCTAGAATAGTGATGGGAATCATGTTAACCAAAAGAAGACTCGAGAAGCTAGTTACTTATTGATTACTTCAGGTTACAGCGGATACATTTCTGGAGTTCAACGGAGAAAAAAAAAGGAATGGGTTTGTACCTCGGATTCCACTTCCAAAATTTCATCTCCGGCTGACGGCAGTTCTTTCCAGCCCACTATTTCCACGGGCATGCTCGGTAACACTTCATTCAGCATAGTGTTGTTTTCATCCAGCAGTAGCCGCACTTTAGCCAGAGCTTTTCCAGCCACCAATACTGCTCCTTTTTTAAGGGTTCCCCTCTGCACAATGGCTGTGGTCACTGGACTGAAGCCCAAAAGAGAGTGATAGAATGGTACATTAAGTTAGAAGACAACATTGCGATGTGGAGACTTTCAAAGTTCAAATTGCCTTTAGGGACTACCTATTCTGCACGGTGAACACCGTTTAAAAAAAAAAAAAAAAACAAAAAAAAAAAAAACACACAAGGAAAGACAGAATTGCTGTTTTTCTTTGTTACCCAGACTCCCCCCAAAAATTGAATCAGGCGTTATCAAAAGTATGCATATGCTCCAAAATGGTACAAATAAAAACTACAGCTTGTCCCACAAAAAACAAGCCTTCTCTCAGCTCGATTGTTGAAAACATAAACAGTTATAGGTCTCAGAATATAGTGATGGAAAGTAAGTTTTGTACAATGGAGTTTCTTTACTTTTTAAAAGTGAGAAAACTCTCAGTGTCTGTTTTCCAGTCGGACATCCTTAACCCTTTCTAATCCACTGTCTGACGTCTTAAGACATTATAATTTAAGGCTGTACAGCTCAGATGTTGGAAGACATCCGTCGGGGTTCTCTTACTGTATATTGCCAGCCTCTCTGCTGTCGGAGCCTATCCAACATGTCACCTCACGCAGTACTGGCTTTAGCCAGCAGATAGCGCCGTTGTATAACGGCAGAAAAAGAGTAAGCCCCCTAGGAAAACCAGGATACAAATTGGATTGGAAAGGGTTAATACCAATCGTGACTTGTCTGTTCATAAGCTTTTTGGAAAAGGTTACCTCCTTCAGGGAGATTATCTCTAAATTGTACCACACGCTCACATATAACACAGAATGCCCATCATATATCAATTGTTGGGACAGCGATCTCGGTATAGCACTCTCACAAGATGAAGGTAAGGCCATCTTAAAAAACTCGCACTCAGCCTCAACAACAATAAGATACCAAGAGCTAAAATTATAAAATAATTTCCAGATGGTACAAGACCCCAAAAAAAAAAATCGATCCAGCATACTCCCCTCTATGCTGGAGATGTCTCAAAGCAGAAGGTACACTCTTAAACATCCTGTACTCATGCTCATCTCTACAGCCTTTCCTGTGAGAAGTGCAAAGGATACTAAGGGCTCATGCCCACGGACGGCGCGGGATACACCCGGGGTTGGCGATGGAAATGGAAAAAATGTATAGCTCTTGAAAGGTGGGACGTAAACTAAACTAAAAAAAATCTCTGGTGTTGATGGGGGCTACATAGTTCCAGTGACAGTCATAAGTGATGTTACATACCCTTTCCCTTTGTCAATTCGACACTCAATGACTGTTCCTTCCACCAAGCCTGTGGGATCCGCCTTCAATGACAAGATCTCTGCTAGTGTGACTACAGCTTCTGTTAGCGCTTCTACGTTTTCTCCCTGCAATAGATGTTGTACAAGTTTTTAAACAGACTATACTACAAAGCTGGATGCCAACATGTGCCTTTCCACCATAAGAGGTATGTATGCATTACAAGCATCAACCAATTCCTACAGGAAACATTTCTTATGACAATAGTCATTCAACAACGACCTGTACGTCCGTGTGTGAGTGAGTGGGTTTGTGAGTGACTTATATGCTCTGCCCCTGATCACATGACAGTGACATCATCAAAGTTCTTTCATCCCCAGTGATGGAGTTACATGCTGAGAGCTCCTGTATGCACATGGCTGCTGTCCGTCTAGGTTAGAATTCCATTGCAACTGATGCCGCAGGGGGTTTGTAGTCCGCCCATAATCTGAACAAGTATGCAGGACCTGCGATGACATGACCATCATGTGATCAGGGCGGAGCATGTAAGTTATTCACTCGGGATGTGTGTCGCTGTCATGTGATCAGTGGCAGACTATGATGGTGAAGTCATCACACGTGCATCTTCAGTGCTGTGCTGCTTCTGCTCCCTGTTGTATGGTATGAACAATGTATGTAGCAGAGCTATGTGGTGCACTGCGCCACTAGAAACACTAGCACTATAATTTCCAATAAGTACTAGTAATTAACTATTAAGGGGTTTCATAATATTCCAAATACATGATATTTTGTTTTATTCAGCTAAATTATCTGAAGTGTACATGGCACTACTGGCGGACTGCGGGCCATTTCAGTGGATTTCAATACATAGCTTACAAATAAGTGGATTAATACACCAAACTTCATACTGTACTGTGCAAACTAGAATTCAATAGGTCCAAAATGAAGTGATGCTCAAACCATATGAGAGCGCTCAATATAATATTAAACCCAAATCACCATTGAGATACATACTTTATTCTGCCATAATTAAAATACAGGATTGGTGTACAAGGACTAATTATTAGAGATGAGCGAGTATACTCGCTAAGGCACATTGCTCGAGCGAGTAGTGCCTTAGCCGAGTATCTCCCCGCTCGTCTCTAAAGATTCGGGGGCCGGCGCGGGTGGCAGGCGAGTTGCAGCGGGGAGCTCGGGGGAGAGAGGGAGAGAGAGATCTACCCTCTGTTCCTCCCCGCTCTCCCCCGCTGCTCCCCACCCCCCGCCGGCCCCCAAATCTTTAGAGACGAGCGGGGAAATACTCGGCTAAGGCACTAGCTCGAGTAATGTGCCTTACCGAGTATACTAGCTCATCTCTACTAATCATTTATCCAATGCCTGAAAGCGCTGCGGAATAAGTTGGCGCTATACAAATAAAGATTATTATTAATCAATCATATCTCAATGAATCAAAGCAACAATGTAACACTAGTGACTGGCATATAAACACTCCCACTACAGCGCTCGTCTGGTTAATGGGCAACATTACTGCTATGACACTAACTGTACTAATATAACAAAAATCTGCAGCTTAGGGTGCTTTTATAAGGTCAGATCTGTCGGGCAACAGATGATGGTTCCTGTGCATCGCTGACTGAATGGAGGTGGAGCGGGCTGGAGATCATTCCGGCCCACCTGCCTCCCTTCACAGTAAGCAAGCAGTCGTCCATAAGTGAAAGACTTCCTGTTTACACAAAAACGATACATCGTTGAGTTTTCGCTGACTGAAAAGTGAACGACTGCTTATTTATCGTTCAGTCGGTGCATGCGTTTACACCGAATTACAATTGTTCAGATTCTCACTGGTTCATAGGAATCTGAACGATGATCGTTCCGTGTAAAAGCGCCCTTACACTCCGATTTCCACTACAGATGTGCCATAAATCTGCAGGAGAACTAGGGTTCTTTTAGACAAATCGATTCCCTTTCGAATGAGTTAGTGACATCACCGCTCGCTCGCACATCGTTCGCTCTCAGGCGGCCTGCTAAGACAGGCAGAAACATCGTTGGCTCGTTCAAACGATAATCCCTCAAGCTTTCGCATTCGCTGTATAAGTGAATTAGAAGGACTGAACGATTGCTGTTTAAACTGAATGATAAGTGAACGAACCAACAATGGTTTTATTGCTTGCAGAAAATAAATGACGACCGACTAGTGAACGATTATAATCGTTCCGTCTAAAAGCGCCATTTAAGAGAGCTAATGCTTGGCATTTCCATGCAAAAAAAATTACAGTAGTTTTTTTCCCCACTGTGCAACAAAAGTGTGTGTGCAAATTCTGTATAGCATGTGGGCGGTATGGCAAACATTCCATTTAAATACATGCGAAGTGGAATATTCTTGGATTTGAGTAAGATGTCATTGTAAAATCTGTGCAAAATCTGACACAGGTAATTAGGACCTAACAATGTAATCACAATTTTCGGTACTTTTACATTAACATTACCTTTAATGCAGAAATGTGAACTGCTTGGACATCGCCCCCAAATTCCTCACATACTATATTATGAGACAGGAGCTCTGTCTTTACTCTTTCTGGATTGGCCTCAGGCTTGTCACACTTGTTTATAGCCAAAACAACAGGAACTGCGGTATAGGTAAGAAACAAAAACCTAACATTATTATACGAAATATGCATCAGACCTTAAGATTGTTTACAAGTCTCCCCTTCATAAGATAAGGGGTGTTTAACCCCTTTGACTTTAATCTGCACATGTAAGCTGACATGGCTTATTGCTTTCAACCCTTTCCAATCCATTTTTGGATTGAGGGTTTCCTAGGGGGCTTGCTGTTTCTGATGTTAAACAACATCGCCATCTGCAGGCTAAAGCTAGGTAACTACAAGATGGGACGTGTCTGAGGAGAGGAGCGGCCAGCACAACCCTGGCTGACATCTTCTGACATCGGAGCTGCACAGGCTTCAGTGGTTATGTCGGAAGATGTCAAACAGTGGATTGGAAAGGGTTAAATCACACTACAATTCTCCAAACAAGGCTGTGATTTGGATAACTTGACCCAAAACCAAATTGTGATAAGGAAATCTCATTAGCAGCCCTGTTAAAGCTTTATCATGGATTGCATTGTAAAAACCTGATGACAAGGGTTGTCCCATGAAGGCAGCCCTTGTACACATGCCCTGTTAAGGAGTATGGAGATCTCTCTGCAATCGTTCAGTTTAAATGGGGCAAACGACGAGTGAGAATTGCGAAGTTTCATTCAGTCGGCATAAAAACAAGCGCTGAATCGGGCACTTATCATTCAGCATTACACATAGGACTACACAATACTCAACAAGAATCATACAGTCTAAATTGGCTGACCGAGTGAGAATGAGCTGGTGATGAGGTCACCATCTCGTTCCATCGGGCAAACGAGACCCGTGCGATTCTCGGTCCGCGTAAAAGTGGCATTACAGAAAAATCCCCAGATTTCTTATCATCCATACAGGACTACTACATGTATTAGCTAAGTACAATACTGGTGTTGCAATATACATATTTCCTTTTTTTTTTTATTTTGGGCCATGGCATAGAAGGAAAAGTCTTGACTTAATGAATAGCAACCTGTAAACTGCAGCCACTACATACAATTAATACTTGGTGGTGTTCGGCATGTTAAAATTGTGCTAAACAGTGAAGCTAATGACTTTGTGAAAGGAGACAAAATCCCAGAAACTGCAGACTATCATAGCTTGAAACTGCAAAGTATCAGGTTGAATTCTCATCAAACTTCTAATGACTTGTCCGTAAGTATGTGTGTGGGTGCTTCTCATGCTCCGCCCCTGATCACATATCGGTGACGTCATCGTAGGTCCTACAGCATATATAAAAGCACAGAGCCTGCCCAACTGAAGAACAAAGTTAGGGCTCTTGGAAGGGGAGGAGAAAAATAACAAAATGAGAATACAACTAAGCCGTTATCATATTAGACACAACTCAGCGGTCCTGACAGGAGACACCGACCTACAGCCATCAAAGAGATACGGCGGCTTGAAGGACCTACGGTGACGTCACTTACACGTGACCAGCGCTGCTTTGGAAGGAGCCATTGTGGAGTTTGGTAGAACGTACTGTATACTGGATAAACACCAACTCAAAGAGCCACCTACAGAGCTGGACAGCAGCTACCAGGACCTGTGATTATGTCTCCGTCATGTGATCATCTATGTGGCTGGAGTCAGGGATCACATGACCAGGGGCTGAGCACTGTATCCAGGAGTTTGCCGTGCTGGTCGTCATTCCTGATGGATAAGCTGAAGGCAACAGGATGTAGCACAGCTGTGTGTGTAATGTGTGGGAATCAGTATGGATGCAGTAGAGCTGTGTGTGTAATGTGTGGGAATCAAGGTGGATGTAGTAGAGCTAATGTGTGATGTCTGGAAATCAGGATGGATGTAGCAGAGCTGTGTGGTGCAATACAGAAACACTGGTACTATAATTTCCTAATAATTACTAGTAAATGTACATGTGCCAGTCATGTAAGCTACTGTATACTAACTTACCTTTAGCATTCCTCGTGTGTTGGATGGACTCAATGGTTTGCTTCATTACACCATCTTCTGCTGCGACTACCAGTACAACAATATCAGTCACATTCGCACCTCTCTCCCGCATTGTTGAAAAGGCTGCGTGTCCAGGAGTGTCAAGAAAAGTGATCTTGTCCCCTGAAGCTAAACGGACTAGAGAATAAAAGTTGAAAATTACAAGAAAAAACAAGAAACATTCAGCTATATTAAAAAAAAAACCAAAAAAAAAAAAAACAGCATCTCTGTTAGACTGCATCTCTTTGGGTGTGTTCCCTGGCACGTTACTACTCTCATCCATGGGCAGTATACATCATGCACTCTCTCTTGTGAGCAATTTTGGAGTCCTAGAGGTTGGCCCTGCACTGATCATACAAGGATAGACACTTGAAGCCTAACTCTGGGGCCTCCCGCTTCCCTTGATCATCTTTGAAATGTTTTTACTCCTTGATCAGTCATCAATGGTAAATTCAGTTGATTGGATATAATTTTAAAGACAAATCCCGGTCTATATAAGATCTCACAGCTCACAATGCGTGAAGGCACAGATCAGGATTAAAAAAAAGTTACAAAAAATTTCACTGAAAGTTCCTGAGAGCACATTCTTAAATAGAAGGCATTTGGAACAACCAGGACTCTTCCCAGAGCTGCCGACCCACCGAACTAAGTAATCGGGGTGAGAAGGGCCTTGGTAAGGGAGGTGACCAAGAACCCAATGGTCACTGTGGCCAAGCTCCAAAGATCCTGTTTGCATATGGGAGAGACCATCCAGAAGGTCAACCATCACTGCAGCCTCCCACCAATTATGGCAGAGTGGTCAGAAAGAAGCCTCTCCACAGTAGAAGACATAGGAAAGCCTGTCTGGAGTTTGACAAAAAGCACCTAAAGGGCTCTCAGACTGTGAGAAACAAGATTCTTTGGTCTGATTAAACCAAGATTGAAGTTTTTGGCCTGAATTCTAACTGTTATGTCTGGAGGAAACCAGCTGCCGCTCATCACCTGCCCAATACCATGCCTACAGTCAAGCATAGTGCTGGCAGCATCATGTTTTTCAGCAGCTGGCATGGGCAGACTGTCCAGGGTTGATTGAAAGCTGAATGGAGCAAAGTACAGAGATATTCGTAATCAAAACCTCAGGCTGGGCAGAAGGTTTAGCTTCCAACAAGATAATGACCCTAAGCAAACAGCCAAGACAACACTGGAGTGGATTACGGACAACTCTGTGAATGTCTTTCAGTGGCCCAGCTAGTGACTGGACTTGAACCCAATCGAACATCTCTGGAGAGATCTGCAAATGGCTGTCCACAGACGGCCCCCATCCAATATGAGAGAACGTGAGAGAATTCTGAAGAATGCCGAAAATCCCCAAATCCCCATAGTGTGCAAGCGTTGTTGCATTATAGCTAAGAAGACTGGAGTCTGTAATCACTGCCAAAAGGTGCTTCAGCTAAGTACAGGGTGTGATTAATGCTGTAAAAAAAAAAACAAAAAACAAATAGCAAAATGTGATCTTTCTCCTTCCCCTCCAAAAAAAAATAATAAAGGTTATGCAATACATTATATGCACTGAAATAATTATACCAATAAAAAGCTCACCACGAAAAAAACCAAGCGCTCATGTAGCCATTTTGACAGAAAAGACGTTGTGGCTTTTGAAAAGTGGATATGAAAATCCCCTAGAAATCATCATGTCCTTCGGTCAAAAACTGGTCCTATCACTAAGGGGTTAAGAACTAGGCCTATTCTGCATGCTTGCTTAATATCAAACTGGGGGAAGTAGCTCATAGTTATACATCGGTTTGAAGCCGTAGCATATCTCTCCCAGCAAGTCTCACCACTAAATGCTCCTATGTGTTGGGTGATCCCACCGGCCTCCATTGCTGCAATCTGGGATTTCCTCAGCTGGTCGAGCAATGTTGTTTTCCCATGATCTACATGTCCCATTATAGTTACTACGGGGTGTCTGGGTACCAGTAGAGAAGGGTCTGCAGGACCTCTGAAATTGGAACAAACGTTTAAACAAAATTACTACTACTTACAAGGTTGTATTTGCGAATGCAACAAGCCATAAAGTTAGCAAATAACTGCGCCGATGCATGCAAGCCAAGGTTGCAACAACTACAGTAACAGAAGCACGTGCTTCAGCACACATACGTATTTAATATCCAGCTAAAACGGCATAACTGTTTTATATACTAACTGCCTAAAAATGCGAGATTCCAAATGGATTCTGGGAAAGTTAAGGCCCATTTACACACAACGATTATCGCTCAAAATCCGTACAAACAATGGCATATAAGTGATAATCGTTGTGTGTAAACGCTGTCGCTGTTCACTTAGGCTGAACGACGATTTTAAGGGGAGTTTAAAAACCATCGTTCAGCTGGAGAAAACCAACAGGGACCTCATGCTGTGTTCTGAACCAGAGCCGGAGATTACCTTGTATTGTGCTGACAGCCCGTACGAGAACATTGGAGCTGTGTGCAGAGCTCAGACTACATGCTGTGCTCTGCAAACAGCCCCCGGAGGCCCTTTTACATGCAAATGAAGCTGACAAAGTGTTAATGGACATTAGTGTCCATTAACACAACCCAAATACGGTCGCTAAAACGGTCGTTTGAAAGATTGTCTGTGTGTAAATGGGGATTTACTGTATTTGTGCAGCCATGGCTTATGCGCACCTGTGCATTTCATCTCCCTGAACCCATAAAGCTTAAGACAAAGAGAGCTGCCCGTTAACATTACAAACCTATCCAAAAGCAGTCATCGTCTGGACGTATCAAATGGGCCTACATGTTTTGATGAAAATATTTGGATTTTGATGCGGTTAGTTTATCAGATATTTAATGTGTATGCGTGCTGAGGGCAGCTTTCTGTTACTGAGGTTGCATTTCCTGCGCATGCAGTTAATGTTCTGACTGGTTTATTTACAGCACGCCTTTTATCAGAGCACGACTTGATCATATGTTCCCATTTGTGAACCATGCACCTGAGGGAACTCTACAAAAAGCTTCCAAAATGTATATGGAGAGAAAACAAAGACCGCAAATGAAGGTGTGTAAACCATTATGAGTGATAATCTCTGTACAACACTGAGGAATGAGCTGGAGCTATACAAGAAACAGAAAATCTATGAAAAGCCTACAACTGATTATGAGAATACCTTTTCACGGCATCTTTATTTTCCATGACTTTTTCTATTTTCTTTTCTGCAAATCTGAACTTCATGCCAGCCTTCTTTACGCTTGCCTTTAGCATCTCATCAGTTAGTACCGAAGATGGTTTTAAATGGTCCACATTATAGTTAGAGTAAATGAGAGTTTCATAAATGTCATCTAAAAAAAAAAAACCCAAAAAACCCCACATCACTAAATGATAAAGATTATTATATTTTAAAGCAGATTTATCATCAAGCTTCATTGCCTTACATGAGGCTATTTGTGCAGGGTGCACTTTCCTTGCCCTCCTCAGTCATTGATAAGCTAATGCGCATGCAGATAATGGCAACTAGTGGTAAGTCACCACTGACCAGGGCAGAGGGAGGCCCAATAAGTGCATTAAGAAGACCACACGGCCAGCATTAACCCCTTAGTGATGGCCCAACAGTGTTTTTACATCCTGCCATTGCAGGATGTGTATGGAGGAAGTTATCGCCGCTATCTCCCTCCATACAGTGCGGGCGTGAGCTGTTTATTACGGCCGATTGAGGCTATTAACCCTTTAAATGCACTGACTGATGTTCAGAGGTCCCGTATGGCCCCTCACGCGGAGAAATCGGGGAAGCCGAGCGGGTGTCATGGCAGCTGGGGGTCTTTTGAAAAGCCCCATGGCTGTCCTGGCAGACTGCCCATCAAGTCGTCCCCGTGGGGTGGCTTGGTAGGCTGCCTGTCAGAATGCAATAGGATGTAATGGCAATACATCACACTGCAGAAGTGATCAAAGCAACGCTGGTTGTGGTCCCCCCTGGGGACTAAAAGAAAGTGTTAAAATAAAAACAATAAAGTTTTACTAATTATTATTTTAAAAAAAGTAATAAAAAAGTTAAAAAAAAACCTTTTGCCATATTTGCAATAAAAGAATCTAAATAATCAAGCAAAAATATGTATTTGGTATCGCTGCAATCGCAAAACTCCGATCTATGAAAGTAATGCATTATTTACCCCGCACGGTGAACGTCGTCCGAAAAAAAGAAGAACGTAAGTCAGAAATGCGCTTTTTTTGGTCACCTATATCCAAGAAAAATTGTAATAAAAAGCGATCAAAAAGTTATTTGCATTAAAAAAAATGGTAACAACGGAAACAATAGAACATACCGCACAAAAAGAGCCCTAACACAACTATGTCGACGGAAAAATGAAAAAAAAGTTATTGTGCGCAGAAAATGGAGACAAAATTATTTTAAAAAATTAAATATCTTAAAAAAAAAAAAAAAAAAAACACAAGTAGTACAGCAAAAAAAAAAAAAACAGCAAAAAAACTATACAAGTTTGGTATCGTAGCAATCATACTGACCCATAGAATAAAGTTATCACGTCGTTTTTGTTGCAGTATGTGCGCCGTATAAACAGAACGCACCGAAAGATGGCGGAATGTCGTTTTTTTTCTCATTTCTCTCCCCTTTGAATTTTTTAAAAGTTTTTCAGTACATTATATGGTACATTAAATAGCACCATTGAAAAATACAAGTCATCCTACAAAAAACAAGCCCTCATACAGCAACGTCGATGGATGAATTATGAAGTTTTTAAAAAGGAGGAAGAAAAAACAAAAAAAAGTTCCGTCACTAAGGGGTTAAAGGGAATGTGTCATCAGAAAATTACCTATTACATAAATCCCATTTTTCTATTACACATATTGTTAAAGAGCTTTTGCAGATTTTTATTTATTTAATTGTCGGTCAGAATCTGTATTTAAAAAACAAATGCGTTGAGTGAGGGCTTACAGCGCCAACACCGGGGTGAGGTAAGTATGACACTCAGCAGGTCACTTGCTTTCAGGCTATAAGCTTACCTTATAGGGCTAAAAGTAGGTGATGGCAGTTTTTTTAACCCCTTAACAACTGCCGATACGCCTTTTGACAATCTGCGAATCGGGGTATGTATGAAGAGAGATTGCGGGGAGATTTCTCTTCATACATCACAGCGGCAACAGCTCCAATAAGCGGTGCGGCTCATCTGAGCTGTTAGCCCTTTAAATGCGGCTGTAAGTTCTGTACTGTCTCCCACGATGAGATTGCAGGGAGCCGTGCGGGTGTCATGGCAGCTGGGGGCCTTCTGAAAAGCCCCAGGGCTATCATGGCAAATTTGCCTATCAAGCAATGAGCATGTGGTGGTTTGCTAGAATGCCTGCCCGATCGCTGTATGATGTAATGCCATGGCATTACATCGTACTGCAGG
The DNA here is from genome assembly GCF_035609145.1 of Eleutherodactylus coqui. Classification (NCBI taxonomy): domain Eukaryota; kingdom Metazoa; phylum Chordata; class Amphibia; order Anura; family Eleutherodactylidae; genus Eleutherodactylus; species Eleutherodactylus coqui. The sequence continues at coordinate 66,322,171 of NC_089839.1, forward strand.
AGTGATCAAAGCATCGCAAGTTGTTGTCCCCCCTGGGGACTAAGGAAAAAATATTAAAATAAGATCAATAAAGCTTTACTAATTATTTAAAAAATAAAAAAGGAATAAATTGAAAAAAGCAAAAAAAAAACAAAACAACTTTTGCCATATTTAAAATAGAAGAATCTAAAAAAAACAAACAACAAAAATACATATTTGGTATCGCTGCGTCTGTTAAATTCCAATCTAGCAAAGTAACGCATTATTTACCCTGTATGTAAAAATTGTCAGAAAAAAAACAAACACCAGAAATGCATTTTTTTGGTCACCCTGTTTCCAAGAAAAAAAATACAATAAAGAGCTATCAAAAAGTCGTATGTGTCCCCAAATGGTACCAACACAAACTACAGGACGTCCTGCAAAAAAATACAAGCAGTACAGAAAAAAAACCCCAAAAAAAACATATAAATTTGGTATCGTAGTAATCGTACTGACCCACAGAATAAAGCTATCATGTCGTTTTTGATGCAGTTTGTGCGCCGTAGAAACAAGACACACCGAAAGATGGCGGAATTTCATTTTTTGTTTTTCAGTACATTATATGGTACATTAAACAGTACCACTGAAAAATACAACTCGTCCCTCAAAAAACAAGCCCTCATACAGCAACGTTGATGAATAAATAAAAGGAGCTACGATTTAAAAAAAAAAAAACGGTGGTGGGGGGGTGGTGGAGAGAAAAAAAATGGAAGAAAAAAAAAATTGCTTTGTCACTAAGGGGGATCAGCACAGAAGGCACTGCCAATATTAGAATCACTAACATATGTACTAAAGGGATTTTCCAGGATATTACATTTGTAGCCCATCCTTAAGATAGACCATCAGCTAGGACCTGCAATATAATTAGCACTAAATCGTTTACTACAAGATCCAACTTTTTGCTCTTCCTCTTTTGTTTTTGCGACACTACAACTCAGCCCCATTCATGTGAACGATGGACACACAGCTCTGAAAACTCTACTCCACTCAGCCAGAAGCTGTGCCTGCGCAATCATACAGGTAGAACACATGTAATTGTTGTACTGTCTGTGTTCTCCCATGCTTGAAGGGCTGTGGAATAAGGTGGCGCTATACAAACCAAGATTATTATTGTGGCTGGTGGATCCTTTGTCATTTACATACAGGTATTTACCTTTCAGTGTAATCCTGCCTGTGATGTCGAGGCCGTTTTACACGGAACGATTGTTTTAAAAAAAAATTTTTTTCAAATGAGTAAAAAAGGATGATAAATCGTTCACTTTGTGTTTATCGTTCATTTTATGGAGGCATAAAAATCTTTGGTTGCTTAACCAATAAATAGCGATCTTTAAGTCATTCTCATGCACTTATACAGTGAACGACTGAACGATTTCTCGTCTGAATGAGCCAACAATGTATTTGCCTGTGTAAACAGGCTGCCGGAGCGAACAATGACATCGGCAGGTGCAAACAGACCCTTAAGGTGCATTCACACGAACATATATCGGCTCGGTTTTCACGCCGAGCCGATATACGTTGTCCTCATCTGCGGGGGGGGGGAAGGCTGGAAGAGCCAGGAGCAGGAACTGAGCTCCTGCCCCCTCTCTGCCTCCTCTCCGCCCCTCTGCACTATTTGCAATGAAAGGAGGCGGGATGGGGCAGGGCTAAGTTCTGAGAATTAGCCCCGCCGCCATCCCGCCTTTCCTAATTGCAAGTAGTGCAGAGGGGCGGAGAGGGGGCGGGAGCTCAGTTCCTGCTCCTGGCTCTTCCATCCTCTCCCCCCTGCACACGAGGACGACGTATATCGGCTTGGCATGAAAACCGAGCCAATATACGTTCGTGTGAATGCACCCTTAGTGAGATGACTGCTGCAAAACTTCCTCTACAGATCAGGAAGTGTGGGACTATTATTGAGCTCTGTGATCAGTGTGACAGATGCAGGATTTTAGCATTTAACACTGATCACAGAGCTTAATAATAGTGGATTCTGATATTGTCAACGTCTTTTGTGCTGATCGCTTAAAAAGACTCTGCCGCCAACTTTTAGCCATATAAAATGAGCTTATGGGCTGAAAGTAACAAAGTAACATAGTTTGTAAGGCCGAATGAAGACAATGTCCATCTAGTCCAGCCTGTCTAGCCTCCTGTGTTGTTGATCCAGAAGAAGGCAAAAAAAAAAACCAAGAGCAGAAGCCAATTAGCCCTCTTGGGGAAAACAATTCTTCCCGACTCCCTAATGGCAATCAGACTGTTCCCTGGATCAACCCCTAATAGTTCCTACCTGCCTGTATACCCGGATTGACACTTAACCTAATATTGATATCCTATAATGTCCTTCCTCTCCAGAAAGACATCAAGTCCCCTTTTAAACTCCTCTATGGATTTTGCCATCACCACTTCCTCCGGCAGAGTGTTCCACAGTCTAACTGCTCTTACAGTAAAGAACCCTTTTCTATGTTGGTGATGAAACCTGGTGATGAAAGTAAGTGACCTGCTGAGTGTTATACTTACCTCACCCCGGTGTCAACGATGAAAGGCCTCACTCAATGCATCGAGTGGTGCTGCCAAGTAGTCCACCCATGATAAGTTTTGAATGGGTGGACTACTTACCATACTCCTCAACACATTGAGTGGTGGTTTTCAGCGCTCACACCGGGGAATGACAGGGAAGGTAAGTTGAACATTTACACCTCCGGACTCAGCAGGTCACCTACTTTTAGTGCATAAGCTTAGCTTACAGGGCTAAAAGTAGGTGACAGATTCCCTTTGATTGTATTATCTGAATGCAGTAAACCAGCAGTCCATCATCTGCTAAATATATTAAAAAGTGAGGGGGAAAAATAAAAAGGAAAAACTTACCAATCTCTCTACCAATGGCTTTGGCTAATTCGCGGATGGTCATGTTGTGCCTTACTTCCACCACCTTCTTCTGCTCTTTAACCTTAACGGGCATTGACTTCTCTTTCTTGTATTCTTTCTGCTATCAAGAAGTAAAGCCAAAACGAGATAGTTACTACGTACGGAACATCTGCTTTGTGGAAGACAGATAAGACCACCTGTCAATGTCAAAATACTTTGAGTCTTTATGGTCCTGTTCTTGAGTGTAAAGGTACCTCTACATGGGGTGATTCTAGCCCCGAGTAATCGATGGAAACACCTAATTTGGGCGACAGTCATCCCATATACTGGCAACCACTAATAGGGCAGTGAGTGAGAAATTGCTCACTCGTTGAGTCACTTGGTTCTTCGCTCACCTAAAAACCAAAGTGACTACTGACCCTTGTAAACAAGCAGTCGTTCTTCTATGAATGACTGTCTATTTACTCTGAATGGAGGGGATGAGACAGAAGATACCTCTGGCCCACTTTGCCTCCATTCTCTGAACAACTATTACTTCTGTGTGAAAGCACAGGAGAAATAGTTTATGGTACGGCGGTCGGGCACTTATGCCCTTGTAAAGGCACCTTAACTCAATGCAAACTCTAGATCTCTTTGGTGCACAGAACCCCTTACCGGCGTTCACCACCAACCAAGTCTGTGTTCAGAACCCAAGAAAATACTGCATGGTCGAGGACTGTCAAGTCATCGGACCCGGGGCTGAACTTTTTAAAAAGTATACTTAACAAAGCCACTGGAACCAATCAGTACGAGTGACAGATCAGCGAGTATCACTATTTAATAGTCTGCAGCTAGGAGACCATAAGGGTCGCACATCTTCCCGTTCGCACAGCACTTTTATGCTAGCTTAAAGTTAGTGATCAACTAACAAACGAGTGATTGCATGTTTGTCGGCTGATCGTTGGTAGTTTTAAATGGTCTGATTGTTGGGTGGACGAACGTTCAAAAAAAAAATAAAATGCTCATGCCCGATAATCGGCCCGTATATAAAAGGATCTTACAGGGTTTTTCCAGACAACTTTTATTGATGAGCCCTGTGTAGTAGCTGGCGATAGTAATTGCAGGCGCAGCTCTCATTGCCACTATACAGGTAAGAGCGATCTGCTTCCACTCTGTAACCTTTGTTTTGCTGGTGACGGCTGATCGGCTGGGGATCCGAGCAGTGGATCACGCAAATGAAGCTGATAAAGTGCTAATGGACATTAGTGCCCATTAACACTTTATGCAAAACGATCGCTGAAACTATCAATCTTTCAACCGTTTCAACAATTGTCTTTTCATGTAAATGGGCCTTAATCTAACTGTTTCCTTAAATCAGGAATCATGTGTTTGCCCCACCGAATGTTGATATCAATGCTCTATGTAGGGTGTTGGAATAATTGTACCTTCGGGATTAGTATCTTCTTGGCAGACAAAAACCTGCATTGCTGTGCGGTCATCTTCAAGAAGGGACTTGCGTGAGGACAATGGCGAACAGCAGACAAGAAGGACGGAGAAGGGAACTGTGCAGGTCTCCATTGTCTTGTGGACAGACTTCTGAGGCAAGAGAGATTCAACTGTCGGCACACATGGTGAATCTGGACGACTTGTTCTACCCGCTGTAAGATATTCCGGGCCATTTTCCTACATGGGACAGAATTGGTAACAGAAATGTAGTAAAAAACGACATAAAAATCATGTTCATGCTGAGCTGACTTCATTGTAGAAGTAGGTTGTCTTAACGTATAGTCACTATAGGGTGGTTTTACACATAGTGCCTTTACCAAAAACAACACACTGTCATTTTTTATCTTTAGGTCAATAGGAAGTAATGGAACTCAGTTGGTTTTGTTTTGTGTTTTTTTTTTCGGTGAATGTTTTTGAGACAATGTAATTTGTTCAAATGACTGCAATTAGTGATATCATTACATGTAAACGTGGACATCGTGCAGATCTCGTTTGAATGAGGATTTTAAGGTGAACTTAAAATCCATCCTTCAGACACTGAGAGTGTCTCTCAATAGACCACACGCTGTTATCTCCATGGGGGCCGGCAGATAACATTGTAATCTGCCATTAGCTGTGAGCAGAACAATGCAGCTGTGTGCACATCTGGGCTCTGCAAACAGCTCCTGGAGGCTATTTTACATGCATATGAAGATGATAAACTGTTATTAACACTTCATGCAAATAGATCACAAAATATTACAGTTATTTGAAAGATGGTCTTTGCGTGTAAATGGGCCTTTAGTTGCACCTGACAATCTCAACCCACATACAGCCAGTTGACTGCTTACTAAGGTTAATTTGAAAACAATGGGTGAGGCGTTGAGAGGGAACTCCCAAAGATAGGACATGCAGCGAGTGTTAAGGCAGCAGAAATGCAGTCCTAAGCTCTCTCTCACGACCTGAAGGTTGTGGGTTCAATCTCTATGTGGTTCAGGTAGTTGGCCCCAGGTTAACTCAGCCTTCCATCCTTCAAAGGTCGGTAAAACGAGTACCCAGCTTGGTGGGGGTAATAAATAAATTACCTGAAAGCGCTGCGGAATAAGTTGGCGCTATACACATAACAAGATTTTGCTGCAGCCTCTATGAGGTTATGAAGGGGGCTCCGCCACCGCACTGATGAAGCCCTGACGTGACTAGCACATCAGTGCCAAGAAGATCCGGCCCTAGAGGACAAGCAGGAAAGGTTTTGGTGCGATGGGCCCCAGATATGAGATAAGGTGCTGCGTCACAACTCCAGTCTACAGGGAGCTGGGGCAACAGTAGTCCTCAGAGTACCGCATCAACTTGACACGTCGTGGGCTCACGTGACTATAGTGTAAAACACGCAACTCAAATACGTCCGTGTGAGACCGGCCTAAGGGAGTTCTGTCTAAGAGCCCACTGGGTCTGTGTATTATGAGCATAATATGCAATACACAGTAAAATACGCATGCAGCGTGCATATTTACTGCGGTTTTTATCCCCTTATAGGCCATAATGTGTCAGACCTCATCTGGAGTACTGTGTCCAGTTCTGGGCACCCCACTTTAAAAAAGACAGACAAACTGGAGCAAGTTCAGAGAAGAGTTACCAAGATGGTGAGCGGCCTGCAAATCATGTCCTATGAGGAACGGTTAAAGGATCTGGGAATGTTTAGCTTGTGAAAAAGAAGGCTGAGAGGGGACTTAACCCATTAAGGGCCAAGAGCGGTAAATATACGGCGCCTGGTCCTGGGCTTAAAACTCCGCTGGTAGTAAAATTACGGCAGTGCTTTAAGCCTCCTGCTCTGCAATCAATCAGAGGGCAGAACGGGTTACCAGCTGTTAATAACAGCTGATAACCCGGAGGAGAAGGTAAAAGGGGTATTTAACCCTTCCTGCCTTTTCCTTTCCCTAGTACACAGCGCTCAATGAGCACTGTGTACTAGAAAGTGAAAGTGTGTCTTCCACTGCATGAGCCAGGGGGGTCATGTGACCACTGGGGTTCCCTGTGACAGCAGAGCTGGAGGGTCGTACTAGACCCTGGCCAGCTCTGCCAGTGACTGATGTCACTCTAGGAGTTGCTTCCCCTGTAACTGTGGCTCCTATGGATGCCCCAAGCTACAGTGGGAAAGTGTCAAATAAATAAATAAAAAATAAATGTCCCCCAGAGGTCTTACATGATGTCACGGGGGACATAGATAGTAAAAAAAACATAATTACATACATAACTAAATAAAAATTACAGAATAAAGCAATAATATATACATAAGAGAGAGAATAACAAAGCCGACGCCAATCAAAACCATACATACTATATATCAAAACGTCCGAAGCAAATAGAGGAACCCGATCCTATACTTTATTGTAGCATAAATATACTACATTTAAAAAAAAACAAACAAACTATAAAATGTTTTAAAAAAACTACTTTTTTTTAGCATTTTACCCCCAATAGAAGGGTAAAAAAGTTCAGTGAAAAAGATATGTAGAAGAAAAAAATAAATAAAAAAATAAAAAAAAATCGCCCTATATATCATGGAAAAAAAAGGTAAGTGAGGGTGATCAATGAGTGGAACAGGTTACCACGGGAGGTGGGGAGTACTTCAATGGAAGTCTTCAAACAGAGGCTGGACAGACATCTGTCTGGGATGACTTAGTGATCCTGCACTGAGCAGGGGGTTGGACCCGATGACCCTGGAGGTCCCGTCCAGCTCTCCCATCCTACAACCACCCATAATATAGTATTGCAGGGTTACAACCCCATTCACATACACTGCTGGTGAGTTTCAACGCGAAACCTGCAGCAACTCCACAATGTGCACATTCACACAAACAATAGACTTGCACAAGTTGTGTGATGCGCACAAAACTCACGCGAATATGAACTTCATTGTTTTGAATTAACTACTTCACACCAATGACTTTTTTCTCACTGCACCCTCTATCTCCGTGAATCCCCAGGGAACGCTGCGCCAATGTTTTCAACAGCACCAGCAAGGCCATCGCATGCAAGTGTGACACTTCCCATGCAAGTCAATGGGAACCACTTGCGATCCTTTCACGCGGGCGAAAATCACTTTTTTTTAATCCAAACCACTTAAAAGAATGGCACAAGCAGCAAGCGAGCTATTGGGCCAAGGAGCTGGCGCTCATCCGTGTGCTAGCTGAGTTCAGTTTTGCGTTTCCCACGAGCGTGCCGACCAATCGCCATACACTATCTTGGCGTGTATTCACACAAAACCCTTGCATGAAAGCCGCAGTAACAGCCACTGGTGGGAGAGCCCTTATACTACATGCAGATGTGCTTTACTGGCCGGTGCATGGAGCAGAAACAGTACTGATAGGACCTCAGCCTGCTTCCACATACTAGTGTTTAAGATGAACTACTGGAACCAGCATGCCTGCTACAGAGCCGGCACTCCCTCCTCTCAGGAGTCGCAGCCGCCAACACAAGCGTTACCTCTGCGGCTTATAGAAAGCACGCCGACCTCTGCCGGGAGTCACGTGACACACCGCGACCCCCTACGTCACGCCGGAGAAGTGCGGCCACTAGAGGTAGAAGTGTCCTCTACGCCGGTGTCTCCGGCTGCTACAGAGACTAGACTGGTGAGGGAAATAGCTGAGTCCCAGAGCTGAGGTAACGATGTGTTACTGCTACACGGAGACACTGTCTGTCTTGCATTTGTGGGTAGTTTGAGCGTCTACAAAATGGCGTCCGTTGCAGTAAGAGCCTTACCAGCCGCATATTAGTAGTTTACACTGCGGTTATTCCTGCTGCCGATTCCAGCCAATGAGGTGGCTGGAATCGGCACCATGTGACCTCCCATTGTGCACGAGCAGTACAGTTCAGCTGCCGTGCACGATGAGAGCTGTGCCCGCGCCCACGTGACCGGTGACGTCACCGGTACTTGAATTTGCCCGCGAATTCCGAGCCTACAGAGGAAGCTGATGGTTGGAGCCTTTTATACTTTCAACGTGGGAGAGGAAGATTTCTGCGCTGTGTGTGGTGAGTACCTACCTGAGATTAATGCGCTGTGTACCTACCTGAGATTAATGTGCTGTGTACCTACCTGAGATTAATGTGCTGTGTACCTACCTGAGATTAATGCGCTGTGTGCTGAGTACCTACCTGAGATTAATGTGCTGTGTGTGGTGAGTACCAACCTGAGATTAATGCGCTGTGTGGTGAGTACCTACCTGAGATTAATGCGCTGTGTGTGCTGAGTACCTACCTGAGATTAATGCGCTGTGTGGTGAGTACCTACCTGAGATTAATGCGCTGTGTGGTGAGTACCTACCTGAGATTAATGCGCTGTGTGCTGAGTACCTACCTGAGATTAATGCGCTGTGTGTGGTGAGTACCTACCTGAGATTAATGTGCTGTGTGTGCTGAGTACCTACCTGAGATTAATGCGCTGTGTGGTGAGTACCTACCTGAGATTAATGCGCTGTGTGGTGAGTACCTACCTGAGATTAATGCGCTGTGTACCTACCTGAGATTAATGCGCTGTGTACCTACCTGAGATTAATGTGCTGTGTACCTACCTGAGATTAATGTGCTGTGTACCTACCTGAGATTAATGCGCTGTGTGGTGAGTACCTACCTGAGATTAATGCGCTGTGTGGTGAGTACCTACCTGAGATTAATGCGCTGTGTGGTGAGTACCTACCTGAGATTAATGCGCTGTGTGGTGAGTACCTACCTGAGATTAATGTGCTGTGTGTGGTGAGTACCAACCTGAGATTAATGCGCTGTGTGCTGAGTACCTACCTGAGATTAATGCGCTGTGTACCTACCTGAGATTAATGCGCTGTGTACCTACCTGAGATTAATGCGCTGTGTACCTACCTGAGATTAATGTGCTGTGTACCTACCTGAGATTAATGTGCTGTGTACCTACCTGAGATTAATGCGCTGTGTGCTGAGTACCTACCTGAGATTAATGCGCTGTGTGGTGAGTACCTACCTGAGATTAATGCGCTGTGTGGTGAGTACCTACCTGAGATTAATGCGCTGTGTGATGAGTATCTACCTGAGATTAATGCGCTGTGCGCTACGTGTGGTGAGTACCTACCTGAGATTTAGGCGCTGTGCTGCTATGTGTGGTGAGTACCTACCTGAGATTAATGCGCTGTGTGGTGAGTACCTACCTGAGATTAATGCGCTGTGTGCTGAGTACCTACCTGAGATTTCTGCGCTACGTGTGGTGAGTACCTACCTGAGATTTCTGCGCTATGTGTGGTGAGTACCTACCTGAGATTTCTGCGCTACGTGTGGTGAGTACCTACCTGAGATTAATGCGCTGTGTGCTGAGTACCTACCTGAGATTAATGCGCTGTGTGCTCAGTACCTACCTGAGATTAATGCGCTGTGTGCTCAGTACCTACCTGAGATTAATGCGCTGTGTGCTCAGTACCTACCTGAGATTAATGCGCTGTGTGCTCAGTACCTACCTGAGATTAATGCGCTGTGTGCTGAGTACCTACCTGAGATTAATGCGCTGTGTGCTGAGTACCTACCTGAGATTAATGCGCTGTGTGCTGAGTACCTACCTGAGATTAATGCGCTGTGTGGTGAGTACCTACCTGAGATTAATGCGCTGTGTGCTCAGTACCTACCTGAGATTAATGCGCTGTGTGCTCAGTACCTACCTGAGATTAATGCGCTGTGTGCTGAGTACCTACCTGAGATTAATGCGCTGTGTGCTGAGTACCTACCTGAGATTAATGCGCTGTGTGCTGAGTACCTACCTGAGATTAATGCGCTGTGTGCTGAGTACCTACCTGAGATTAATGCGCTGTGTGTGGTGAGTACCTACCTGAGATTAATGCGCTGTGTGGTGAGTACCTACCTGAGATTAATGCGCTGTGTGGTGAGTACCTACCTGAGATTAATGCGCTGTGTGGTGAGTACCTACCTGAGATTAATGCGCTGTGTGCTGAGTACCTACCTGAGATTTATGCGCTGTGTGCTGAGTACCTACCTGAGATTTATGCGCTGTGTGCTGAGTACCTACCTGAGATTTCTGCGCTACGTGTGGTGAGTACCTACCTGAGATTTCTGCGCTACGTGTGGTGAGTACCTACCTGAGATTTCTGCGCTACGTGTGGTGAGTACCTACCTGAGATTAATGCGCTGTGTGCTGAGTACCTACCTGAGATTAATGTGCTGAGTACCTACCTGAGATTAATGCGCTGTGTGCTCAGTACCTACCTGAGATTAATGCGCTGTGTGCTGAGTACCTACCTGAGATTAATGCGCTGTGTGCTGAGTACCTACCTGAGATTAATGCGCTGTGTGCTGAGTACCTACCTGAGATTAATGCGCTGTGTGCTGAGTACCTACCTGAGATTAATGCGCTGTGTGCTGAGTACCTACCTGAGATTAATGCGCTGTGTGTGGTGAGTACCTACCTGAGATTAATGCGCTGTGTGGTGAGTACCTACCTGAGATTAATGCGCTGTGTGCTGAGTACCTACCTGAGATTAATGCGCTGTGCGCTACGTGTGGTGAGTACCTACCTGAGATTAATGCGCTGTGTGGTGAGTACCTACCTGAGATTAATGCGCTGTGTGTGGTGAGTACCTACCTGAGATTAATGCGCTGTGCGCTACGTGTGGCGAGTACCTACCTGAGATTAATTCGCTGTGCGCTACGTCTGGTGAGTACGTCACCTGAAATTTGCGCGACGCCACCTGACGCAACCTGTCTTTTTTTGCAGATTTGTGCGCTACGTGTGGAGACGCGGCCACCCGAGATTTGTGCACTTTTTTTTGCAAACTTACGTATGGAGATGATCCTGACGTTTGGACGCGTTTTGAGAAGAATTTCGCTTCGCTTGCACACAAGCTGACATAACTCGTCGAGGTAAGCTGCTGCATCTGCTAAAATTTTCATTGCGTGCATCTGCTCATACGTGCTTATTTTGCGCATATTTGCAGGTTTTCGCTTGCGTGTGTGTGTACGCACGCGCGTGTGTGTACGTATATATGATTCTTCTGACCAGGTTGGGGGAGTAGTGGTCAATGTAAGTGGGTGGAGCGGATCTAGGGATCAGTAATACTGGTGTGATGTGACTGTTAACCTGCTGATTTTTCGTCATTTCCTGCAGATCTGACGTCCTTGAGAATGGGAAGGCTGTCCGACAGTGAAGAGACCCTCGACGTTCAGCAATCTTGAAACCCTTCGTTTTATGGACTGCTTTTTGCCGGTGACTCACCTTTTTTTTTTTTTTTTTTTATAAGCTTTTTGGAGTATCCTGAAAAACTGCGCAATATTTTACACCGATTGAGTAAACAGAAAAGATCCCCAAACACAGCGGCCTTTGGTTTATCAGGGAATGACACTTGGTGTAAAATCCACATTTTTAATAAATAATAAAACGTGATTTGAATTTGTTTTTTTGTTTTACCTTATTTATGTTTTCAGGCTCCTGATTACCCCCGCTGTAAAGCCGGCTGCGACGAGCTCCGCCATGGAATTCCGGGGCGGAGCCCATCACGGCAGCCCCAAGAGACCCCAATACCTACCTCTGGTTCCGGAGTCCCGCATGACGCCTCAGTGCGCATGGGTAATAGAGCGTGAGACGCACCGCAGTGGCATGTGACGCGGCTGGCGGTAGGCGTAGAGGCGGTTTCACGCTATTTTCTGCTGTGCTACAGCGGAAAATAGCGTGAATGGACGGCTTCCACAGACTGCAATGGAAGCCGTCCGCGCGTATACCCGCGGCATTTTACGGTGCGGAATTCCGCTGTGAAATTACGCACCGTAAGCATTGAGCTATTAGGTTGAATACCGTGTTTCCCCGATAGTAAGACACCCCCCGATTGTAAGACGTATCGGGGGTTTCAGGGGGGTCGGCCAATGTAAGCCGTACCCCGAAAGTAAGACATATGTCTTACTTTCGGGGAAACACGGGGGTATTGCCGCCTCCCTCTCATCTACGGTAGCTGCGCGCCGCCTCCTGCCCACTTCCGTGCCGCCCCCCCCCCCCCCCCCCCCCCCTCCATACGTCACCGCGTCTGCCGCCTTTGGCCTCATGTCCACGGGGAAAATCAGGCCCGCTACGGATTCTCCATGTAGAATCTGCAGCGGGTCCCTCCTGCCCCACGGACATGAGCGCTGAAAATAGGAATAAATCAGAATTAACTTACCTCTCACACGCTCCGGATACTTCCTTCGCTGCGGCGTCATCTTCTCTCGTCGCGTCCGGATCTTCTTTCTTCGGCTCAGCGGATGTGCATGATGACGTCGGTGACGTGCCCCGGACATGCGCCGGGCCGAAGCAAAATGATCCGGCCGCGACTGAGAGAAGATGGCGCCGCGGCGAAGAGAAGAACCGGAGCGTGTGAGTACAATTTGATTTTTGTGTCCCGGGAGACCCGCATGAAAATGGAGCATGGTCCAGATTTTTTCATGCTCCATTTTCCAATATAAGACATACCCCGAAAGTAAGACATAGTGGGGCTTTTGGGGATAAAAAGAAAGACACTGTCTTACTTTCGGGGAAACACGGTAGATCCGTCTGTGGGAAGGAGCCTTAAGGCCTCATGTCCACTAGCAAAATGGAATTGCGGTTTCCGCAGCGGATTTGCCCCTAGGGAATCATTGGCCATCCCGTCCATTAAACTGATTTTTGCACCCGCGGATGGAATTTTAATAGAATTGCGTTTTTCATGCGTGGGAGAAAATACCGCGGCATGCTCCATTTTACCGCGGATCGGCCACATTGCTATCACATTGACAGCAATGTGTGCGGATATCTGCATGAAAATTATACAATTGAAAGCTGATTCTATGCGGATTGTATTTTTCCAGTGGACATGAGGCCTAAGGCCGCCTGCAGACGGCCGTGTCGCATCCAGCTGCTCGCAACGGGACCCGACCTGAGCGCCTGCAGAGAGCAGTGCGGAACTCGCCCGCTCCCGCAGCTCTGACTCATGTGCCAGCAGACGGCACATGCGCAGAGCCGGCAGCCAGCGAGTGGCGTTTCTGTACGGGGCTCTGCGAACCCCGCACAGAATTAGAGCATGCCGCGGTTTGTTTTCTGCGCGTGATTTCGCGTAGACAAACCACGGCCTTCTGCATAGGATTGCGTATTGAAATGCAATCCTATGCAGGCGTGTACAGCCGGAAATGTACGGTGCTGCGTCTGGCATAGACTGAAGTGGCAGCGGTGCGCACTCGTCATCAGCTGATTGGCAGGGATTCTGGGAGGCAGATCACCACTTCACTGCGCATAGATCATCAGTACTGGAGTCCCAGGGAACCCTTTTAACCCCTTGCCACCGCAGCACGTGAATGTATGTATATGTTAGGAAGCAGCTTTCTGGAATGGACTTGCATCTACATCCTACAGATCTGAGCCCACACCATCTACTGCTGAAGACTGTTGCTAATGACAGTTGGCCTCCCGCAGCCACAGAGGGGATGGGTGAGACAACAGATTCCCGCTGTTAACCCTTTCCAGTCCAATGTCGGGCCTGCCCCGACATCATAATTTCCCTCCAATGTCGGGGCAGGCCCGACACTGCAGTGCAGGAGTGGATCTGCAACCGATCGTCAGGCACATCGGGTGCAGATGCACTCCTGCACTGGTCCTCATCGAAGACCCCCGAGGAGAAGGCAGAAAGGGATTTTAATCCTTTCTGCCTTCTCCTTTACACATTACTTAGCGCTATGTAATGCATAGATTCTGGCCGGCGATCATGTGACCGCCGGTGTTACCTGACCCCAGCAGTCACATGATCGCCGAACCGGGAGGCAGAAGGAGAGTACTGAAGACGCCGGACAGGTAAGCAGGTCCCTCCCTGCACCCTCCTGAACTCTGTCAGCTCAGGAGGGTGCAGGGAAAGTGTATTTTTTCTCACCCATTCTCCCCAGAACCAATTTATTTGGAGCTGGGGAGAATGGGTGAGAAAAAATAAGTGGATTGGAAAGGGTTAATGCTTTGCATGCAACGATTGCTCTTATTTCATTAGGTTTTTGTATGTAATCAGATATACTTCAGTCAAAGCCGACCTGAGTATAAGCCAAGGTACCAACTTTTACCCCAAAAACCTGGGGTCAATTATTGACTTGAGTATAAGGCAAGGGGTAATATTAGGTACCTCGGCTAACACTGGGATCGGCTATACTCGAGTATGCATTGTGGCTGCTGCTACAGGCCAAGTGGGCAGTATTGTCCGGGTCTCCTGGACTCATGGTTAGTGTAGGGACTAGCGGTATAACCAGGAGCTTAGAAGTTCGCCCGCTAGCTTCACGTTTTGTCTACAATGTCAAGTAATACCTGTTCTTTATAATCAGCCTGTTAGTAGTGGTTGCATTTTTGGCTTCTGTATGCAGTGTTTTCTATCTCTGTGTATTCTGTTCCGTCTGTTATATGCCATGCGTGTGTCCTGTTCTGTGGCTCCTAGGATCAGCTATGGCCCAGTTCCGAAGACCGCTGGGCCGCCCTCTTATTTGGGGATGTATATGCTTAGGTTGGGCCACTGTCGAACCCCCCCCCCTTTAGCACAGGGTCAGTGGCATGGATTCCATGTGAATTTCCTGTGTGCATGTATACTACTAGACTACTACTCCTTTGGTCACGGTGTTGGCAGTCTGCTAAATCTGCCCACACGATCATAACAGTCTGTTCAGAAAGCCACATAGTACTGATTACATTTTGGGTCCCATTTGTGCATACTAACATAACATTAGGGCCACAATGGGTACATTTCTGAAAACAATACAAACAGGGGTATCCATTTTGGGGTGTCAGTGCACATGAAAATGATGATTTTTGGTGGAAAAAAATTTAGAATAGCACATTAGCCGAAATAAAGCCTTATTATAATTTTTTTTAATCATAATTCCATTAATTCCTGAAAATGTGTGATCTAAATACTCCTCACACCACTCAGTGAACACATTAAGGGGTGTACTTTGTAAAATAGGGCCATTTTAGGGGGTATGTATTCTGACACCCACGAGCCTTTGCAATCTTGGCTCGGTGGAGGAAAAAGGATTTAGCAAAATGAGAAAAAATGAGGTTCAACTTGAATGTCTCCAAAATGGTTCCAAACAAAAGATGTTTTTGCAAATGTGCGTCCAGAATAAAGTGAACAGATGGAAATATATGTTGGCAAAGATTTGTAGAGTATGTTTGCACATATGAGATATAACATTTGCAAATGTTAAAAAATTACAAGTTATTCAAAATGTTGTCAATATTCTTAATTTTAATTAATATACACAACTTCTGACTGCCCATTTTTACCACTTAAACGAAGTACAACAAGGCACAGAAAAAACAATGTAAGAATCACTTCGATTTGCAAACATGCCCATCTTGAAAGCGTCCTACTGAGCCAACATCTAGGACCGCCAGGCTCTGCTGCTTCAACAATGATTGTGAGCAAACGCAGTGTGGTAATCCTGAAATTACTTATCAGCTCACCTGTAAAGAAGGAAAAAAGTTTGCAAGAAAATAAATAAAAGCTTAGTCTATCCAAAAATACCAAAAAAAAAAAAAAAGGTGAGTCACCGGCAAAAAGTAGTCCATAAAACGAAGGGTTTCAAGATTGCTGAACGTCGAGGGTCTCTTCACTGTCCGCCAGCCTTCCCATTCTCAAGGACGTCAGATCTGCAGGAAATAACGAAAAATCAGCAGGTTAACAGTCACATCACACCAGTATTACTGATCCCTAGATCCGCTCTACCCACTTACATTGACCACTACTCCCCCAACCTGGTCAGAAGAATCATATATTATATATACACGTACGCACACACGAAAACCTGCAAATATGCGCAAAATAAGCACATATGAGCAGATGCACGCAATGAAAATTTTAGCAGATCAGCAGCTTACCTCGACGAGTTATGTCAGCTTGTGTGCAAGCGAAGCGAAATTCTTCTCAAAACGCGTCCAAACGTCAGGATCATCTCCACACGTAAGTTTGCAAAAAAAAGCGCACAAATCTCGGGTGGCCGCGTCTCCCCACGTAGCGCACAAATCTGCAAAAAAAGACAGGTTGCGTCAGGTGGCGTCGCGCAAATCTCAGGTGACGTACTCACCACACGTAGCGCACAGCGCATTAATCTCAGGTAGGTACTCACCACACGTAGCACACAGCGCATTAATCTCAGGTAGGTACTCACCACACGTAGCGCACAGCGCATTAATCTCAGGTAGGTACACAGCGCATTAATCTCAGGTAGGTACTCAGCACACAGCGCATTAATCTCAGGTAGGTACTCAGCACACAGCGCATTAATCTCAGGTAGGTACTCACCACACGTAGCACAGAAATCTCAGGTAGGTACTCACCACACGTAGCGCAGAAATCTCAGGTAGGTACTCAGCACACAGCGCATTAATCTCAGGTAGGTACTCAGCACACAGCGCATTAATCTCAGGTAGGTACTCAGCACACAGCGCATTAATCTCAGGTAGGTACTCAGCACACAGCGCATTAATCTCAGGTAGGTACTCAGCACACAGCGCATTAATCTCAGGTAGGTACTCAGCACACAGCGCATTAATCTCAGGTAGGTACTCAGCACACAGCGCATTAATCTCAGGTAGGTACTCAGCACACAGCGCATTAATCTCAGGTAGGTACTCACCACACGTAGCACACAGCGCATTAATCTCAGGTAGGTACTCACCACACGTAGCACATTAATCTCAGGTAGGTACTCACCACACAGCGCATTAATCTCAGGTAGGTACTCACCACACGTAGCACACAGTGCATTAATCTCAGGTAGGTACTCACCACACACACTGCATTAATCTCAGGTAGGTACTCACAGCACACAGCGCATTAATCTCAGGTAGGTACTCACAGCACACAGCGCATTAATCTCAGGTAGGTACTCACCACACAGCGCATTAATCTCAGGTAGGTACTCACCACACAGCGCATTAATCTCAGGTAGGTACTCACCACACAGCGCATTAATCTCAGGTAGGTACTCACCACACGTAGCGCACAGCGCATTAATCTCAGGTAGGTACACAGCGCATTAATCTCAGGTAGGTACTCACCACACAGCAGCACACAGCACATTAATCTCAGGTAGGTACTCAGCACACAGCGCATTAATCTCAGGTAGGTACTCAGCACACAGCGCATTAATCTCAGGTAGGTACTCAGCACACAGCGCATTAATCTCAGGTAGGTACTCAGCACACAGCGCATTAATCTCAGGTAGGTACTCACCACACGTAGCACACAGCGCATTAATCTCAGGTAGGTACTCACCACACGTAGCACATTAATCTCAGGTAGGTACTCACCACACAGCGCATTAATCTCAGGTAGGTACTCACCACACGTAGCACACAGTGCATTAATCTCAGGTAGGTACTCACCACACACACTGCATTAATCTCAGGTAGGTACTCACAGCACACAGCGCATTAATCTCAGGTAGGTACTCACAGCACACAGCGCATTAATCTCAGGTAGGTACTCACCACACAGCGCATTAATCTCAGGTAGGTACTCACCACACAGCGCATTAATCTCAGGTAGGTACTCACCACACAGCGCATTAATCTCAGGTAGGTACTCACCACACGTAGCGCACAGCGCATTAATCTCAGGTAGGTACTCAGCACACAGCGCATTAATCTCAGGTAGGTACTCAGCACACAGCGCATTAATCTCAGGTAGGTACTCACCACACAGCGCATTAATCTCAGGTAGGTACTCACCACACAGCGCATTAATCTCAGGTAGGTACTCACCACACACAGCGCATTAATCTCAGGTAGGTACTCACCACACACAGCGCATTAATCTCAGGTAGGTACTCACCACACACAGCGCATTAATCTCAGGTAGGTACTCACCACACACAGCGCATTAATCTCAGGTAGGTACTCACCACACACAGCGCATTAATCTCAGGTAGGTACTCACCACACACAGCGCATTAATCTCAGGTAGGTACTCACCACACAGCGCATTAATCTCAGGTAGGTACTCAGCACACAGCGCATTAATCTCAGGTAGGTACACAGCGCATTAATCTCAGGTAGGTACTCACCACACAGCGCATTAATCTCAGGTAGGTACACAGCGCATTAATCTCAGGTAGGTACTCACCACACAGCAGCACACAGCACATTAATCTCAGGTAGGTACTCAGCACACAGCGCATTAATCTCAGGTAGGTACTCACCACATGTAGCAGCACAGCACATTAATCTCAGGTAGGTACTCACCACACAGCAGCACACAGCACATTAATCTCAGGTAGGTACTCACCACACAGCGCATTAATCTCAGGTAGGTACTCACCACACAGCGCATTAATCTCAGGTAGGTACTCACCACACACAGCGCAGAAATCTTCCTCTCCCACGTTGAAAGTATAAAAGGCTCCAACCATCAGCTTCCTCTGTAGGCTCGGAATTCGCGGGCAAATTCAAGTACCGGTGACGTCACCGGTCACGTGGGCGCGGGCACAGCTCTCATCGTGCACGGCAGCTGAACTGTACTGCTCGTGCACAATGGGAGGTCACATGGTGCCGATTCCAGCCACCTCATTGGCTGGAATCGGCAGCAGGAATAACCGCAGTGTAAACTACTAATATGCTTACCAGCCTGACGAAATAGCAGCCGCTCTTCCATTTTTTGTTTTGGGCTGGTAGCGGTATCTTTTTAACCCTTTCAAGACACGGCCATTTTTCTTTTTTTTTTTTTATATATACTTTTTCATTTTTTTTCTCTCGCCACTTAAAAAAAATCATAGTTTATATTTTTTTCTATTGGCATAGCTTGGCTTTTATAGCACAAGGTATATTTTTTAATGGTTCTATTTAATCTACAGTAAAGTGACCAGATTTTCCCAGGGTTAAAGCGGGATAAAGGGTGTGTGGTCAGGGGCGTATGAGTTTACCTCCGTCATTATAGGGCCGTTTAAAAAAAAAAGACAGGGAGGAAATTCCGCAGCATTTCTACATCCAAGAAACAGTCAAAATACGCACCATTGGTACAGATTTTGACTGGAAATCAGCTGTGTATCCGCAGCTGATTTTATACTATTCAGCGCTCCCCTTCACCTCCTCCGTGGGCTTCCCGCTGTCGGCGCTCCCCGGCTAATGGTTCCCAGCGGCCTGTAGTGGCCTCACCTGACCAGGCCGCTGGGAACCAGAGTTCAGGGAGCGCTGACAGCAGGAAGTCTACGGAGGAGTTGGGGGGAGCGCCGCATAGTATGAAATCAGCTGTGGATACGCGGTTGATTTCCAGTCAAAATCTGCATCAATGGTACGGATTTTGACTTTTTTGGAGGCAGACATGCTGTGGAATTTGCAGCGGATATTCCACAGCATTTCTGCCATGTGTAAACATGCCCTAAGTTAGCTAGAGGTACGCCGCCACGTGCAGAGTGGTCTCAGTATTATGACTATATCGTCCCCAGTAGTAATACTGACCCCCACAGTGGCCCCAGTAGTATTAGCACTCCGCTATATCAGCCTCAGCGGTATTAGTGTCCCCCACAGTAGCAATAGTGACCACCACAATGATCCCAGTAGTAATAGAGAACCCCACAGTGACCACAGTAGTAATAGTGACCCCAGTAGTAATAGTGACCGCCACAGTGATCCCAGTAGTAATAGTGACCACCACAGTGACCCCAGTAGTAATAGTGACCACCACAGTGACCCCAGTAATAATAGTGACCCCCACAGTGACCACCAGTAGTAATAGTGACCATCACAGTGACCCCAGTAGTAATAGTGACCACCACAGTGACCCCAGTAGTAATAGCGACCCCCACAGTGACCACAGTAGTAATAGTGACCCCAGTAGTAATAGTGACCACCACAGTGACCCCAGTAGTAATAGCGACAACCACAGTGACCGCAGTAGTAATAGTGACCACCACAGTGACCACAGTAGTAATAGTGACCCCCACAGTGACCCCAGTAGTAATAGTGATTCCCACAGTGACCCCAGTAGTAATAGCGTCCCCCACAGTGACCCCAGTAGTAATAGTGAACCCCACAGTGACCCCAGTAGTAATAGCGACCCCCACAGTGACCACAGTAGTAATAGTGACCCCAGTAGTAATAGCGACCCCCACAGTGACCCCAGTAGTAATAGTGACCACCACATTGACCCTAGTATTAAAAGCGACCCCCACAGTGACCACAGTAGTAATAGTGACCCCCACAGTGACCCCAGTAGTAATAGTGACTCCCACAGTGACCACAGTAGTAATAGTGACCCCCACAGTGACCCCAGTAGTAATAGCGACCCCCACAGTGACCCCAGTAGTAATAGTAACTCCTATATTAGCCAATAAAGATACACCAGACTTATCATCCAGCAGTCACTGTGATAAATCTGGCTTATTTAAAGGCTGCCTAGTCTAAGACCGTTTTCACACGGCTAAGAAAATCACAAAATTTGTGCATTGTGAGATGCGCAAATCTCAGATGAATATGAACTGTCAGTGTGTAAATCCGTCTGCGGCGCGGCAGAGTGATTACCGGATGGGGAGCTGCAGGACCCCGGCTGGTAATCACTCTAATGGTGACCCGGCGTCCCTAAAGAAGGACAAATGTCTGTCCTGTTGGGGTCCTATGGAAAGTGGGGCACAGGGTCCCAAAGCAGGACTGTCCCGCCTAAATCAGGACGTCTGGTCACCTTACATTTGAGAGTTTGGGACTTTTTTTTACATCTTCACAAATGGGACATGGTGCTCCATAAATTGTGGCAAATTTTGGTGCAATTTTTGGCCAATTAATAGATGGTATAAGGTTACAGCGGGCACCCGTTCTGCTGATCATCTGGCGTCCTGAGCGTCGGACCCTGGCCGATCAATCATTGATGACCTATCCTGAGAATAGGCCATCAATAATATTTTACCTGAAAAGCCCCTTAAGCACTGTTGCTGTACGAGATGTTCAAATCTGACATAAGCTTCATGGAGTTTGTATATTCTTGGTGTGTTTGGGTGCTTTCACATGGGTGGAAATATTCTACCAAAACGTTGTGGAATTTGCATTCTTTTGAAATATTCAGCACCAAAATCTGCACTGCTAATGTGCAAATTTTGATGCGGAAATGAAAATCGTAGAATTTCGCCTGCAATTCCACATCAAAATTTACATTTAGTCATTCGGATTTTGGTGCGCAATTTTGCAATGTCAAATTCCGCAATGTTCAGTGTTCAGAGGAGAAAGTGTAATAGCCGCTTCAGCATTGATTTCAACAGGAGTGAAGGTAACTAGGTAACTTCTGCAGCATTCTACTATGACGCACCCAGGCGACTGCACTAACAGCCAGGTGATCGCCAGATAGGTCATCAATAGGTTTTGGCTGTAATGTAGCCTTAGGCCTTTTTCACACAGGCAGCAAAGTCATGCGATTTTGTCGCGTTGCTACAATGCTACACATCACATGTGAAGCCCATGCTTTCCTATGGGTTAATTTACATGTGTGATGTTTTGTAGCATGCGACATCCTGACACAAAAACCTTGCGGGTCCCACAATATGACCGGGACTCATGAGATTTTGTAGCCCATGTTTCCCTATGGAGCCTTCCTCTCTGTTGCATTGCATCGCACAAACATGGATTTTTGTTTGTTGGGATGTCACTGTGACAGTAGGAAATCCTACTGTTAAAGACCTAATCTAAGCCCTGGCTGCAGGGAAAAATAAAAAAAACCAGTATACATCACCTTAGAAGGGCTGTCAGCCCGGCCGTGTATTTTCCCCGGGTTCCCAACACTATTCTCTTCATCTCATCTGGCTGGGAATTGAAAAATCCCGCCTCCTGGGAGCTCTGCCTCTGATTGGCTGACACTTAGCAAATCACAGCCAGCGCTCAATAAACCAAACACAGCCATTCATCAAGCATCGGCTCTGATTGACTAAGCGTCAGCCAATCACAGCCAGCACTTCCAGGAGGCAGGGATTTTTCAATCCCCGGCCAGAAGAGATGAAGAAGACCAGTGTCAGGGACAAGGAAGAAGCTGCAGTGGAGCCCCAGACAGCGCTGCTAGGTGAAGTATACTTTAAAAGAAAAAACATTTCTGCAGTTAGGGCCTATTTTCAGGGTAGGGCTTATATTTCAAGCCCTCCCCCGAAAATCCTTGCCTGTGGTGCTACAAAGTCATGCAACTTTGTAGCGCTACAAAATTTTGGTATTGCCGTGAGAAGACGGAGCGGTATCGCATGGACCAGCGATGAAAATAATCGCTGCGATTTTCTCGCGGCGATGCCGTGTCGCCTGTGTGAAGGAGGCCTTATTCTAGCAAAATATCAGATCAGTTTCAATATCTGTAAGATCGGACTGATTGCTTAGAAATCCATACATGTAAGCTTAGCTTTACACATATGTACAGTACCACCGATCTTCTTATTTTTGGTGATTTTGTTTTTGGGTGACTTTTTTCCTTTTTTACTGAAAATCTTCTGTTCTCATGTGATCTGTAAAAAAAAGTAATATTTTAATCATTCAATACCTGAAGTTCTCATTATCTGAAGGCTTTGATTGGGAAGTAATTCCGGTCTGAACAGTTCTTTCACACAGTGTACTAGGCTAATCTAAAAACCTAATCATACCGAGGTGAGAGGACACCGTAGTTCGTAAGAAGCTCAGGATGACCGAAACTCATTTACTTGTTATTTTTTTTCCAACTATAAAGCTAAGAAAAATGACTTGAATGGTGTATCTGTCTGGACGGGGACTGAATGTCATTCCCGACTGTTACTTTTTCCACACAATTCAGTAATAATTATCATGATATAATTTCAATAATTCGTAAAAATATTTCTTTTTTACATCAGGATGACATTTTGGCTAAGTTATTGGATGGGGTTATCGTCTTGTAGCCAAGAAGGGGGGGAATTTGGGTAACATTTTATCTCTGTTCTTATTTAACAGTCATGAGGTGTAACCTACTTGGTCAAAATTAGAGATGAGCGAACACCAAAATGTTCGGGTGTTCGTTATTCGTAACGAACTTCCCGTGATGCTCGAGGGTTCGTTTCGAACAACGAACCCCATTGAAGTCAATGGGCGACCAGAACATTTTTGTATTTCGCCGATGCTCGCTAAGGTTTTCATGTGTGAAAATCTGGGCAATTCAGGAAAGTGATGGGAATGACACAGTGACGGATAGGGCAGGCGAGGGGCTACATGTTGGGCTGCATCTCAAGTTCCCAGGTCCCACTATTAAGCCACAATACCGGCAAGAGTGGGCCCCCCCCCCTCCCAACAACTTTTACTTCTGAAAAGCCCTCATTAGCATGGCATACCTTTGCTAAGCACCACACTACCTCCAACAAAGCACAATCACTGCCTGCATGACACTCCACTGACACTTCTCCTGGGTTACATGCTGCCCAACCGCCCCCCCTCCCCCCCACAGCGCACACCAAAGTGTCCCTGCGCAGCCTTCAGCTGCCCTCATGCCACACCACGCTCATGTCTATTTAGAATTGCGTCTGCCATGACGAGGGACCGCAGGCACACACTGCAGAGGTTGGCACGGCTAGGCAGCGACCCTCTTTAAAAGTGGCGGAGCGATAGCCCACAATGCTGTACAGAAGCAATGAGAAATAGAATCCTGTGCCACCGCCATCAGGAGCTGCACACGTGGGCATAGCAATGGGGAACCTATGTGCCACACACTATTCATTCTGTCAAGGTGTCTGCATGCCCCAGTCAGACCGGGCTTTTTAATTCATAGACACAGGCAGGTACAACTCCCTATTGTGAAGTCCCTGTCGACCCACAGCATGGGTGGCTCCCTGGAACCCACTGGCGGTACACAGAAATATCCCATTGCATTGCCCAACACAGCTG
Source organism: Eleutherodactylus coqui (assembly GCF_035609145.1). Lineage (NCBI taxonomy): Eukaryota > Metazoa > Chordata > Amphibia > Anura > Eleutherodactylidae > Eleutherodactylus > Eleutherodactylus coqui. The sequence goes on from NC_089839.1 coordinate 66,346,337, forward strand.
AGGTAGTAATGTCGTGCTTAATGCAGGTGGGCTTCGGCCCACACTGCATGCCCCAGTCTGACTGGGGTTCTTTATAAGTGTACAGATGTAGTAAAAACTCCGTGTGCACCTACAGCATGGGTGGGTGCCAGGAAGCCACCGGCGGTACATAGAAATATCCCATTGCATTGCCCAACACAGCTGAGGTAGTAATGTTGTGCTTAACCCTTTCCAATCCAATTTGTATATGGTTTTCCTAGGGGGCTTACTCTTTTTCTGCTGTTATACAACGGCGCTATATGCTGGCTAAAGCCAGTACTGCATGAGCTGACACGTAGGATAGGCTCCGACAGCAGAGAGGCTGGCAATATACAGTAAGAGAACCCCGACGGACGTCTACCAACAACGGAGCTGTACAGCCTTAAACCCTAATGTCTTCACAGGTCACACAGTGGACTGGAAAGGGTTAATGCAGGTGGGCTTCGGCCCACACTGCATGCCCCAGTCAGACTGGGGTTCTTTACAAGTGGACACATGTAGGTTTAACTCCCTGTGGACCCACTGCCTGGGTGGGTGCCAGGAAGCCACCGGCGGTACATAGAAATATCCCATTGCATTGCCCAACACAGCTGAGGTAGTAATGTCGTGCGTAATACAGGTGGGCTTCGGCCCACACTGCATGCCCCAGTCAGACGGGTTCTTTAGAAGTGTACAGAAGTATTAAAAACTCAGTGTGCACCTACAGCATGGGTGGCTCCCTGGAACCCACCGGCGGTACACAAAAATATCCCATTGCATTGCCCAACACAGCTGAGGTAACGTCAGCTGTAATGCAGGTGGGCTAAAAATTAATTTGATTACACTGTAGGCGAGGGCCCACAAAAATTGCTGTATCAACAGTACTAATGTACATCCCAAAAATTGGCCATGGCCAGCCAAGAGGGCAGGTGAAACCCATTAATCGCTTTGGTTAATGTGGCTTAAGTGGTAACTAGGCCTGGAGGCAGCCCAGTGTAACGAAAAATTGGTTCAAGTTAAAGTTCCAACGCTTTTAAGCGCATTGAAACTTATAAAAATTGTTCAGAAAAATTATTTGAGTGAGCCTTGTGGCCCTAAGAAAAATTGCCCGTTCAGCGTGATTACGTGAGGTTTCAGGAGGAGGAGCAGGAGGAGGAGGAGGAGGAATATTAGACACAGATTGATGAAGCAGAAATGTCCCCGTTTTGGATGGTGAGAGAGAACGTAGCTTCCATCCGCGGGTGCAGCCTACGTATTGCTTACGTATCGCTGCTGTCCGCTGGTGGAGAACAGAAGTCTGGCGAAATCCAGCCTTTGTTCATCTTGATGAGTGTTAGCCTGTCGGCACTGTCGGTTGACAAGCGGCTACGCTTATCTGTGATGATTCCCCCAGCCGCACTAAACACCCTCTCCGACAACACGCTAGCCGCAGGACAAGCAAGCACCTCAAGGGCATACAGGGCTAGTTCAGGCCACGTGTCCAGCTTCGACACCCAGTAGTTGTAGGGGGCAGAGGCGTCACCGAGGATGGTCGTGCGATCCGCTACGTACTCCCTCACCATCCTTTTGCAGTGCTCCCGCCGACTCAGCCGTGACTGGGGAGCGGTGACACAGTCTTGGTGGGGAGCCATAAAGCTGGCCAGGCCCTTAAAGACTGTTGCACTGCCTGGGATGTACATGCTGCTCGATCTACGCACATCCCCTGCAACATGGCCCTCGGAACTGCGCCTTCTGCCACTAGCGCTGTCGGCTGGGAATTTTACCATCAGCTTGTCCGCAAGGGTCCTGTGGTATAGCAACACTCTCGAACCCCTTTCCTCTTCGGGAATCAGAGTGGGCAGGTTCTCCTTATACCGTGGATCGAGCAGTGTGTACACCCAGTAATCCGTAGTGGCCAGAATGCGTGCAACGCGAGGGTCACGAGAAAGGCATCCTAACATGAAGTCAGCCATGTGTGCCAGGGTACCTGTACGCAACACATGGCTGTCTTCACTAGGAAGATCACTTTCAGGATCCTCCTCCTCCTCCTCCTCCTCCTCCTCAGGCCATACACGCTGAAAGGATGACAGGCAATCAGCCGGTGTACCGTCAGCAGCGGCCCAAGCTGTCTCTTCCCCCTCCTCCTCATCCTCCTCCTCCTCCTCCTCCTGTACGCGCTGAGAAATAGACAGGAGGGTGCCCTGACTATCCAGCGGCATACTGTCTTCCCCCGCCCCCGTTTCCGAGCGCAAAGCAGCTGCCTTTATGGTTTGCAGGGAATTTCTCAAGATGCATAGCAGAGGAATGGTGACGCTAATGATTGTAGCATCGCCGCTCACCACCTGGGTAGACTCCTCAAAATTACCAAGGACATGGCAGATGTCTGCCAACCAGGCCCACTCTTCTGAAAGGAATTGAGGAGGCTGACTCCCACTGCGCCGCCCATGTTGGAGTTGGTATTCGACTATAGCTCTACGCTGTTCATAGAGCCTGGCCAACATGTGGAGCGTAGAGTTCCACCGTGTGGGCACGTCGCACAGCAGTCGGTGCACTGGCAGCTTAAAGTGATGTTGCAGGGTGCGCAGGGTGGCAGCGTCCGTGTGGGACTTGCGGAAATGTGCGCAGAGCCGGCGCGCCTTTACGAGCAGGTCTGACAAGCGTGGGTAGCTTTTCAGAAAGCGCTGAACCACCAAATTAAAGACGTGGGCCAGGCATGGCACGTGCGTGAGGCTGCCGAGCTGCAGAGCCGCCACCAGGTTACGGCCGTTGTCACACACGACCATGCCCGGTTGGAGGCTCAGCGGCGCAAGCCAGCGGTCGGTCTGCTGTGTCAGACCCTGCAGCAGTTCGTGGGCCGTGTGCCTCTTATCGCCTAAGCTGAGTAGTTTCAGCACGGCCTGCTGACGCTTGCCCACCGCTGTGCTGCCACACCGCGCGACACCGACTGCTGGCGACATGCTGCTGCTAACACATCTTGATTGTGAGACAGAGGTTGAGGAGGAGGAGGAGGAGGGTGCTTTAGTGGAGGAAGCATACACCTCCGCAGATACCAGCACCGAGCTGGGGCCCGCAATTCTGGGGGTGGGTAGGACGTGAGCGGTCCCAGGCTCTGACTCGGTCCCAGCCTCCACTAAATTCACCCAATGTGCCGTCAGGGAGATGTAGTGGCCCTGCCCGCCTGTGCTTGTCCACGTGTCCGTAGTTAAGTGGACCGTGGCAGTAACCGCGTTGGTGAGGGCGCGCACAATGTTGCGGGAGACGTGGTCGTGCAGGGCTGGGACGGCACATCGGGAAAAGTAGTGGCGACTGGGAACTGAGTAGCGCGGGGCCGCCGCCTCCATGATACTTTTGAAGGACTCCGTTTCCACAACCCTATACGGCAGCATCTCAAGGCTGATGAATTTTGCGATGCGGACGGTTAACGTTTGAGCGTGCGGGTGCGTGGCGGCGTACTTGCGCTTGCGCTCGAACACTTGCGCAAGCGACGGCTGAACGGTGCGCTGAACTACACTGCTGGATGGGGCCGAGGACAGCGGAGATGAGGGTGTGGGTGCAGGCCATGAGGCGGTAGTGCCTGTGTCCTGAGAGGGGGGTTGCATCTCAGTGGCAGGTTGGGGCACAGGGGGAGAGGCAGGGGTGCAAACCGGAGGCGGTGAACGGCCTTCATCCCACCTTGTGGGGTGCTTGGCCATCATATGTCTGCGCATGGTGGTGGTGGTGAGGCTGTTGGTGTTGGCTCCCCGGCTGAGCTTTGCGCAACAAAGGTTGCACACCACTGTTCGTCGGTCGTCAGGCGTCTCTGTGAAAAACTGCCAGTCCTTAGAGCACCTCGGCCTCTGCAGGGTGGCATGGCGCGAGGGGGCGCTTTGGGAAACACTTGGTGGATTATTCGGTCTGGCCCTGCCTCTACCCCTGGCCACCGCACTGCCTCTTGCAACCTGCCCTGCTGATGCCCTTGACTCCCCCTCTGAAGACCTGTCCTCCTGAGTAAGCGTTGCACACCAGGTGGGGTCAGTCACCTCATCGTCCTGCTGCTCTTCCTCCGAATCCTCTGTGCGCTGCTCCCTCGGACTTACTGCCCTTACTACTACCTCACTGCAAGACAACTGTGTCTGATCGTCATCGTCCTCCACAGAAAGTTGTTGAGACAGTTGGCGGAAGTCCCCAGCCTCTTCCCCCGGACCCCGGGAACTTTCGAATGGTTGGGCATCAGTGACGATAAACTCCTCTGGTGGGAGAGGAACCGCTGCTGCCCAATCTAAGCAGGGGCCCGAGAACAGTTCCTGGGAGTGTTCCCGCTCCTGAGCAGGTGTTATTGTAGTGGAGTGAGGAGGCTGGGAGGAAGGAGGAGCAGCAGACAGAGGATTCGGATTGGCAGCAGTGGACGGCGCAGAACTGCGGGTAGACGATAGGTTGCTCGAAGCACTTTCTGCCATCCAGGACAGGACCTGCTCACACTGCTCATTTTCTAATAACCGTCTCCCGCGTGGACCCATTAATTGGGCGATGAATGTGGGGACGCCAGAAACGTGCCTCTCTCCTAATCGCGCAGCAGTCGGCTGCGACACACCTGGATCAGGAGCTTGGCCTGTGCCCACACCCTGACTTGGCCCTCCGCGTCCTCGGCCACGTCCACGTCCACGTCCTCTAGGCTTACCCCTACCCCTCAGCATGCTGTATTACCAGTGATTAGATTTCCCAGGCAGGAAATAAATTGGCGCAAGACTGCAGGCCAAATATAATTTTTGCCCTTTTTGGAAAACGAAAGGCCCCACTGCCTCTAGTGAATGAATAATCTAAGTTTAATAACTGTGCTGTGTCCCTGCTTATGTGTCACAGAACGTGAGGGTAGCAGAGTTATTATAACTCTTGGAGAGCAGGTATTTTTTTTCCCACTTAAGGAAAGCAAATGGCGAACCCAGCAGTAAAGCGTAGCTGGCTGCGTATGATTTAGCAATGTTTTTCACGCAGCTCACACGTCTCCACAGGCGTAAGGACGGACACAGGCTGGACAAATAGATTTCTTTTCAGTTTTTTCCCACCAACAGGCAGCACTGCGTATATTCAATGAACCTGAGAAGTTTAATAACTGTGCTGTGTCCCTGCTTATGTGTCACAGAACGTGAGGGTAGCAGAGTTATTAACTGTGGCAGAGCAGGTATTTTTTTTCCCAATTAAGGAAAGCAAATGGCGAACCCAGCAGTAAAGCGTAGCTGGCTGCGTATGATTTAGCAATGTTTTTCACGCAGCTCACACGTCTCCACAGGCGTAAGGACGGACACAGGCTGGACAAATAGATTTCTTTTCAGTTTTTTCCCACCAACAGGCAGCACTGCGTATATTCAATGAACCTGAGAAGTTTAATAACTGTGCTGTGTCCCTGCTTATGTGTCACAGAACGTGAGGGTAGCAGAGTTATTATAACTCTTGGAGAGCAGGTATTTTTTTTCCCACTTAAGGAAAGCAAATGGCGAACCCAGCAGTAAAGCGTAGCTGGCTGCGTATGATTTAGCAATGTTTTTCACGCAGCTCACACGTCTCCACAGGCGTAAGGACGGACACAGGCTGGACAAATAGATTTCTTTTCAGTTTTTTCCCACCAACAGGCAGCACTGCGTATATTCAATGAACCTGAGAAGTTTAATAACTGTGCTGTGTCCCTGCTTATGTGTCACAGAACGTGAGGGTAGCAGAGTTATTAACTGTGGCAGAGCAGGTATTTTTTTTCCCAATTAAGGAAAGCAAATGGCGAACCCAGCAGTAAAGCGTAGCTGGCTGCGTATGATTTAGCAATGTTTTTCACGCAGCTCACACGTCTCCACAGGCGTAAGGACGGACACAGGCTGGACAAATAGATTTCTTTTCAGTTTTTCCCACCAACAGGCAGCACTGCGTATATTCAATGAACCTGAGAAGTTTAATAACTGTGCTGTGTCCCTGCTTATGTGTCACAGAACGTGAGGGTAGCAGAGTTATTAACTGTGGCAGAGCAGGTATTTTTTTTCCCAATTAAGGAAAGCAAATGGCGAACCCAGCAGTAAAGCGTAGCTGGCTGCGTATGATTTAGCAATGTTTTTCACGCAGCTCACACGTCTCCACAGGCGTAAGGACGGACACAGGCTGGACAAATAGATTTCTTTTCAGTTTTTTCCCACCAACAGGCAGCACTGCGTATATTCAATGAACCTGAGAAGTTTAATAACTGTGCTGTGTCCCTGCTTATGTGTCACAGAACGTGAGGGTAGCAGAGTTATTATAACTCTTGGAGAGCAGGTATTTTTTTTCCCAATTAAGGAAAGCAAATGGCGAAGCCAGCAGTAAAGCGTAGCTGGCTGCGTATGATTTAGCAATGTTTTTCACGCAGCTCACACGTGTCCACCGCCCGTAAGGACGGACAGAGGCTGGACAAATAGATTTGTTTTCAGTTTTTTCCCACCAACAGGCAGCACTGCGTATATTCTATGAATAATAACTGTGTTGTGGCCCTGCCTATACAATTCTTTCCCTGCAGTATCAATGGAGGGTGGAATGCTCTGCAGAGGCGATTTTGAGAAGCCCAAAAAAAATGCAGCACAGCTAACAGCAGCCTGGACAGTACTGCACACGGATAAATATGGCCCTAGAAAGGACCGTTGAGGTTCTTGAAGGCTACACTCACTCCTAACACTCTCCCTGCCTATGCAGCACTTCTGTCCCTAATGCCAGGTGCAACGGTCTGCAGAGGCGATTTTGAGAAAAAAAAAATCCCACTGCTAACAGCAGCCAACACACAGCTATCAGTGGCCCTAATAAGGACCTTTGGGGGGTCTTGAAGCCTACACTAACTACCAATTCTTTCCCTACAGCAGCTCCGGTATAAACAGCACTGTCCCTCATCTAACTCACACCGCATCTGAGGCGAGCCGCGGGAGGGGCCGACTTTTATATTAGGCGAACACCTGATCTCGCCAGCCACTCACAGCAGGGGGGTGGTATAGGGCTTAAACGTTGCAGGGGGAAGTTGTAATGCCTTCCCTGTCTTTCAATTGGCCAGAAAAGCGCGCTAACGTCTCAGGGAAGGAAGTGAAAGTAACCAGAACACCGCATGGTGTTCGTCACGAATAACGAACATCCCGAACACCCTAATATTCGCACGAATATCAAGCTCGGACGAACGCGTTCGCTCATCTCTAGTCAAAATACAAAGGAAATACAAAATGTGCTTCTAGTTAATATGGAATATGCTAATTTTTATAATAAACACAAATCTTCATGAACCATGATGGCACTAGTGGGCATAAAATACATTCATACTTCAATTGTGACATGGAATATGTAATATTGTCAGGCCGGTGCCGGTATTTAGTTTTTTTTTACTGGCCGTATTACAGGCCAGTATTTTCAGAGCCTGCACTGCCACCTAGCGCTGGTTAACTCTCTTCCGGCAGTCCTGACATTAGGGGAAATACAGACCTGCAGAGCCGACAGCTTCCAGGAATTCCGATCATGTCCTGTGATACCCTATGTGGGAGGAGTCAGGGAATCACATGACCATGGAGGGGGCTTAGTAAATGTAAGACTCTGCAGGGTTCTGTGTGTGTGTGTGTTGGAGCTGTGGGGGTCTGGATGGAGGGAGTGGAGTTGTGTGTGTGATGTGTGGGGGTCAGGATGGATGTAGTAGAGGTGGGTGTGTGTGGGGGTCAGGATGGATGTAGTAGAGCTCTGTGTGTGTCTGGGGGTCAGGATGGATGTAGTAGAGCTGTGTGTGTGTGATGTGTGAGGGTCAGGATGGATGTAGAAGAGCTGTGTGTCTGACGTGTGAGGGTCAGGATGGATGTAGAAGAGCTGTGTGTGTGTGTGTGTGTGTGTGCGCGCGCGATGTGTGGGGACCAGGCTGGATGTAGTGAAGCTGTATGTGGGGGGATCAGAATGGATGAAGTGGAGCTGTGTGTGATATGTGTGGGGGTCAGGATGGATGTAGTAGAGCTGTGTGTGTGATGTCTGGGGGTCAGGATGGATTTAGTAGACCCCCATGTGATAGAGCTGTGCGTGTGTGCGATGTGTGGGGATCAGGATGGATGTAGTAAAGCTGTGTGTGGGGGGATCAGGATGGATGTAGCAGAGCTGTGTTTGTGCGCAATGTGTGGGGATCAGGATGGATGCAGCAGAGCTGTGTGTGTGCAATCTCTAGGGATCAGGATGGATGCAGCAGAGCTGTGTGTGTGCGATGTCTGGGGATCAGGATAGATGGCCGGTGCTGCAGTGACAGTGTTGGGACCCGAGGAGGAGAGCGGAGGAGCAGTATGCACCATGTACTGCATGTAATCTTGTATGTTTAGGTGGTATACGTTATACCAGCTGTACATATTATTACATACAGGACATATCTACCTTACATCAGCATCACTATATACAGGGGAGGTATAGCTCCTGTATACAGTGATATGGACCATGCTGG